>NC_088419.1:10673130-10994380 GCF_034236695.1 Oncorhynchus nerka | reverse complement strand
GTCTCTATTTATTACCTCACCCCTCTGTCTCTATTTATTACCTCACCCCTCTGTCTCTATTTATTACCTCACCCCTCTGTCTCTATTTATTACCTCACCCCTCTGTCTCTATTTATTACCTCACCCCTCTGTCTCTATTTGTTACCTCACCCCTCTGTCTCTATTTATTACCTCACCCTCTGTCTCTATTTATTACCTCACCCCTCTGTCTCTATATATTACCTCACCCCTCTGTCTCTATTTATTACCTCACCCCTCTGTCTCTATTTATTACCTCACCCCTCTGTCTCTATTTATTACCTCACCCCTCTGTCTCTATTTATTACCTCACCCCTCTGTCTCTATTTATTACCTCACCCCTCTGTCTCTATTTATTACCTCACCCCTCTGTCTCTATTTGTTACCTCACCCCTCTGTCTCTATTTATTACCTCACCCCTCTGTCTCTATTTATTACCTCACCCCTCTGTCTCTATTTATTACCTCACCCCTCTGTCTCTATATATTACCTCACCCTGTCTCTGTCTCTCTGTCTCTATTTATTACCTCACCCCTCTGTCTCTA
The DNA here is from genome assembly GCF_034236695.1 of Oncorhynchus nerka. Taxonomy (NCBI): domain Eukaryota; kingdom Metazoa; phylum Chordata; class Actinopteri; order Salmoniformes; family Salmonidae; genus Oncorhynchus; species Oncorhynchus nerka. Next base: position 10,993,817 of record NC_088419.1, on the reverse strand, counting down.
TTTATTACCTCACCCCTCTGTCTCTATTTATTACCTCACCCCTCTGTCTCTATTTATTACCTCACCCCCCTCTGTCTCTATTTATTACCTCACCCCTCTGTCTCTATATATTACCTCACCCCTCTGTCTCTATTTATTACCTCACCCCTCTGTCTCTATTTATTACCTCACCCCTCTGTCTCTATGTATTACCTCACCCCTCTGTCTCTATGTATTACCTCACCCCTCTGTCTCTATTTATTACCTCACCCCTCTGTCTCTATTTATTACCTCACCCCTCTGTCTCTATTTATTACCTCACCCCTCTGTCTCTATTTATTACCTCAGCCCTCTGTCTCTATTTATTACCTCACCCCTCTGTCTCTATTTATTACCTCACCCCTCTGTCTCTATTTATTACCTCACCCTGTCTCTGTCTCTATTTATTACCTCACCCCTCTGTCTCTATTTATTACCTCACCCTCTGTCTCTATTTATTACCTCACCCCTCTGTCTCTATTTATTACCTCACCCCTCTGTCTCTATTTATTACCTCACCCCTCTGTCTCTATTTATTACCTCACCCCTCTGTCTCTATTTATTACCTCACCCCTCTGTCTCTATTTATTACCTCACCCCTCTGTCTCTATGTCTCTATTTATTACCTCACCCCTCTGTCTCTATTTATTACCTCACCCCTGTCTCTACCTCCCCCTCTGTCTCTATTTATTACCTCACCCCTCTGTCTCTATTTATTACCTCACCCCTCTGTCTCTATTTATTACCTCACCCCTCTGTCTCTATTTATTACCTCACCCCTCTGTCTCTATTTATTACCTCACCCCTCTGTCTCTATTTATTACCTCACCCCTCTGTCTCTATTTATTACCTCACCCCTCTGTCTCTATTTATTACCTCACCCCTCTGTCTCTATTTATTACCTCACCCCTCTGTCTCTGTTCTATTTATTACCTCACCCCTCTGTCTCTATTTATTACCTCACCCCTCTGTCTCTATTTATTACCTCACCCTCTGTCTCTATTTATTACCTCACCCCTCTGTCTCTATTTATTACCTCACCCCTCTGTCTCTATTTATTACCTCACCCCTCTGTCTCTATTTATTACCTCATGTCTCTATTTATTACCTCACCCCTCTGTCTCTATTTATTACCTCACCCCTCTGTCTCTATTTATTACCTCACCCCTCTGTCTCTATTTATTACCTCACCCCTCTGTCTCTATTTATTACCTCACCCCTCTGTCTCTATTTATTACCTCACCCCTCTGTCTCTATTTATTACCTCACCCCTCTGTCTCTATTTATTACCTCACCCCTCTGTCTCTATTTATTACCTCACCCCTCTGTCTCTATTTATTACCTCACCCCTCTGTCTCTATTTATTACCTCACCCCTCTGTCTCTATTTATTACCTCACCCTCTGTCTCTATTTATTACCTCACCCCTCTGTCTCTATTTATTACCTCACCCCTCTGTCTCTATTTATTACCTCACCCCTCTGTCTCTATTTATTACCTCACCCCTCTGTCTCTATTTATTACCTCACCCCTCTGTCTCTATTTATTACCTCACCCCTCTGTCTCTATTTATTACCTCACCCCTCTGTCTCTATTTATTACCTCACCCCTCTGTCTCTATTACCTATGTCTCTATATATTACCTCACCCCTCTGTCTCTATTTATTACCTCACCCTCTGTCTCTATTTATTACCTCACCCCTCTGTCTCTATTTATTACCTCACCCCTCTGTCTCTATTTATTACCTCACCCCTCTGTCTCTATTTATTACCTCACCCCTCTGTCTCTATTTATTACCTCACCCCTCTGTCTCTTTATTACCTCACCCCTCTGTCTCTATTTATTACCTCACCCCCTCTGTCTCTATTTATTACCTCACCCCTCTGTCTCTATTTATTACCTCACCCCTCTGTCTCTATTTATTACCTCACCCCTCTGTCTCTATTTATTTATCTACCTCTCACCCCTCTGTCTCTATTTATTACCTCACCCCTCTGTCTCTATTTATTACCTCACCCCTCTGTCTCTATTTATTACCTCACCCCTCTGTCTCTATTTATTACCTCACCCCTCTGTCTCTATATATTACCTCACCCCTCTGTCTCTATATATTACCTCACCCCTCTGTCTCTATTTGTTACCTCACCCCTCTGTCTCTATATATTACCTCACCCCTCTGTCTCTATTTATTACCTCACCCCTCTGTCTCTATATATTACCTCACCCCTCTGTCTCTATTTACCCCTCTATTATTACCTCACCCCTCTGTCTCTATTTATTACCTCACCCCTCTGTCTCTATATATTACCTCACCCCTCTGTCTCTATTTATTACCTCACCCCTCTGTCTCTATATATTACCTCACCCCTCTGTCTCTATATATTACCTCACCCCTCTGTCTCTATTTATTACCTCACCCCTCTGTCTCTATTTATTACCTCACCCCTCTGTCTCTATTTATTACCTCACCCCTCTGTCTCTATTTATTACCTCACCCCTCTGTCTCTATTTATTACCTCACCCCTCTGTCTCTATTTATTACCTCACCCCTCTGTCTCTATTTATTACCTCACCCCTCTGTCTCTATTTATTACCCCTCTGTCTCACCCCTCTGTCTCTATTTATTACCTCACCCCTCTGTCTCTATTTATTACCTCACCCCTCTGTCTCTATTTATTACCTCACCCCTCTGTCTCTATTTATTACCTCACCCCTCTGTCTCTATTTATTACCTCACCCCTCTGTCTCTATTTATTACCTCACCCCTCTGTCTCTATTTATTACCTCACCCCTCTGTCTCTATATTATCACCCCTCTGTCTCTAACTCACCCCTCTGTCTCTATTTATTACCTCACCCCTCTGTCTCTATTTATTACCTCACCCCTCTGTCTCTATATATTACCTCACCCCTCTGTCTCTATTTATTACCTCACCCCTCTGTCTCTATATATTACCTCACCCCTCTGTCTCTATTTATTACCTCACCCCTCTGTCTCTATTTGTTACCTCACCCCTCTGTCTCTATTTATTACCTCACCCCTCTGTCTCTATTTATTACCTCACCCCTCTGTCTCTATTTATTACCTCACCCCTCTGTCTCTATTTATTACCTCACCCCTCTGTCTCTATTTATTACCTCACCCCTCTGTCTCTATTTATTACCTCACCCCTCTGTCTCTATTTATTACCTCACCCCTCTGTCTCCCCTGACTCTATTTATTACCTCACCCCTCTGTCTCCCCCTGTCTCTATGTATTACCTCACCCCTCTGTCTCCCCTGTCTCTATTTGTTACCTCACCCCTCTGTCTCCCCTGTCTCTATGTATTACCTCACCCCTCTGTCTCTGTTTGTCTCCCCCCATACAGAAGTTTGACTCTGACCTGTTCAAGACTGGCATGGCCTGTCTGAGTGCTACCGCTGGGGCGTTGCCACCTGACTATGTGGATGCCAGCCCTGGTGCCACCCTGGAGAAGCAGGCGTCTGTGGATGCACACGGCAACTTCGACCCCAAACCCATCAACACTGCCAAGTAAGTGGCCCAGGGAGAGAGAGAGACTTTGACATTTAAAAGCTCTTATTGAACACAAATGACCAAACCTAGGACATGAAGGTCAGAATCCCCAGAACACACAGGCTCATTATGACACCATATAGGACTAAAAGATGGGAGCAGAGTGAGACTAGCCCTAACTGCACTAGATGTCTAGGCTGTATTGAAGGGAAGGACTAACAGTGGTGTCTGTCTCCTCCTTCTTTCTAGTATCTCCCTTCCAGAGAAACTGGACTACATCGCCAACAAGTTTGCAGAGCATTCCCACGTCAAGTGGTCCTCAGAGAAGGTACTGTAACCTCAACAACTAGGTTCAGACACTGTCTTTCCTGTATACGAGTTTAAATGTAAGGTATATACAGTTGAAGTCGGACGTTTACATACACTTAGGTTGGAGTCATTAAAACTTGTTCTTCAACCACTCCACACATTTCTTGTCATCAAACTATAGTTTTGACAAGTCGGTTAGGACATCTACTTTGTGCATGACACAAGTAATTTTTCCAACAGTTGTTTACAGACAGATTAGTTCACTTATAATTCACTGTATCACAATTCCAGTGGATCTGAGGTTTACATACATTAAGTTGACTGTGCCTTAAGTTAAGTTAAGTTGACAGCTTGGAAAATTCCAGAAAATGATGTCATGGCTTTAGAAGCTTCTGATAGGCTAATGGACTTCATTTGAGTCAACTGGAGGTGTACCTGTGGATGTATTTCAAGGCCTACTTTCAAACTCAGTGCCTCTTTGCTTGACATCATGGGAAAATCTAAAGAAATCAGCCAAGACAAAAATCTGGTTCATCTTGGGAGCAATTTCCAAACGCCTGAAGATACCACATTCATCTGTACAAACAATAGTGCGCAAGTATAAACACCATGGGTCCACACAGCCGTCATACCGCTCAGGAAGGAGACACACGCTGTCTCCTAGAGATGAACGTACTTTGGTGCGAAAAGTGCAAATCAATCCCAGAACAACAGCAAAGGATCTTGTGAAGATGCTGGAGGAAACAGGGTACAAAGGTATCTATATCCACAGTAAAACGAGTCCTATATCGACATAACCTGAAAGGCCGCTCAGCAAGGAAGAAGCCACTGCTCCAAAACCGCCATAAAAAAGCCAGACTACGGTTTGCATCTGCACATGGGGACAAAGATTTGTACTTTTTGGAGAAATGTCCTCTTGTCTGATGAAACAAAAATAGAACTGTTTGGCCATAATGACCATCATTATGTTAGGAGAAAAAAGGGGGAGCCTTTCAAGCCGAAGAACACCATCCCAACCGTGAAGCACGGGGGTGGCAGCATCATGTTCTGGGGGTGCTTTGCTGCAGGAGGGACTGGTGCACTTCACAAAATAGATGGTACATGAGGAAGGAAAATTAGGTGGATATATTTAAGCAACATCTCAAGACATCAGTCAGGAAGTTAAAACTTGGTCACAAATGGGTCTTCCAAATGGACAATGACCCGAAGTATACTTCCAAAGTTGTGGCAAAATGCTTAAGGACAACAAAGTCAAGGTATTGGAGTGGCCATCACAAAGCCCTGATCTCAATCCCATAAAAAAAATTGTGAGCAGAACTGAAAAAGTGTGCGCGAGCAAGGAGGCCTACAAACCTGACTCAGTTACACCAGCTTTGTCAGGAGGAATGGGCCAAAATTCACCCAACTTTTTATTGTGGGAAGCTTGTGGAAGGCTACCCGAAACATTTGACCCAAGTTAAACAATTTGAAGGCAATGCTACCAAATCCTAATTGAGTGTATTGTCACAGGCCGGCTCATAGCCTGTAGCAAAAATGAGGGGACACAAACAACAGCCAATCAAAAAGGTTCTTTATTATAAACTAAACTATGAGGGGACACAAACAACAGGTATCGGCCAATCAAAAAGGTTCTTTATTATAAACTAAACTATGAGGGGACACAAACAACAGGTATCGGCCAATCAAAAAGGTTCTTTATTATAAACTAAACTATGAGGGGACACAAACAACAGGTATCGGCCAATCAAAAAGGTTCTTTATTATAAACTAAACTATGAGGGGACACAAACAACAGGTATCGGCCAATCAAAAAGGTTCTTTATTATAAACTAAACTATGAGGGGACACAAACAACAGGTATCGGCCAATCAAAAAGGTTCTTTATTATAAACCAAAACGATTAACTTTAAACAAAGAAAACGGAATGAGGTGTGAAAGTATCATAATGTAAGGTGTATGTAAAGTGCAGAGATGCGTGAATCCGTGTTTGTGAATGACTGAGTGAAAACTATGCAAAAACCACAAAGGAACAAACAAACCAGGATCATACCTGGAGGAGCAGAGAGAGAGATTAGTGAAGCAGCAGTTTAAATACCCTGAGCCCAGGTGACTCCAATCACTAACGACCCTCCTCTGCCTGCAGGAGGAGCCGCCCCTGCACTGCAGAGGAGGGGCCGTGACAGTATGGAAACTCTTGACCCACTGGGAATGTGACTAAAGAAATCAAATCTGAAATAAATAATTCTCTACTATTATTCTGACATTTCACATCTTAAAATAAAGTGGTGATCCTAACTGACCTAAAACAGGGAATTTTTACTAGGATTAAATGTCAGGGATTGTGAAAACTGAGTTTAAATGTATTTGGCTAAGGTGTATGTAAACTTCCGACTTAAACTGTACATCGCCGAATTCCTGGCCTAACATGGCCTAACTCCTGGCCTAACATGGCCAAACTCCTTGCCTAAGTGCTGGCCTAACATGGCATAATGCCTGGCCTAACTCCTGGCCTAACATGGCCTAAATCCTGGCCTAAATCCTGGCCTAAGTCCTGGCCTAACTCCTGGCCTAAATCCTGGCCTAACTCCTGGCCTAACATGGCCTCATTCCTAGCCTAACTCCTGGCCTAACATGGCCTAACTGGCCTAACTCCTAGCCTAACTATTGGATTAACAAGGCCTAATTCTTGATTTCCAGGTGACAGCGGGTTGGAAAATGGGAGAGAGTGTGGATGACAAAGCTAAAACTCACCCACTGCTGAAGCCGTATAAATCACTCAGTGAGAAGGTACTGTTGATACTATAACACTAACCTGTCACTCAGTGTGAAGGTACTGTTGATACTATAACACTAATCTGTCACTCAGTGTGAAGGTACTGTTGATACTATAACACTAACCTGTCACTCAGTGTGAAGGTACTGTTGATACTATAACACTAACCTCAGAATCCAGAACCACATTTATTTGCACTAGCTACCTAGATAGCGAGCTAACGATCTGTCACGTGAGATTAGTGTATTAATTGTGACAGAAATCATTAAAAAGGTCATTTCCACAGTGTGTGCCTGTGTCCTCCCTGTGTAGGAGAGGGAAACATACCGCTGGCCAGTGAAGGAGTCTTTAAAGAGCATGCTGGCAATGGGTTGGAACATGGAGAGGACCAAAGAGGGAGAGGCCATGTTCATCGAGAAACAAAGCAAGATCTCCGAGTCCACTCAGGTAGTGTGTGTGTGTGTGTTTTCATTTTGTTTTTGAATGGCTAACGTCACCCCACGTCGATCCATCAGATCACCCATTTCTGTAGTTATTGATTCATTGTATTATCTTTTAATGTTGACAGGACAACGATAACGAATTCATCCTGGAACCACCCTTGGACCTGAACAATATTACTCTATCCAGAGAGTTGCAGGTTGTTGCCATGGAACAATTGCTCTGTTGTTTACGTTAATGTCATTGAACAATGTCCTCCAGAATGTTTTACCCTCTTATCAAATTCTGATACTATATAATGTAATATGACGTCATATGGGTCCTGGTGGTTAGAGCAGGTAGCCTAGTGGTTAGAGCAGGTAGCCTAGTGGTTAGAGCAGGTAGCCTAGTGGTTAGAGCAGGTAGCCTAGTGGTTAGAGACAGGTAGCCTAGTGGTGAGAGCAGGTAGCCTAGTGGTTAGAGCAGGTAGCCTAGTGGTTAGAGCAGGTAGCCTAGTGGTTAGAGACAGGTAGCCTAGTGGTTAGAGCAGGTAGCCTAGTGGTTAGAGACAGGTATCCTAGTGGTTAGAGTAGGTAGCCTAGTGGTTAGAGACAGGTAGCCTAGTGGTTAGAGAAAGGTAGCCTAGTGGTTAGAGCAGGTAGCCTAGTGGTTAGAGCAGGTAGCCTAGTGGTTAGAGACATGTAGCCTAGTGGTTAGAGCAGGTAGCCTAGTGGTTAGAGCAGGTAGCCTAGTGGTTAGAGCAGGTAGCCTATTGGTTAGAGACAGGTAGCTTAGTGGTTAGAGACAGGTAGCCTAGTGGTTAGAGCAGGTAGCCTAGTGGTTAGAGACAGGTAGCCTAGTGGTTAGAGAAAGGTAGCCTAGTGTTAGAGCAGGTAGCCTAGTGGTTAGAGACAGGTAGCCTAGTGGTTAGAGACAGGTAGCCTAGTGGTTAGAGCAGGTAGCCTAGTGGTTAGAGCAGGTAGTCTAGTGGTTAGAGACAGGTAGCCTAGTGGTTAGAGCAGGTAGCTTAGTGGTTAGAGACAGGTAGCCTAGTGGTTAGAGCAGGTAGCCTAGTGGTTAGAGACAGGTAGCCTAGTGGTTAGAGCAGGTAGCCTAGTGGTTAGAGCAGGTAGCCTGGTGGTTAGAGCAGGTAGCCTAGTGGTTAGAGGCAGGTAGCCTAGTGGTTAGAGCAGGTATCCTAGTGGTTAGAGCAGGTAGCCTAGTGGTTAGAGCAGGTAGCCTAGTGGTTAGAGCAGGTAGCCTAATTGGTTAGAGCAGGTAGCCTAGTGGTTAGAGACAGGTAGCCTAGTGGTTAGCGACAGGTAGCCTAGTGGTTAGAGCAGGTAGCCTAGTGGTTAGAGCAGGTAGCCTAGTGGTTAGAGCAGGTAGCCTAGTGGTTAGAGACAGGTAGCCTAGTGGTGAGAGCAGGTAGCCTAGTGGTTAGAGCAGGTAGCCTAGTGGTTAGAGCAGGTAGCCTGGTGGTTAGAGCAGGTAGCCTAGTGGTTAGAGGCAGGTAGCCTAGTGGTTAGAGCAGGTATCCTAGTGGTTAGAGCAGGTAGCCTAGTGGTTAGAGCAGGTAGCCTAGTGGTTAGAGCAGGTAGCCTAGTGGTTAGAGCAGGTAGCCTAATTGGTTAGAGCAGGTAGCCTAGTGGTTAGAGACAGGTAGCCTAGTGGTTAGCGACAGGTAGCCTAGTGGTTAGAGCAGGTAGCCTAGTGGTTAGAGCAGGTAGCCTAGTGGTTAGAGACAGGTAGCCTAGTGGTGAGAGCAGGTAGCCTAGTGGTTAGAGCAGGTAGCCTAGTGGTTAGAGCAGGTAGCCTAGTGGTTAGAGACAGGTAGCCTAGTGGTTAGAGCAGGTAGCCTAGTGGTTAGAGCAGGTAGCCTAGTGGTTAGAGCAGGTAGCCTAGTGGTTAGAGACAGGTAGCCTAGTGGTTAGAGCAGGTAGCCTAGTGGTTAGAGACAGGTATCCTAGTGGTTAGAGTAGGTAGCCTAGTGGTTAGAGACAGGTAGCCTAGTGGTTAGAGAAAGGTAGCCTAGTGGTTAGAGCAGGTAGCCTAGTGGTTAGAGCAGGTAGCCTAGTGGTTAGAGACATGTAGCCTAGTGGTTAGAGCAGGTAGCCTAGTGGTTAGAGCAGGTAGCCTAGTGGTTAGAGCAGGTAGCCTAGTGGTTAGAGCAGGTAGCCTAGTGGTTAGAGACAGGTAGCTTAGTGGTTAGAGACAGGTAGCCTAGTGGTTAGAGCAGGTAGCCTAGTGGTTAGAGACAGGTAGCCTAGTGGTTAGAGAAAGGTAGCCTAGTGGTTAGAGCAGGTAGCCTAGTGGTTAGAGCAGGTAGCCTGGTGGTTAGAGCAGGTAGCCTAGTGGTTAGAGGCAGGTAGCCTAGTGGTTAGAGCAGGTATCCTAGTGGTTAGAGCAGGTAGCCTAGTGGTTAGAGCAGGTAGCCTAGTGGTTAGAGCAGGTAGCCTAGTGGTTAGAGCAGGTAGCCTAATTGGTTAGAGCAGGTAGCCTAGTGGTTAGAGACAGGTAGCCTAGTGGTTAGCGACAGGTAGCCTAGTGGTTAGAGCAGGTAGCCTAGTGGTTAGAGCAGGTAGCCTAGTGGTTAGAGCAGGTAGCCTAGTGGTTAGAGACAGGTAGCCTAGTGGTTAGAGCAGGTAGCCTAGTGGTTAGAGCAGGTAGCCTAGTGGTTAGAGCAGGTAGCCTAGTGGTTAGAGACAGGTAGCCTAGTGGTTAGAGCAGGTAGCCTAGTGGTTAGAGACAGGTAGCCTAGTGGTTAGAGCAGGTAGCCTAGTGGTTAGAGACAGGTAGCCTAGTGGTTAGAGCAGGTAGCCTAGTGGTTAGAGACAGGTAGCCTAGTGGTTAGAGCAGGTAGCCTAGTGGTTAGAGACAGGTAGCCTAGTGGTTAGAGAAAGGTAGCCTAGTGGTTAGAGCAGGTAGCCTAGTGGTTAGAGCAGGTAGCCTAGTGGTTAGAGACATGTAGCCTAGTGGTTAGAGCAGGTAGCCTAGTGGTTAGAGCAGGTAGCCTAGTGGTTAGAGCAGGTAGCCTAGTGGTTAGAGCAGGTAGCCTAGTGGTTAGAGACAGGTAGCTTAGTGGTTAGAGACAGGTAGCCTAGTGGTTAGAGCAGGTAGCCTAGTGGTTAGAGACAGGTAGCCTAGTGGTTAGAGAAAGGTAGCCTAGTGGTTAGAGCAGGTAGCCTAGTGGTTAGAGACAGGTAGCCTAGTGGTTAGAGACAGGTAGCCTAGTGGTTAGAGCAGGTAGCCTAGTGGTTAGAGCAGGTAGCCTAGTGGTTAGAGACAGGTAGCCTAGTGGTTAGAGCAGGTAGCTTAGTGGTTAGAGACAGGTAGCCTAGTGGTTAGAGCAGGTAGCCTAGTGGTTAGAGACAGGTAGCCTAGTGGTTAGAGCAGGTAGCCTGGTGGTTAGAGGAGGTAGCCTGGTGGTTAGAGCAGGTAGCCTAGTGGTTAGAGGCAGGTAGCCTAGTGGTTAGAGCAGGTAGCCTAGTGGTTAGAGCAGGTAGCCTAGTGGTTAGAGCAGGTAGCCTAATGGTTAGAGCAGGTAGCCTAGTGGTTAGAGACAGGTAGCCTAGTGGTTAGAGACAGGTAGCCTAGTGGTTGGAGACAGGTAGCCTAGTGGTTAGAGCAGGTAGCCTAGTGGTTAGAGACAGGTAGCCTAGTGGTTAGAGCAGGTAGCCTAGTGGTTAGAGACAGGTAGCCTAGTGGTTAGAGAAAGGTAGCCTAGTGGTTAGAGCAGGTAGCCTAGTGGTTAGAGGCAGGTAGCCTAGTGGTTAGAGCAGGTAGCCTAGTGGTTAGAGCAGGTAGCCTAGTGGTTAGAGACAGGTAGCCTAGTGGTTAGAGCAGGTAGCCTAGTGGTTAGAGACAGGTAGCCTAGTGGTTAGAGCAGGTAGCCTAGTGGTTAGAGCAGGTAGCCTGGTGGTTAGAGCAGGTAGCCTAGTGGTTAGAGCAGGTAGCCTAGTGGTTAGAGCAGGTAGCCTAGTGGTTAGAGCAGGTAGCCTAGTGGTTAGAGGCAGGTAGCCTAGTGGTTAGAGACAGGTAGCCTAGTGGTTAGAGACAGGTAGCCTAGTGGTTAGCGCAGGTAGCCTAGTGGTTAGAGACAGGTAACCTAGTGGTGAGAGACAGGTAGCCTAGTGGTTAGCGCAGGTAGCCTAGTGGTTAGAGACAGGTAACCTAGTGGTGAGAGCAGGTAGCCTAGTGGTTAGAGCAGGTAGCCTAGTGGTTAGAGCAGGTAGCCTAATGGTTAGAGCAGGTAGCCTAGTGGTTAGAGCAGGTAGCCTAGTGGTTAGAGCAGGTAGCCTAGTGGTTAGAGCAGGTAGCCTAGTGGTTAGAGCAGGTAGCCTAGTGGTTAGAGCAGGTAGCCTAGTGGTAGCCTAGTGGTTAGAGCAGGTAGCCTAGTGGTTAGAGCAGGTAGCCTAGTGGTTAGAGACAGGTAGCCTAGTGGTTAGAGACAGGTAGCCTAGTGGTTAGCGCAGGTAGCCTAGTGGTTAGAGACAGGTAACCTAGTGGTGAGAGACAGGTAGCCTAGTGGTTAGCGCAGGTAGCCTAGTGGTTAGAGACAGGTAACCTAGTGGTGAGAGCAGGTAGCCTAGTGGTTAGAGCAGGTAGCCTAGTGGTTAGAGCAGGTAGCCTAGTGGTTAGAGCAGGTAGCCTAATGGTTAGAGCAGGTAGCCTAGTGGTTAGAGCAGGTAGCCTAGTGGTTAGAGGCAGGTAGCCTAGTGGTTAGAGACAGGTAGCCTAGTGGTTAGAGACAGGTAGCCTAGTGGTTAGCGCAGGTAGCTTAGTGGTTAGAGACAGGTAACCTAGTGGTGAGAGCAGGTAGCCTAGTGGTTAGAGCAGGTAGACTAGTGGTTAGAGCAGGTAGCCTAGTGGTTAGAGCAGGTAGCCTAATGGTTAGAGCAGGTAGCCTAGTGGTTAGAGACAGGTAGCCTAGTGGTTAGAGACAGGTAGCCTAGTGGTGAGAGCAGGTAGCCTAGTGGTTAGAGACAGGTAGCCTAGTGGTTAGAGCAGGTAGCCTAGTGGTTAGAGACAGGTAGCCTCGTGGTTAGAGCAGGTAGCCTAGTGGTTAGAGACAGGTAGCCTAGTGGTTAGAGACAGGTAGCCTAGTGGTTAGAGCAGGTAGCCTAGTGGTTAGAGCAGGTAGCCTAGTGGTTAGAGACAGGTAGCCTAGTGGTTAGAGCAGGTAGCTTAGTGGTTAGAGACAGGTAGCCTAGTGGTTAGAGCAGGTAGCCTAGTGGTTAGAGACAGGTAGCCTAGTGGTTAGAGCAGGTAGCCTAGTGGTTAGAGCAGGTAGCCTGGTGGTTAGAGCAGGTAGCCTAGTGGTTAGAGCAGGTAGCCTAGTGGCCTAGTGGTTAGCAGGTAGCCTAGTGGTTAGAGCAGGTAGCCTAGTGGTTAGAGCAGGTAGCCTAGTGGTTAGAGGCAGGTAGCCTAGTGGTTAGAGACAGGTAGCCTAGTGGTTAGAGACAGGTAGCCTAGTGGTTGGAGACAGGTAGCCTAGTGGTTAGAGCAGGTAGCCTAGTGGTTAGAGACAGGTAGCCTAGTGGTTAGAGCAGGTAGCCTAGTGGTTAGAGAAAGGTAGCCTAGTGGTTAGAGCAGGTAGCCTTGTGGTTAGAGGCAGGTAGCCTAGTGGTTAGAGACAGGTAGCCTAGTGGTTAGAGCAGGTAGCCTAGTGGTTAGAGACAGGTAGCCTAGTGGTTAGAGCAGGTAGCTTAGTGGTTAGAGACAGGTAGCCTAATGGTTAGAGCAGGTAGCCTAGTGGTTAGAGCAGGTAGCCTAGTGGTTAGAGCAGGTAGCCTAGTGGTTAGAGCAGGTAGCCTAGTGGTTAGAGCAGGTAGCCTGGTGGTTAGAGCAGGTAGCCTAGTGGTTAGAGCAGGTAGCCTAGTGGTTAGAGCAGGTAGCCTAGTGGTTAGAGCAGGTAGCCTAGTGGTTAGAGCAGGTAGCCTAGTGGTTAGAGGCAGGTAGCCTAGTGGTTAGAGACAGGTAGCCTAGTGGTTAGAGACAGGTAGCCTAGTGGTTAGCGCAGGTAGCCTAGTGGTTAGAGACAGGTAACCTAGTGGTGAGAGACAGGTAGCCTAGTGGTTAGCGCAGGTAGCCTAGTGGTTAGAGACAGGTAACCTAGTGGTGAGAGCAGGTAGCCTAGTGGTTAGAGCAGGTAGCCTAGTGGTTAGAGCAGGTAGCCTAGTGGTTAGAGCAGGTAGCCTAATGGTTAGAGCAGGTAGCCTAGTGGTTAGAGCAGGTAGCCTAGTGGTTAGAGGCAGGTAGCCTAGTGGTTAGAGACAGGTAGCCTAGTGGTTAGAGACAGGTTGGCTAGTGGTTAGCGCAGGTAGCTTAGTGGTTAGAGACAGGTAACCTAGTGGTGAGAGCAGGTAGCCTAGTGGTTAGAGCAGGTAGACTAGTGGTTAGAGCAGGTAGCCTAGTGGTTAGAGCAGGTAGCCTAATGGTTAGAGCAGGTAGCCTAGTGGTTAGAGACAGGTAGCCTAGTGGTTAGAGACAGGTAGCCTAGTGGTGAGAGCAGGTAGCCTAGTGGTTAGAGACAGGTAGCCTAGTGGTTAGAGCAGGTAGCCTAGTGGTTAGAGACAGGTAGCCTCGTGGTTAGAGCAGGTAGCCTAGTGGTTAGAGACAGGTAGCCTAGTGGTTAGAGACAGGTAGCCTAGTGGTTAGAGGAGGTAGCCTAGTGGTTAGAGCAGGTAGCCTAGTGGTTAGAGACAGGTAGCCTAGTGGTTAGAGCAGGTAGCTTAGTGGTTAGAGACAGGTAGCCTAGTGGTTAGAGCAGGTAGCCTAGTGGTTAGAGACAGGTAGCCTAGTGGTTAGAGCAGGTAGCCTAGTGGTTAGAGCAGGTAGCCTGGTGGTTAGAGCAGGTAGCCTAGTGGTTAGAGCAGGTAGCCTAGTGGTTAGAGCAGGTAGCCTAGTGGTTAGAGCAGGTAGCCTAGTGGTTAGAGCAGGTAGCCTAGTGGTTAGAGGCAGGTAGCCTAGTGGTTAGAGACAGGTAGCCTAGTGTTTAGAGGCAGGTAGCCTAGTGGTTAGAGCGTTGGGACTAGTAACCGAAAGGTTGCAAGATCAAATCCCCGAGCTGACAAGGTACAAATCTGTCATTCTGCCCCTGAACAAGGCAGTTAACCCACTGTTCCTTGGCCGTCATTGAAAAAAATAATTTGTTATTAACTGACTTGCTTAGTTAAATAAAAGGTGAAAAATATCTGATGTCATGTTACTAAGCAGGTACAGTGTTCTGTGGGGCATGGTTGTTTCTCTGTACTGTGCATCAGACATGGGCTCACATGCATTGGAATTTGTTGTGCTTTGTTTAAGATTACAATAGGACAAATAGAACAGTCCCAAAAGTACAAACCCCACCCCGCCTGCCACTCTAAGGAAGGCTAAAGAAAACACTCAAAATATTTGAAAGATTTCAAATAGTATTGGAACCCGGGTCTGTTGTACACCGTGACACATTCAAGTAAGTGATTGTTCTCCATGTCCATGTGTGTGTGTGTTCCCCATTGTAGGGGATGGTGGAGGTTGTAGCAGAGAACTACCACAACATCTGGGCCAAGAAGAAGAAGACTGAGCTGAACAGTAAAGGTATGTATGTAGGCCCAGGCATCCCTTGTAATCACCCAATGAGATACATGGTGTGTTTGTAAATTAACTCTGGAGTGCCAGAGTGAATTTGTACGTTTGTCAATTCTGAGCATTTCGCTCTCTCTTGGAGTGTTCAGATCGCACACTGGATGCTCTGTTCTAGGAGTATGGTTGATCCGAGTGTTCTGACCACACAAAGACACTCAAGCACCCAACCTAACTGGCTAAAATGTGCTCCCTTGCTAGCTACTTCCAGACACAAATGAGAGAACACCTCACTCTGACCATTTTACTCTCCCTAGCAGAGCTGGTTAGGCTGTTTTCATGTTATCCAGAGTGTTAGTGATTAACTGTGCTGCTGGTAACAATTGAATGACGTATTTCTTCTCCTGACCTTTACTGACACCAGTCTTATTCAATGGGTATTGCGCGTAAATTCGTAAATTCCTCAGTTATTCTGCTCTCTGGCACAGACAAGAAATCGGAGTAGATGCCCAGAGTGACTTTACAAACGCACCCTCAGTGACCACCCAGGAATACAGCATGCTAAGTGTACATTTAAGACTTGTGTAAGACTTGACTGTACGTTTGTGAACGTGTTGCCACTGTTTGATGTGTGCTGTCTGTCTCAGGAGGAGGGAGCCACCCGTTGCTGGTGCCCTATGACACCCTGACAGCCAAGGAGAAGTACAGAGACAGGGAGAAGGCCCAGGATCTCTTTAAGTTCCTGCAGATCAATGGATATATCATCACCAGGTCAGAGACTCCCCCTGACTACCTCACCTGTTTAGTGCACCTGTCTGTTACCACCGAGGATTGCAAGCAATCAGTTAATCAATCAATCTGCCAATCGCAGTTTCTTACATCCTGTCAAAGTCACGTTCAGTGGGCAACTGAATGTCTTGAAATGGAAGAGATACCACCTGAACTTTTATCCTGACGACTCACACTGAGTTCTTCAGCTGCTCTGTCGTTCGCTACATACTTCAGTCTGAGACGGCCATCCTTGAAGTTGTCACGAGGAGTGTTGTACAAAACAAACCTCGTCAGAGATTGGATCGTCTCTAACAAATCAGAGTATCAAAAAAACAGTAATCAGCAGACTAAAACAGTAATCAGCAGACTAAAACAGTAATCAGCAGACTAAAACAGTAATCAGCAGACTAAAACACTAATCAGCAGACTAAAACAGTAATCAGCAGACTAAAACACTAATCAGCAGACTAAAACAGTAATCAGCAGACTAAAACACTATTCAGCAGACTAAAACACTAATTAGCAGACTAAAACACTATTCAGCAGACTAAAACACTAATCAGCAGACTAAAACACTAATCAGCAGACTAAAACAGTAATCAGCAGATTAAAACAGGCTTTCATGACAGTTATATATTAACTGCTGCAAACAAATGTCCCCTTTGGGGATCAATAAAGTACGATTGTTTGTTATTTATGTTCTGCAGAGACCTGAAAGACATGGAGCAGGACTCGTCGTCCATGGAGAAGAGGTTTGCCTACACGTTCCTCAAGAGGATTCTGAAGTATGTGGACTCAGCTCAGGAGTTCATTGCTCACCTGGGTGAGTCCACTCGGACATTGAATTAATTAATGTGCTTTGAAATATGGAATTGACAATTCATGTGAATGTAATTTAGTCAAGGTTAGTGTCTAGTTTAAGTTTTATACATATTTGAACATGTTTGTTTTTGTCTTCCCAGAGGCCATGGCCACCAGTGGAAAGACAGACAAATCACCCCACGATCAGGAAATAAAATTCTTTGCTAAGGTATGGATGTAAAGTCTTTCAACAGTAGACAATAAATTAATTGTAGACACTGTGGAATAAGTTCTCTAAACTCTTCTCCTCCCACCCTGCCCTATAGGTGCTGCTACCTCTCATAGACATGTACTTTAAGAACCACAGCATGTACTTCCTGTCCTCGCCCAGTAGGAACCTGAGCAGCAGTGGCTACGCCTCTAACAAAGAGAAGGAGATGATCACTAGGTAAGGTACCTGTAAGTGGGACTGGACACACTGGTGAATGATAATGTTGCCAGTCTGAAATCAACACAGAATCCCCAGCTACAGTCTTCTAATGAGAGTTTGTCTCATCTGAGACCTTTCGAGAGACCTGTGAGAATCAGATAGGTGTAAGCAATATGGAGGAAAGTTCACCTAGCCTCATGTCTAGGGAAGGTAGTTACGGGTTGATTTCAGACTGGGCACTACAATAAACATGAACAACTTGTGAGCGATTTTCTTGTTCTCCTGCTTGGTTCTTCTCTCCTTTCTTTCTCTGGTTGTTTCATTCCCTTTGCTCTCCTTTATTTTCCAGCCTGTTCTGTAAGATGGCAGCTCTTGTCAGACACAGGATTTCCCTCTTTGGTAAGGACCACCTCGGTCATTGTCTTTACCTGTCTGTCAAGGTCTTTAACAGTGTCCCGGGCCTTTACCAGTGTGCCGGGTCTTTACCAGTGTCCCGGCCCTTTACCAGTGTCCCGGGCCTTTACCAGTGTCCCGGGTCTTTACCAGTGTCCCGGGCCTTTACCAGTGTCCCGGGCCTTTACCAGTGTGCCGGGTCTTTACCAGTGTCCCGGGTCTTTACCAGTGTCCCGGGCCTTTACCAGTATGCCGGGTCTTTAACAGTGTGCCGGGTCTTTACACTTTATACTCGGTCAGCGCTGCTTGTACTCTTTGCTCAGTGATTTCCATATCAATGACAATGTGTTCTCTTAGGGAGCGACTCGGCTGTTATGGTGAGCTGTCTACACATCCTGGCTCATTCCCTGGACACAAGGTAAGAGTCTTTTATAGAGCCTGTAGAACAAACCTCTGTCTTCCAATGCAGCTGTTTTTTAAAATCTCAATATCAAATAATTTCTGGGCAAAAATGAAGTACTTTACTGTGATTGTTTTCAGTTAAAATGGTCAAAAAGAAACAAAAATAGCTTCTTAGCGAAGAGCAATTTATCAAGCAAGATTTTAGCTAGGACTGTCTGGGAGTTGTCTGAGTGGGAAGGGGAACACCGACAACTCGCTGTTATTGGCTGAGAGGTTTGAAACTGTATTTTTTTATTGGACAGTGATGAAGTCAGGCTCAGAGATGGTGAAGGCGTCGTTCTTACACCTCTCCCTCTGTCCTCTTCCTCCCCTCTCAGGACAGTGATGAAGTCAGGCTCAGAGATGGTGAAGGCGTCGTTCTTACACCTCTCCCTCTGTCCTCTTCCTCCCCTCTCAGGACAGTGATGAAGTCAGGCTCAGAGATGGTGAAGGCGTCGTTCTTACACCTCTCCCTCTGTCCTCTTCCTCCCCTCTCAGGACAGTGATGAAGTCAGGCTCAGAGATGGTGAAGGCGTCGTTCTTACACCTCTCCTTCTGTCCTCTTCCTCCCTCTCAGGACAGTGATGAAGTCAGGCTCAGAGATGGTGAAGGCGTCGTTCTTACACCTCTCCTTCTGTCCTCTTCCTCCCCTCTCAGGACAGTGATGAAGTCAGGCTCAGAGATGGTGAAGGCGTCGTTCTTACACCTCTCCTTCTGTCCTCTTCCTCCCCTCTCAGGACAGTGATGAAGTCAGGCTCAGAGATGGTGAAGGCTGGGGTCAGGACGTTATTTGAGAACGCAGCGGAGGACCTAGAGAAGACCCTGGAGATGCTGAAGCTGGGGAAGTTCAGCCAGTCCAGGAGCCAGATGAAGGGCTTGACCCAGAACATCACCTACGCCACCACCGCTCTGCTTCCCATCCTCACAGCTCTGTTCGAACACGTCACCATGCATAACTTTGGAGTCTACCTGCTGGGTGAATTGATGTTATTTTGAATTCATTTACTCTGGTAGCACCATGCGCTTGTCCACGCTTGGCCTTGGAAATATGACCTGTGTGTGTTGTGTTTTCCAGTGGATGATGTCCAGCTGTCGTGCTATCGCATCGTGACCTGTCTCTACTCACTGGGCACGGGGAAACACATCTTCATAGAGAGGTATGAGGCCCTCATCACATCAGCTACTGCAGACGAGAGGATGGCGGTGATCAAATCTCTCTGCATTATTGGAGGAGAAAAACTCCATCCAACACAGACTGGAAAAATCACAATGTCTGTAATCTTTTATGTATTCTATGTTACGTTTGAGTGCTGTAAGTGAGAGAAGAAAAAAAAGACTGAAAGCCGAATCGTGTTGGTTCTATTTTTAGCAATAAATAAATACCATTGTCCTCTGTGTTGCTGATTCTCCTCTGTCCTTCAGAGGGCTGTGACGCAGCAATGTACACATCCACTTTAAATGTGGATGGACAGTGTGTGTGTGTGTGTGTTAATGTCTGTGTGTGTGTGTGTGTTAATGTCTGTGTGTGTATTAAAGTATGTGTGTTTGTGTTAATGTCTCTGTATGTTCCCTCCAGGCACCTACCAGCCCTAGGGGAGTGTCTGGCCACCCTGGTAGGAGCCATGCCTGTAGCTTTCCTGGAGCCTGATCTCAACGCTCACAACCCCCTGTCTGTCTTCAACACCAAGACACCGCGAGAGAGGGCCAGTAAGTCACTACTCTGCAGTCGCAATACTGAATCATAACACTACCAATTCATCAGGACCAATCTATGCTTGATAACAACCCAGAACCTCTTCCATTGATAACAACCCAGATCCCCTTCCATTGATAACAACCCAGAACCTCTTCCATTGATAACAACCCAGATCCTCTTCCATTGATAACAACCCAGAACCTCTTCCATTGATAACAACCCAGATCCCCTTCCATTGATAACAACCCAGATCCTCTTCCATTGATAACAACCCAGAACCTCTTCCATTGATAACAACCCAGAACCTCTTCCATTGATAACAACCCAGATCCCCTTCCATTGATAACAACCCAGATCCCCTTCCATTGATAACAACCCAGAACCTCTTCCATTGATAACAACCCAGATCCTCTTCCATTGATAACAACCTAGATCCCCTTCCATTGATAACAACCCAGAACCTCTTCCATTGATAACAACCCAGATCCTCTTCCATTGATAACAACCTAGATCCTCTTCCATTGATAACAACCCAGATCCTCTTCCATTGAAAACAACCCAGATCCTCTTCCATTGATAACAACCCAGATCCTCTTCCATTGATAACAACCTAGATCCCCTTCCATTGATAACAACCCAGAACCTCTTCCATTGATAACAACCCAGATCCTCTTCCATTGATAACAACCCAGATCCTCTTCCATTGATAACAACCTAGATCCCCTTCCATTGATAACAACCCAGAACCTCTTCCATTGATA
This sequence comes from Oncorhynchus nerka, assembly GCF_034236695.1. Lineage (NCBI taxonomy): Eukaryota > Metazoa > Chordata > Actinopteri > Salmoniformes > Salmonidae > Oncorhynchus > Oncorhynchus nerka. Next base: position 10,973,925 of record NC_088419.1, on the reverse strand, counting down.
ACAACCCAGATCCTCTTCCATTGATAACAACCCAGATCCTCTTCCATTGAAAACAACCCAGATCCTCTTCCATTGATAACAACCCAGATCCTCTTCCATTGATAACAACCTAGATCCTCTTCCATTGATAACAACCCAGATCCCCTTCCATTGATAACAACCTAGTTGCTCTTCCATTGCCAACAAGCCAGGATCCGGTTGCTTTGACCTCCACTACATCCTTAATTCTACTGTAAGGGCCGTTGTCCTGGACACAGGGCCGTTGTCCTGGACACAGGGCCGTTGTCCTGGACACAGTTAAACCTAGTCCAGGATCATGCATTTTAGTCCAGGACCAGGTTTAATCAATGTCTGGGAAACCAGTCCTATGTACTGTATATTAACGGTGTATGATGGTGAGCCAGGCTGTGATTGGCCGTATTTGGGAGTCCCATATGACGGCACACAATTGGCCCAGCGTCGTCCGGTTTTGGCCGGTGTAGGCCGTCATTGTAAATAAAAATGTATTCTTAACTGACTTGTCTAGTTAAATAAAGATTTTTTTTAAATATTTAAAAAATGACTAACTCTGTGCCGTTCTCTGTGCAGTCTTGAGTATGCCTGACTCTGTGGAGGAGATGTGTCCAGAGATGCCTCGTCTGGATCGCCTGCTGAAGGACATCAACGACATCTCAGAGTCTGGAGCTCGCTACACAGAGATGCCACAGGTCAGTAGGGCTTGGACTGCAATTAACATGCTGTTATCACTATATATGTTATCTCTATACCTGTTATCTCTCTATCTGTTATCACTGTATCTGTTATCTCTCTATCTGTTATCACTGTATCTGTTATCTCTATATCTGTTATCACTATATCTGTTATCTCTATATCTGTTATCTCTATACTTGTTATCACTATATCTGTTATCACTGTATCTGTTATCTCTATATCTGTTATCACTATATCTGTTATCTCTATATCTGTTATCTCTATACTTGTTATCACTATATATGTTATCTATATATCTGTTATCTCTCTATCTGTTATCTATATATCTGTTATCTCTCTATCTGTTATCTCTCTATCTGTTATCTCTCTATCTGTTATCTCTATACTTGTTATCACTATACTTGTTATCTATATATCTGTTATCTCTCTATCTGTTATCTCTCTATCTGTTATCACTATATCTGTTATCTCTATATATGTTATCTCTATATATGTTATCTCTGTATCTGTTATCTCTGTATCTGTTATCTCTGTATCTGTTATCTCTGTATCTGTTATCTCTGTATCTGTTATCTCTGTATCTGTTATCTCTGTATCTGTTATCTCTGTATCTGTTATCTCTGTATCTGTTATCTCTGTATCTGTTATCTCTATATCTGTTATCTCTGTATCTGTTATCTCTGTATCTGTTATCTCTATATCTGTTATCTGTTATCTCTGTATCTGTTATCTCTATATCTGTTATCTCTATATCTGTTATCTCTGTATCTGTTATCTCTATATCTGTTATCTCTGTATCTGTTATCTCTGTATCTGTTATCTCTGTATCTGTTATCTCTGTATCTGTTATCTCTGTATCTGTTATCTCTGTATCTGTTATCTCTGTATCTGTTATCTCTGTATCTGTTATCTCTGTATCTGTTATCTCTGTATCTGTTATCTCTGTATCTGTTATCTCTGTATCTGTTATCTCTATATCTGTTATCTCTGTATCTGTTATCTCTGTATCTGTTATCTCTGTATCTGTTATCTCTGTATCTGTTATCTCTGTATCTGTTATCTCTGTATCTGTTATCTCTGTATCTGTTATCTCTGTATCTGTTATCTCTGTATCTGTTATCTCTGTATCTGTTATCTCTGTATCTGTTATCTCTGTATCTGTTATCTCTATATCTGTTATCTCTATATATGTTATCACTGTATGTTTTACCATGAAGCTGGATGTTCCTCAGCTTTAAGGAGAGGAAATAATTAGGATAGAGCAGTGGTCCCAAACTGAGGGATCGCAAGGGGCAGAATTATTTTCCTTTTTTTTAAGGAACTCAGTCCAGCTTTAAACTTACTCTTGAAAGTTGTAATAGTGGAATGTACAAGGTGCAATTTCTAAATGAGGTAGTTCATCATCACGTCATGTCAGTCATTACAGACCTCAGACAGCTATTTATAATGTGTCAGTAATGTCCAGATCAACTAGCCCATGTCAGCTAACAGTTTTCTTTTAGCTAGGTCTTTTAGCCCATACATTTTGTAGTAATGTTCAAGTCACTGAAATATCACATGAAAACACATTAGACAGAATTGCAAGAAAATAAGCTTTAAAACGGCAACATTTTTTCTCCCCCATGACAACATGTATAGAATTGCAGGTAATAAGCTTTAAAACTGCTAAATGTTCTCTTTGCCAACAAGAGAGTGTTTGTGTCAGTTTGTGTCATGAACACTGCTTGTCCCTATATTAATATTTGTTGTGCGAGAGAAGGGAGGAGGGGGGGGTGCAGGATGTTCCGCAATGCTGGAAGGGGGGCTTGAGTGAAAATGTTTGGGAAGCCCTCGGCTAGAGCCTTGATCAACTGAAACATCTCGACTAACAGAACCTCTGGCGTGACGACATTAATTTTTATAATACTGTGATTATCGTGGTATAACTTAATATCACAATGATGGTGATATAGCTCAATACCCTGATAATCGTAATATCGCTTAATATTGTGACTATTACTTAATATGGTGTCGTCCCATCCCCCGTTCCCTCCAGGTGATTGAGGTGATCCTGCCCATGGTGTGTAACTACCTGTCCTACTGGTGGGAGAGAGGAACAGAGAACTCTGCTCCACACACCGCCTGCTGCACCACCGTGTGCTCCAACCACCTCAGCATCATCCTGGGGAACATCCTGAAGATCCTCAACAACAACCTGGGCATCGACGACGCTCCCTGGATGAAGAGGATCGCAGGTGGGATACTGGGTTATTATTACCTCGGGGCTGACGTTTTAACAGAGGAGGTTTTGGTGAACCACACTCGTGTGTTGAGGAACTTTGCCTTAGACCTGAAGACTTGTGTTAGCTCCCTGAGTCAATGTCTAGGCTTTAGCTCAGCGGGCTAATTTTTACCTTACTATGCTAATACAGTCTCATGGCACACAGGATACCCAGGTTTGAACCTAGTTGGCCAAGTTTGGTGGGCAATATGATGAGTGGTAAATACTAAGTGCTGTGTAGCATTGCCAGCCACAACTCATTTTATGAAAGGATAATTACACTAGGGTAACAACTCCTCAGTGAGACGAAAATACGATTTGGTTTCTCCTGTATCGTTGCAGTCTATTCTCAGCCAATCATCTGCAAGGCTGCTGCGGACCTACTGAGGAGTCACTTCCTGCCCACTCTAGAGAAACTCAGGAAGAAGACAGTGAAGGTGAGATGAGAGGAATTTAAACTGCTGTCCAGTTGATCATTTTACATTTTCAATGGATCATTCACAAGGATTGAAGCACACAACTGACTTGAATCCCAGATCTATTTGCGCTGATTTCCTGACTCCTATGTCATTGTTAGGTGTGACAATGACGTAAGACTTGACAGTGCAGCAGGGCTAGTGCCATTAAAGTGAAACCCTTTTTTAGTCATTTCATAATTCCTGACACCAACATTTACATTACATTTAAGTCATTTAGCAGACGCTCTTATCCAGAGCGACTTACAAATTGGTGCATTCACCTTATGACCTCCAGTGGAACAGTAGTGCATCTAAATCTTTTCAGGGGGAGGGGGGGTGAGAGGGATTACTTTATCCTATCCTAGGTATTCCTTAAAGAGGTGGGGTTTCAGGTGTCTCCGGAAGGTGGTGATTGACTCCGCTGTCCTGGCGTCGTGAGGGAGTTTGTTCCACCATTGGGGGCCAGAGCAGCGAACAGTTTTGACTGGGCTGAGCGGGAACTGTACTTCCTCAGTGGTAGGGAGGCGAGCAGGCCAGAGGTGGATGAACGCAGTGCCCTTGTTTGGGTGTAGGGCCTGATCAGAGCCTGGAGGTACTGAGGTGCCGTTCCCCTCACAGCTCCGTAGGCAAGCACCATGGTCTTGTAGCTGATGCGAGCTTCAACTGGAAGCCAGTGGAGGGAGCGGAGGAGCGGGGTGACGTGAGAGAACTTGGGAAGGTTGAACACCAGACGGGCTGCGGCGTTCTGGATGAGTTGTAGGGGTTTAATGGCACAGGCAGGGAGCCCAGCCAACAGCGAGTTGCAGTAATCCAGACGGGAGATGACAAGTGCCTGGATTAGGACCTGCGCCACTTCCTGTGTGAGGCAGGGTCGTACTCTGCGGATGTTGTAGAGCATGAACCTACAGGAACGGGCCACCGCCTTGATGTTAGTTGAGAACGACAGGGTGTTGTCCAGGATCACGCCAAGGTTCTTAGCGCTCTGGGAGGAGGACACAATGGAGTTGTCAACCGTGATGGCGAGATCATGGAACGGGCAGTCCTTCCCCGGGAGGAAGAGCAGCTCCGTCTTGCCGAGGTTCAGCTTGAGGTGGTGATCCGTCATCCACACGGATATGTCTGCCAGACATGCAGAGATGCGATTCGCCACCTGGTCATCAGAAGGGGGAAAGGAGAAGATTAATTGTGTGTCGTCTGCATAGCAATGATAGGAGAGACCATGTGAGGTTATGACAGAGCCAAGTGACTTGGTGTATAGCGAGAATAGGAGAGGGCCTAGAACAGAGCCCTGGGGGACACCAGTGGTGAGAGCACGTGGTGTGGAGACGGATTCTCGCCACGCCACCTGGTAGGAGCGACCTGTCAGGTAGGACGCAATCCAAGCGTGGGCCGCGCCGGAGATGCCCAACTCGGAGAGGGTGGAGAGGAGGATCTGATGGTTCACAGTATCGAAGGCAGCCGATAGGTCTAGAAGGATGAGAGCAGAGGAGAGAGAGAGTTAGCTTTAGCAGTGCGGAGCGCCTCCGTGATACAGAGAAGAGCAGTCTCAGTTGAATGACTAGTCTTGAAACCTGACTGATTTGGATCAAGAAGGTCATTCTGAGAGATAGCGGGAGAGCTGGCCAAGGACGGCACGTTCAAGAGTTTTGGAGAGAAAAGAAAGAAGGGATACTGGTCTGTAGTTGTTGACATCGGAGGGATCGAGTGTAGGTTTTTTCAGAAGGGGTGCAACTCTCGCTCTCTTGAAGACGGAAGGGACGTAGCCAGCGGTCAGGGATGAGTTGATGAGCGAGGTGAGGTAAGGGAGAAGGTCTCCGGAAATGGTCTGGAGAAGAGAGGAGGGGATAGGGTCAAGCGGGCAGGTTGTTGGGCGGCCGGCCGTCACAAGACGCGAGATTTCATCTGGAGAGAGAGGGGAGAAAGAGGTCAGAGCACAGGGTAGGGCAGTGTGAGCAGAACCAGCGGTGTCGTTTGACTTAGCAAACGAGGATCGGATGTCGTCGACCTTCTTTTCAAAATGGTTGACGAAGTCATCTGCAGAGAGGGAGGAGGGGGGGAGGGGGAGGAGGATTCAGGAGGGAGGAGAAGGTTGCAAAGAGCTTCCTAGGGTTAGAGGCAGATGCTTGGAATTTAGAGTGGTAGAAAGTGGCTTTAGCAGCAGAGAGAGAAGAGGAAAATGTAGAGAGGAGGGAGTGAAAGGATGTCAGGTCCGCAGGGGAGGCGAGTTTTCCTCCATTTCCGCTCGGCTGCCCGGAGCCCTGTTCTGTGAGCTCGCAATGAGTCGTCGAGCCACGGAGCGGGAGGGGAGGACCGAGCCGGCCTGGAGCATAGGGGACATAGAGAGTCAAAGGATGCAGAAAGGGAGGAGAGGAGGGTTGAGGAGGCAGAATCAGGAGATAGGTTGGAGAAGGTTTGAGCAGAGGGAAGAGATGATAGGATGGAAGAGGAGAGAGTAGCGGGGGAGAGAGCGAAGGTTGGGACGGCGCGATACCATCCGAGTAGGGGCAGTGTGGGAAGTGTTGGATGAGAGCGAGAGGGAAAAGGATACAAGGTAGTGGTCGGAGACTTGGAGGGGAGTTGCAACGAGGTTAGTGGAAGAACAGCATCTAGTAAAGATGAGGTCGAGCGTATTTCCTGCCTTGTGAGTAGGGGGGAAGGTGAGAGGGTGAGGTCAAAAGAGGAGAGGAGTGGAAAGAAGGAGGCAGAGAGGAATGAGTCAAAGGTAGGCGTGGGGAGGTTAAAGTCGCCCAGAACTGTGAGAGGTGAGCCGTCCTCAGGAAAGGAGCTTATCAAGGCATCAAGCTCATTGATGAACTCTCCGAGGGAACCTGGAGGGCGATAAATGATAAGGATGTTAAGCTTGAAAGGGCTGGTAACTGTGACAGCATGGAATTCAAAGGAGGCGATAGACAGATGGGTAAGGGGAGAAAGAGAGAATGACCACTTGGGAGAGATGAGGATCCCGGTGCCACCACCCCGCTGACCAGAAGCTCTCGGGGTGTGCGAGAACACGTGGGCAGACGAAGAGAGAGCAGTAGGAGTAGCAGTGTTGTCTGTGGTGATCCATGTTTCCGTCAGTGCCAAGAAGTCGAGGGACTGGAGGGAGACATAGGCGGAGATGGCGAACTCTGCCTTGTTGGCCGCAGATCGGCAGTTCCAGAGGCTACCGGAGACCTGGAACTCCACGTGGGTCGTGCGCGCTGGGACCACCAGATTAGGGTGGCCGCGGCCACGCGGTGTGGAGCGTTTGTATGGTCTGTGCAGAGAGGAGAGAACAGGGATAGACAGACACATAGTTGACAGGCTACACAAGAGGCTACGCTAATGCAAAGGAGATTGGAATGACAAGTGGACTACACGTCACGAGTGTTCAGAAAGTTAAGCTTACGTAGCAAGAATCTTATTGACTAAAATGATTAAAATGATACAGTACTGCTGAAGTAGGCTAGCTGGCAGAGGCTGCGTTGTTGACTATGTAGGCTAGCTGGCATTGGCTGCGTTGTTGACACTACACTAATCAAGTCGTTCCGTTGAGTGTAATAGTTTCTACTGTGCTGCTATTCGGGGCTAGCTGGCTAGCTAGCAGTGTTGATTACGTTACGTTGCGTTAAAAGAACGACAATAGCTGGCTAGCTAACCTAGGAAATCGCTCTAGACTACACAATTATCTTTGATACAAAGACGGCTATGTAGCTAGCTATGTAGCTAGCTACGATCAAACAAATCAAGCCGTTGTACTGTAATGAAATGAAATGAAAAATGAAAAATGTGATACTACCTGTGGAGCGAAGCGAAATGCGACCGGATTGTTGAGTGCAGAAGTTCTGTTCGGTAGACGTTGGCTAGCTGTTGGCTAGCTAGCAGAGTCTCCTATGTTAAGGACGACATAAAACTACACACTCTAAACTACACAATTATCTTGGGTACGAAGACAGCAAAGACAACTATGTAGCTAGCTAACACTACACTAATCAAGTCGTTCAGTTGAGTGTAATAGTTGTGCTGCTAATCGGTAGACGGTGGACTAGCTAACGGTGGACGTTAGCTAGCTGGCTAGCTGCAGGGCAGTGTAGACTGCGTTAGGACGACGAAATACGATAATTACGCAATTATCTATGATACAAAGACGGCTATGTAGCTAGCTAAGAAGAAATTGCTAAGATTAGACAAATCAAACCGTTGTACTATAATGAAATGTAATGAAATGTAATACTACCTGCGGACCGAGTGCAGATGCGACCGCTCGCTCCAACCCGGAAGTCTGCATCTACCAAGTGGTGATAGAGGAGCTGCTGAAGGCTGACATTAAAGGAGACACTCAGGAAGCTGAGCTTATGGTATTACTATGTTATAAAGGTGTCAAGTGTTATTACTATGTTATAAAGGGGTTATAACTGTTATTAATATGTTATAACGGTGTTATAACTGTTATTAATATATTATAAAGGTGTTATAACTGTTATTAATATGTTATAAAGGTGTTATAACTGTTATTAATATGTTATAAAGGTGTTATAACTGTTATTAATATATTAAAGGTGTTATAACTGTTATTAATATATTAAAGGTGTTATAACTGTTATTAATATGTTATAAAGGTGTTATAACTGTTATTAATATGTTATAAAGGTGTTATAACTGTTATTAATATGTTATAAAGGTGTTATAACTGTTATTAATATGTTATAAAGGTGTTATTACTATGTTCTAACCCCAGGTGGTGGCAGAGGAGGAACTGCTGAAGGCTGACATTAAAGGAGACACTCAGGAAGCTGAGCTTCTCGTCCTGGATGAGTTTGCTGTCCTCTGTAGAGACCTGTACGCCTTCTACCCAATGCTCATCCGCTATGTGGACAACAACAGGTAGTATAGCCCAGCCAGCCTTTTCTGTTTCATGCTCATCCGCTACGTAAATAACAACAGGAAGTATAACCCAGCCAGCCTTTCCAACACACACATCTGTTGTTTAGGTTCTAGGAAATCTGCAGGCCTTGTCTAAATGTTGACTGAAGCACAGGCATTTCGCTACCCTCGCATTAACATCTGCTAACCATGTGTATGTGACAAATACATTTGATTTGATTTTGATTTAGGATAGTACCATATACTTTCATGGAATGATTTACTTCAGGAGATCATAGTGAGATTAGATGGTTCAAATATTTCTTATTTGGGATTGGTACCTGCAGATTTCTCCAATGCTTATCCTGTTATCTAGGCTACATAACACAACAGATGGTTATATTTGTCCACTTCTCATGAAAACGTCTGTCAAACTCCCACCAGATCCAGATGGTTGAAGAGGCCTGATGCTCAGTCCAACGAGCTCTTCACCATGGTGGCTGAGATCTTCATTCTCTGGTGCAAATCACACGTAAGATTTTTCACTTTAGAATACTAAAGATGTTTAGTTCATTTTAGGTTATTTTTGTTCTGTTTTTGTTCTGAAGTTCTGTTTGAAGATTTTTTTAAATCTTCTTGTTTCTTTCCTTCTTTACCATCTGACCCGTCAACAGAATTTCAAAAGGGAAGAGCAGAACTTTGTGGTTCAGAATGAAATCAACAACCTGTCTTTCCTAACTGGAGAAAGTAGAACCAAGATGTCCAAGGTAAGGACAGAGCAGGAGTTCGTTCAGCCAGTAGTGAGTAAAGAAAGGCCTGCGTAGAAGCTCTCTCCCTGTGGTTTTCCAGATATCCTGGTTGGATGATTATGTATATTCCTGCTTATTGCCTCATGAGTCTGGAAAACCTGATCATTTTGGAAATGTTACCAGAGTTTTCTATTTTTTTTCCCGCTGTCTCTCCCTATCTGTCTCACTCTCTGTCTCTTTCTCTCCTTGTCTCTCTCCCTGTCTGTCTCTCTGTCTGTCTCTCTGTCTGTCTGTCTCGCTCTCTGTATCTCTCTCGCTCTCTGTATCTCTCTCTCACCATGTATCTCTCTCTCTCTCTCCCTGTCTGTCTCTCTCTCCCTGTCTCTCTCTCTCCCTGTCTCTCTCTCTTCCTGTCTCTCTCTCTTCCTGTCTGTCTCTCCACAGTCAGGTGGTGACCAGGATAGGAAGCACAAGAAGCGGCGTGGAGAGTTATACTCTGTCCAGACCTCTCTGATTGTAGCCGCACTGAAGAAGATGCTGCCCATCGGACTCAACATGTGCACCCCAGGAGACCAGGAGCTCATCTCATTGGCCAAGATAAGATACAGTCTGGTGAGTTATACTACCTTACCCCTCTAACCCTGGAGCCCAGGACCTCATCTCATTGGCCAAGATGCGATACAGTACTATCATATCCCTAAAGTCTTCAATGATCATGTGAAGTAGCGTATTGATGTGTGATCACACTACAGGCTTCTCCCCAGCCAGTGAGTGTCCTTTCTCACTCCATTCTGTTTCCCTCCGACAGAAAGACACCGACGATGAGGTGAAGGATCACTTGCGTGAGAACCTTCATCTTCAGGACAAGGTATCCTGGATAGGGGGGGGTGGTGATGTCAAACGATCTGTTGTTCTGCACAGTGAACACCCATGTGTTCCTTTGTACCTCCTGGTCATTACTATGTGCCCCGGTGAAGTCTGGTGTGTAATAACCTCGGCATTTACTCCTCCACGTGTATTCAACAGTCCAGGACATTCAGATACAGCAGCGATTGTAACGTCAATATATATATTTTTTTCACTTGTCATTTGAATGACAGCAACAGCAAACAAACACGACCTGATGTTATGTTTAAGTGATGTCAACATTATAAATGAACAAGTTATTAACGAGTCTAATGTTTAAAGCTGTGTGTGTCAGTGTTACATGTGACGTACCAATTATGTTTAAGTGGTGTCTCTACCTAGTAGAGAGGTATTTCTGTCAGTATTGCATATACAGTGTTACATGTGACGTACCAATTATGTTTTAGTGGTGTCTCTACCTAGTAGAGAGGTATTTCTGTCAGTATTGCATATACAGTGTTACATGTGACGTACCAATTATGTTTAAGTGGTGTCTCTACCTAGTAGAGAGAGGTATTTCTGTCAGTATTGCATATACAGTGTTACATGTGACGTACCAATTATGTTTTAGTGGTGTCTCTACCTAGTAGAGAGAGGTATTTCTGTCAGTATTGCATATACAGTGTTACATGTGACGTACCAATTATGTTTAAGTGGTGTCTCTACCTAGTAGAGAGAGGTATTTCTGTCAGTATTGCATATACAGTGTTACATGTGACGTACCAATTATGTTTTAGTGGTGTCTCTACCTAGTAGAGAGGTATTTCTGTCAGTATTGCATATACAGTGTTACATGTGACGTACCAATTATGTTTAAGTGGTGTCTCTACCTAGTAGAGAGAGGTATTTCTGTCAGTATTGCATATACAGTGTTACATGTGACGTACCAATTATGTTTTAGTGGTGTCTCTACCTAGTTTTAGACCTAGTAGAGGTATTTCTGTCAGTATTGCATATACAGTGTTACATGTGACGTACCAATTATGTTTAAGTGGTGTCTCTACCTAGTAGAGAGAGGTATTTCTGTCAGTATTGCATATACAGTGTTACATGTGACGTACCAATTATGTTTTAGTGGTGTCTCTACCTAGTTTAGAGAGAGGTATTTCTGTCAGTATTGCATATACAGTGTTACATGTGACGTACCAATTATGTTTTAGTGGTGTCTCTACCTAGTAGAGAGAGGTATTTCTGTCAGTATTGCATATACAGTGTTACATGTGACGTACCAATTATGTTTTAGTGGTGTCTCTACCTAGTAGAGAGAGGTATTTCTGTCAGTATTGCATATACAGTGTTACATGTGACGTACCAATTATGTTTAAGTGGTGTCTCTACCTAGTAGAGAGAGGTATTTCTGTCAGTATTGCATATACAGTGTTACATGTGACGTTTTACCAATTATGTTTTAGTGGTGTCTCTACCTAGTAGAGAGAGTATTTCTGTCAGTATTGCATATACAGTGTTACATGTGACGTACCAATTATGTTTAAGTGGTGTCTCTACCTAGTAGAGAGAGGTATTTCTGTCAGTATTGCATATACAGTGTTACATGTGACGTACCAATTATGTTTTTTTAGTGGTGTCTCTACCTAGTAGAGAGAGGTATTTCTGTCAGTATTGCATATACAGTGTTACATGTGACGTCAGTATTGCATATACCAATTATGTTTTAGTGGTGTCTCTACCTAGTAGAGAGAGGTATTTCTGTCAGTATTGCATATACAGTGTTACATGTGACGTACCAATTATGTTTAAGTGGTGTCTCTACCTAGTAGAGAGAGGTATTTCTGTCAGTATTGCATATACAGTGTTACATGTGACATGTGACGTACCAATTATGTTTTAGTGGTGTCTCTACCTAGTAGAGAGAGGTATTTCTGTCAGTATTGCATATACAGTGTTACATGTGACGTTACCAATTATGTTTAAGTGGTGTCTCTACCTAGTAGAGAGAGGTATTTCTGTCAGTATTGCATATACAGTGTTACATGTGACGTACCAATTATGTTTTAGTGGTGTCTCTACCTAGTAGAGAGGTATTTCTGTCAGTATTGCATATACAGTGTTACATGTGACGTACCAATTATGTTTTAGTGGTGTCTCTACCTAGTAGAGAGGTATTTCTGTCAGTATTGCATATACAGTGTTACATGTGTTTACGTACCAATTATGTTTAAGTGGTGTCTCTACCTAGTAGAGAGAGGTATTTCTGTCAGTATTGCATATACAGTGTTACATGTGACGTACCAATTATGTTTAAGTGGTGTCTCTACCTAGTAGAGAGAGGTATTTCTGTCAGTATTGCATATACAGTGTTACATGTGACGTACCAATTATGTTTTAGTGGTGTCTCTACCTAGTAGAGAGGTATTTCTGTCAGTATTGCATATACAGTGTTACATGTGACGTACCAATTATGTTTAAGTGGTGTCTCTACCTAGTAGAGAGAGGTATTTCTGTCAGTATTGCATATACAGTGTTACATGTGACGTAATTATGTTTTAGTGGTGTCCAATTATGTTTTAGTGGTGTCTCTACCTAGTAGAGAGAGGTATTTCTGTCAGTATTGCATATACAGTGTTACATGTGACGTACCAATTATGTTTAAGTGGTGTCTCTACCTAGTAGAGAGGTATTTCTGTCAGTATTGCATATACAGTGTTACATGTGACGTACCAATTATGTTTAAGTGGTGTCTCTACCTAGTAGAGAGTCAGTATTTATACAGTGTCAGTTTTAGTTGCATATACAGTGTTACATGTGACGTACCAATTATGTTTTAGTGGTGTCTCTACCTAGTAGAGAGAGGTATTTCTGTCAGTATTGCATATACAGTGTTACATGTGACGTACCAATTATGTTTAAGTGGTGTCTCTACCTAGTAGAGAGGTATTTCTGTCAGTATTGCATATACAGTGTTACATGTGACGTACCAATTATGTTTAAGTGGTGTCTCTACCTAGTAGAGAGGTATTTCTGTCAGTATTGCATATACAGTGTTACATGTGACGTACCAATTATGTTTTAGTGGTGTCTCTACCTAGTAGAGAGGTATTTCTGTCAGTATTGCATATACAGTGTTACATGTGACGTACCAATTATGTTTAAGTGGTGTCTCTACCTAGTAGAGAGAGGTATTTCTGTCAGTATTGCATATACAGTGTTACATGTGACGTACCAATTATGTTTTAGTGGTGTCTCTACCTAGTAGAGAGAGGTATTTCTGTCAGTATTGCATATACAGTGTTACATGTGACGTACCAATTATGTTTTAGTGGTAAACAAGTTGTTTAATCTGATCAAAAACATTTGATGTTTTTGCTGATTATCATTTAGCTGATTATCGTTTTGCTGATTATCGTTTTGCTGGTAAATTTAATGTGATTGAGTAGTCAGACAATTTACTATTTGGCATCAATCAACAGTCCATTTAGCTGGGACTGAACACCTGGTGCTTCAACTCTGCCAGTGTGTGAGACACTGAGTGTGTGTGTGTGTGTGTGTGTGTTTCTGTGTTTGAAGTCTGATGACCTGGCAGTACAGTGGCAGATGAACCTGTATAAGGATGTGGTGGTGGAGAGTGAGGAACGTACAGACCCAGAACAAACTGTGGACAGAGTACAGAGCATCTCTGCTGCAGTCTTCCACCTGGAGCAGGTAAACTATAGTCAACAGACAGGTAAACAACAGACAGGTAAACTATAGTCAACAGACAGGTAAACAACAGACAGGTAAACTATAGTCAACAGACAGGTAAACTATAGTCAACAGACAGGTAAACAACAGACAGGTAAACTATAGTCAACAGTCAGGTAAACTATAGTCAACAGACAGGTAAACAACAGACAGGTAAACTATAGTCAACAGACAGGTTCCCTATAGTCAACAGACAGGTAAACTATAGTCAACAGACAGGTAAACAACAGACAGGTAAACTATAGTCAACAGTCAGGTAAACTATAGTCAACAGACAGGTAAACAACAGACAGGTGTTCACTCTATAAAGTCCTTATGAACCTTTGTTTATTCGGGGTCCCATTGAGACGAATGTCTCTTTTACAAGGTTTCCCTATTTTACAAATGCATAAAGTACATAATAATGATTTAGTAATTATAACAATCAAAGTGCACATCGCAGACAGATTGTGAAGCTTCATCGTGTTTCAATGAAATGTACAGCTGTGTTTCTGAGCAACATACAGAATGAGACCTACTGTAAGCCTTGAGGGACACCGAAACGTACCTAAGATTTGTCACGAGGAATATCCATCCACAGAAGCAAACGTGTGATGTATTCCCATAAGACGTCATGTTTTGAGACGTCATGTTTTGAGACGTAATGTCCATAAGACGTCATGTTTTGAGACGTCATGTTTTGAGACGTAATGTTTTGTCCACTAGGTGGAGCAGCCTCTGAGGTTGAAGAAGTGTGTGTTTCAGAAGCTGCTGTCCAAACAGCGTAAGCGCGCCGTGGTGGCCTGCTTCCGTATGGCTCCTCTCTACAACCTCCCCAGGTAAGACAGTCCTCTATCCCACTTACATACTACTCAGGACAATTAGAGGTACACTGATGAAGTGGGGTGTTGTCTATGTCAACGAAATAAGATCACTAGCCTACCACCCGGTTACCCAACCCTGCACCTTAGAGGCTGCTGCCCTATATACATAGACATGGAATCACTGGTCCCTTTAATAATGGAACACTAGTCACTTTCATCATGTTTACATACTGCTTTACTCATCTCATATGTATATACTGTATTCTATTCTACTATATTTTAGTCAATGTCACTCCGACATTGCTCAATCTAATATTTATATATTTTTTTATTCCATTCTTTTACTTTGAAATTTCTGTGTATTGTTGTGAATTGTTAGATACTACTGCGCTGTTGGAGCTAAGAACACAAGCATTTTGCTAGACCCTCAATAATATGTGTATGTGACCAATCCAATTTGATTTGAAGATACGTAGATGAATGTGAGTTTGTCTTTAGCCAACTGTACAACCGTGTCAACAACTAACCCAGAAAAAAAGTCCTCAGTCATTCTTCATGGTGCTATTGTCTCCATCAAATCAAATGTGATGTTCGGGTCCTGTATCTCTTGTTATCTCTCAGTGAAGTTGGTGACATGCTATTACTAGTGTATCCACACTCTCTCTCTCTCTGTCTCTCTCTCTCTCTCTCTCTCTCTCTCTCTGCTCTCTCGCTCTCTCTGTCTCTCTCTCGCTCTCTCTCTGTGTCTGTCTGTCTGTCTGTCTCTCTCTCTGTCTCTGTGTCTTTCTCTCTGTCTCTCTCTCTCTCTCTGTCTATCTCTCTCTCTCTCTGTCTCTCTCTCTCTCTCTCTCTCTCTCTCTCTCTGTCTCTCTCGCTCTCTCTCTGTGTCTGTCTGTCTGTCTGTCTCTCTCTCTGTCTCTGTGTCTTTCTCTCTTTCTCTGTCTCTCTCTCTCTCTGTCTCTCTCTCTCTCTGTCTCTCTCTCTCTCTCTGTCTATCTCTCTCTCTCTCTGTCTCTCTCTCTCTCGCTCTCTCGCTCTCTCTCTCTGTGTCTGTCTGTCTGTCTGTCTCTCTCTGTCTGTGTCTCTCTCTCTTTCTCTGTCTCTCTCTCTCTCTGTCTCTCTCTTTCTCTCTCTCTCTGTCTCTTTCTTTCTTTCTCTCTCTGTCTCTCTCTCTCTCTCGCTTCCGCTCTCTCTCTTTCTTTCTCTCTCTGTCTCTCTCTCTCTCTCGCTTCCGCTCTCTCTCTCGCTTCCGCTCTCTCTCTCGCTCTCTATCTCTACCTCCCTAACCTTGTTCTTCCTTTCTGTTATTTCTCTCTGTTATACCACCTACAATACCTTTCCCTCAGATACAAAAATAACAATTACTTCCTGAATGGCTATCGGTACGTTTGGCTGGAAAAGGCGTTCGCTGACTCTAATTTTGACCACCTGTTCTCCATGCTAACGGTAATGTGAGACTCCTGGCTTAATGCTAGCCGGAGTGTCAGTCTGTTTCTGCTCTCTTGACAACTCCTCATGGAATTGTCATGCCAAACAGACTGGCACCCAGGCTAGGTCGAATGCTTCACCTCTCTCCCCTCCTCCATCTTATTCTCCAGGCTATGGACTGAGCCAACAGTCAACACCACCTACCTACTGCACCTACCACAACCTACCTCCAGTTTACTGCACTGTTGATTCTGATTGGTCAGCCTCAACTTACAGCCAATCAGTGGTCAATCAATGAGCAATCCAGGAAGCATTTTGCTTGTTTACATAAAGATCATCATTCTCATTTTGTCTTAGAATCATGGAATGTTTTTTTCTCATGTGATTTAAGTAACATAATGACTGTATTTTTGGAGCTTTAGGTATCATTTATTAACTGAAATAATATTTGAATACAGTGTTCAGTGTTTTTAGATTTAATTTTAACCACATCCTCAGACAGTTTCTGTATGCTAATCAAGCCATCAAGGTTGACCAGTCAGAAGGGCCAGTGGCTACCACATCGACCAATCACCACCCTGGAATGCTCTTCCTCCCTGTTTCACCCTCACATCTCTCCCTCCTTCCGCCTCCCCCTTTCCTAAACTTACTTGGACACACCTTAACCTCATTCTCCTCTCCTTCTCCTCCTCTCATCCCTCCTTCCCCAGGCATCGTTCTATTAACCTCTTCGTGTTGGGCTATGTGAGACTATGGATAGAGACAGAGGAGTACTCCTTTGAGGAGAAGCTAGTGCAGGACCTGGCAGTAAGTACTGGGCATGTTGCGGTGGTGTCTGCCACCACCTCAGCCCTAGCCTCAGCCTTGCCCCCTGTGCCCTGTGTTGGCACCGCACCCCCACCAGCCCTCTCCGCCGACTGCCTCTTGAGCACGATGCCCGCCGTCGAGCTTCGGGATCGGGATCGCTTCCCGGTCCGCCTGGGTCTGGGGACCTCGCCTTGGGCCCCCAGACGTTCCCGAGGGCCCCGCGCTCTCTCTAGCTTTGTGGCTCGCTACCGGCAGAGCCTTGACAGGCATGACAGGCTCAACCTCAGGAGACTCAGTGGCAGCAATGGCTCTGTCTCCGCAGCAAAGCACGTGGCTAGAAAAACAGGCTACGGCATGGGCTATGTCACCACTACTACTGCTGTGGTAAGAGGGGCGGCTACAGCCCTCAATAGGTGTTAGTTGTTTGATGTCCGACGTTGAACCAGCTAGATGTTGTACAGTCCGGTCTCTACTTTAACTGTAAGTCTGTAGTGAAGTGGTCCAGTGGCGTGTGAAGTGACGTCTTCGGTGGCATGCTCCGCGCACATCTCCGTCTGGATTCATACAGTATTGTGACAGGTTGAAATTCATTTCCAAGGAAGTAAACATGTTTACACAGTACTGCAACATGTCATAAAACACGTCAGAGGAAGAATGTACAAGAGTTAGACGACGACGTAACACATTCATCATCATCATCGTCATCGTCGTTGTCGTCCACACACTGTATTTATTAGTGCTGCATCTGTTGGACCATAGTTGTCTGCATGCGTTTTCACTGCTGGGTCCTGTTCAGTAGGGAAACAACGTTTTGAAACAGAGTGAAACAGTGAGCAACTACCTGAACCAATAATAACGCAGCTTTTTTGTTTTTTCTGTCGTAAATGTTTTGCTACGGTGTGCCCCTACTAAACAATACCCTGGTCAATTCCCCTGACAATGCACCCCCCCCCACCCACTCCCTGGTAACACTGTGCAGCAAAGTGGGACTTGAAAGGGGTGTGGTTAAAATGGAGGCAGGAGAGGGAGCAAGCCTGCTACAGGTGCATTATAATGAATCCCCAATAGAAATCAATCTTCTATCACATCGGGCAGCACAATTGATTCTGAGTTTGGGCTTATAATGTTTATATGTTGAAAACTATTTCTAAGGTGCGTACTTTCAGATTTTACGAACTCACTTGCTTGTTTAAATCCCTTGTGCTGCTCGCGTTTTGAAGTCGACAATGTAGAGGCGAGGGGGCGGACTGAGAGATCAGCCAATTAAAACCAGCGGTTGTTTCATCCTCTCCTGCCATAGACTTCCAGTCAAGTCCCGTTCTGAGGTGCTGTTAATCCAGAAGGTTCGACTCACAGAGAGCCGGCTGGTGGACAAGATTAGCCAGCAGGGTGTAGTCTCTAGTGGAAAGGCCAGGTTAAGAACAGAGATAACCCCTGTCTTTAGCCAGCAGGGTGTAGTCTCTAGTGGAAAGGCCAGGTTAAGAACAGAGATAACCCCTGTCTTTAGCCAGCAGGGTGTAGTCTCTAGTGGAAAGGCCAGGTTACGAACAGAGATAACCCCTGTCTTTAGCCAGCAGGGTGTAGTCTCTAGTGGAAAGGCCAGGTTAAGAACAGAGATAACCCCTGTCTTTAGCCAGCAGGGTGTAGTCTCTAGTGGAAAGGCCAGGTTAAGAACAGAGATAACCCCTGTCTTTGGCCAGCAGGGTGTAGTCTCTAGTGGAAAGGCCAGGTTAAGAACAGAGATAACCCCTGTCTTTAGCCAGCAGGGTGTAGTCTCTAGTGGAAAGGCCAGGTTAGGAACAGAGATAACCCCTGTCTTTAGCCAGCAGGGTGTAATCTCTAGTGCAAAGGCCAGGTTAAGAACAGAGATAACCCCTGTCTTTAGCCAGCAGGGAGTAGTATCTAGTGGAAAGGCCAGGTTAAGAACAGAGATAACCTCTGTCTTTTGCCAGCAGGGTGTAGTCTCTAGTGGAAAGGCCAGGTTAAGAACAGAGATAACCCCTGTCTTTAGCCAGCAGGGTGTAGTCTCTAGTGGACATGCCAGGTTAGGAACAGAGATAACCCCTGTCTTTAGCCAGCAGGGTGTAGTCTCTAGTGGAAAGGCCAGGTTCAGAACAGAGATAACCCCTGTCTTTAGCCAGCAGGGTGTAGTCTCTAGTGGAAAGGCCAGGTTAAGAACGGAGATAACCCCTGTCTTTAGCCAGCAGGGTGTAGTCTCTAGTGGAAAGGCCAGGTTCAGAACAACATTAACCCCTGTCTTTAGCCAGCAGGGTGTAGTCTCTAGTGGAAAGGCCAGGTTAGGAACAGAGATAACCCCTGTCTTTAGCCAGCAGGGTGTAGTCTCTAGTGGAAAGGCCAGGTTCAGAACAGAGATAACCCCTGTCTTTAGCCAGCAGGGTGTAGTCTCTAGTGGAAAGGCCAGGTTAAGAACAGAGATAACCCCTGTCTTTAGCTAGCAGGGTGTAGTCTCTAGTGGAAAGGCCAGGTTAAGAACAGAGATAACCTCTGTCTCTTGTGGGTCGTCTGTGTAGAAAACCCCGATGAAGATTGTGGAGGAGGAGGAAGAGGAGGAGGTTGAGATTAAGCCAGACCCTCTTCATCAGCTTATCCTTCACTTCAGCCACAACGCCCTGACAGAGAGAAGGTAGGAGAGATCAATTAATCAACCTAGTGAACAAGAGTTTTATCCGACCGATCTTACTTAAATAGATAATAATTGTGTGATCTTAACTTATTTGTGTTATTGATCTCTACTGACTTGATACAAGACATGATAATGATTGGATAATATGTTATTCTCAACAGTTTCTTGGAAGAAGATCCTCTGTATATTGCATATGCAGACATGATGGCAAAGGTACTGTACGCAACTGAGAATTTGAGCACACTTTGGCTGCGTTTACATTGGCATCCCAATTTTGATCTTTTGCCCAATTATCGGCAAAAGATCTAATCTGATTGGTCAAAAGGCAAATCGGTGGCAAAATATCATCTTTGGACTGCCAGTGTAAACACATGGTTTCATAACCTGACTGGGTTTATATACAGTTAATTAATAGACCATTGTCATAACTCTTAACATGTCCTCCTCTATCTCCTCAGAGTTGTGCAGAGGATGAAGAGGAGGAAGAGGAGGAAGAGGGGAAAGAGAAGACATTTGAGGTTTGAATCTGTCTCCCTTTATTCTGCTTCACTGACCACCAGGCTTAAAGCCTTAGATACAGTGCCTTGTGAAAGTATTTGGCCCCCTTGAACTTTGCGACCTTTTGCCACATTTCAGGCTTCAAACATAAAGATATAAAACTGTATTTTTTTGTGAAGAATCAACAACAAGTGGGACACAATCATGAAGTGGAACGACATTTATTGGATATTTCAAACTTTTTTAACAAATCAAAAACTGAAAAATTGGGCGTGCAAAATTATTCAGCCCCCTTAAGTTAATACTTTGTAGCGCCACCTTTTGCTGCGATTACAGCTGTAAGTCGCTTGGGGTATGTCTCTATCAGTTTTGCACATCGAGAGACTGACATTTTTTCCCATTCCTCCTTGCAAAACAGCTCGAGCTCAGTGAGGTTGGATGGAGAGCATTTGTGAACAGCAGTTTTCAGTTCTTTCCACAGATTCTCGATTGGATTCAGGTCTGGACTTTGACTTGGCCATTCTAACACCTGGATATGTTTATTTTTGAACCATTCCATTGTAGATTTTGCTTTATGTTTTGGATCATTGTCTTGTTGGAAGACAAATCTCCGTCCCAGTCTCAGGTCTTTTGCAGACTCCATCAGGTTTTCTTCCAGAATGGTCCTGTATTTGGCTCCATCCATCTTCCCATCAATTTTAACCATCTTCCCTGTCCCTGCTGAAGAAAAGCAGGCCCAAACCATGATGCTGCCACCACCATGTTTGACAGTGGGGATGGTGTGTTCAGGGTGATGAGCTGTGTTGCTTTTACGCCAAACATAACGTTTTGCATTGTTGCCAAAAAGTTCAATTTTGGTTTCATCTGACCAGAGCACCTTCTTCCACATGTTTGGTGTATCTCCCAGGTGGCTTGTGGCAAACTTTAAACAACACTTTTTATGGAGATCTTTAAGAAATGGCTTTCTTCTTGCCACTCTTCCATAAAGGCCAGATTTGTGCAATATCCGACTGATTGTTGTCCTATGGACAGAGTCTCCCACCTCAGCTGTAGATCTCTGCAGTTCATCCAGAGTGATCATGGGCCTCTTGGCTGCATCTCTGATCAGTCTTCTCCTTGTATGAGCTGAAAGTTTAGAGGGACGGCCAGGTCTTGGTAGATTTGCAGTGGTCTGATACTCCTTCCATTTCAATATTATCGCTTGCACAGTGCTCCTTGGGATGTTTAAAGCTTGGGAAATCTTTTTGTATCCAAATCCGGCTTTGAACTTCTTCACAACAGTATCTCGGACCTGCCTGGTGTGTTCCTTGTTCTTCATGATGCTCTCTGCGCTTTTAACGGACCTCTGAGACTATCACAGTGCAGGTGCATTTATACGGAGACTTGATTACACACAGGTGGATTGTATTTATCATCATTAGTCATTTAGGTCAACATTGGATCATTCAGAGATCCTCACTGAACTTCTGGATAGAGTTTGCTGCACTGAAAGTAAAGGGGCTGAATAATTTTGCACGCCCAATTTTTCAGTTTTTGATTTGTTAAAAAAGTTTGAAATATCCAATAAATGTCGTTCCACTTCCTGATTGTGTCCCACTTGTTGTTGATTCTTCACAAAAAAATACAGTCAGTTTTATATCTTTATGTTTGAAGCCTGAAATGTGGCAAAAGGTCGCAAAGTTCAAGGGGGCCGAATACTTTCGCAAGGCACTGTACCTTTAATAGCCTGTGGCTATAGGCTGGATAGATATCTGACTCCTCAATACAACTGATAGCTTGACGTGTTTACTGTGTCGCCTAACAAAGACAAGCATCGTCACTGTAGACATGCTCACCGAAACTTCAGCCATGTAAAAAAAATCCTCACACGAGAGGCTCGCCTACACTCCATAACAGTACATCTTAGGCTAGGCCTAGCCTACCTTACAGGTCACTTCTCGTTGAACGCGGAACGAAGGACAGCTCGGGTTTGTTGTTTTGGAAAGTTTGTTGTTTTAAAAGTGTACTGGACGGTTTCTTAGTAGCTAGCTAACTTTTTAGTTTGGCTGGGAACAATCAACAGTGCTTGGTGGCTGTACTCTGGAAACACCGGTCGCCGTCGTGGGACAGACGCATTGTTAAAAACGTTTGTAAACAACTAGCAGTAAAGAAACAACCTGGATACTAAGGAGATCCTGAGGGAAATCGACGAGTACCAACAGCTTTACGCTATGGAGGAACAACATACTCCGTCATGGAAAGATCCAGCTACCTCAAAAAATAACTCTAACTAGATGGGATGGGCTGAGGGTGACCAGCAGAGATAGATGGGATGGGCAGAGGGTGACCAGCAGAGATAGATGGGATGGGCTGAGGGTGACCAGCAGAGATAGATGGGATGGGCAGAGGGTGACCAGCAGAGATAGATGGGATGGGCTGAGGGTGACCAGCAGAGATAGATGGGATGGGCTGAGGGTGACCAGCAGAGATAGATGGGATGGGCTGAGGGTGACCAGCAGAGATAGATGGAATGGGCTGAGGGTGACCAGCAGAGATAGATGGAATGGGCTGAGGGTGACCAGCAGAGATAGATGTAATGGGCTGAGGGTGACCAGCAGAGATAGATGGGATGGCCTGAGGGTGAACAGCAGAGATAGATGGGATGGGCTGAGGGTAGTGGAATTGGAGACAAGTGGGAGTGGAGTTGCTGGGCGGGGGATAGAATGATGGTCAAAGATAAACGTATAAAAACATGAAGTCAAAATAAAACATAATAAAAAGTATGTTTGAATGACACTGAGGGGCAGTGTTTTTAAAGCTAATGGCGGTTTGCCTGAGGCTGATGCCGTGCAGGTGTTTGTACATATTCATATACACACACTCTCATTCAAATGCACACATAGATATGGATACACACACATGTAAATGTCAGACATGCACTCAAACATATAAAATTGGGCTGTTATGATTTTAGTTGTCCTTGATGTCCTTTGTTTTTTACATTGTTGTTTTTCTTTTTTCTCTTTAGTTAATTCTCTTGGTTGTTGGTGCATTGGGGGTTATTGGGGTGGGGTTCATTCTCTTGGTTGTTGGTGCATTGGGGGTTATTGGGGGTGGGGTTCATTCTCTTGGTTGTTGGCGCATTGGGGGGTTATTGGGGTGGGGTTCATTCTCTTGGTTGTTGGCGCATTGGGGGGTTATTGGGGGTGGGGTTCATTCTCTTGGTTGTTGGCGCATTGGGGGTTATTGGGGGTGGGGTTCATTCTCTTGGTTGTTGGCGCATTGGGGAGGTTATTGGGGGTGGGGTTCATTCTCTTGGTTGTTGGCGCATTGGGGGTTATTGGGGGTGGGGTTCATTCTCTTGGTTGTTGGCGCATTGGGGGGTTATTGGGGGTGGGGTTCATTCTCTTGGTTGTTGGCGCATTGGGGGTTATTGGGGGTGGGGTTCATTCTCTTGGTTGTTGGCGCATTGGGGGTTATTGGGGGTGGGGTTCATTCTCTTGGTTGTTGGCGCATTGGGGGTTATTGGGGGTGGGGTTCATTCTCTTGGTTGTTGGCGCATTGGGGGTTATTGGGGGTGGGGTTCATTCTCTTGGTTGTTGGCGCATTGGGGGGTTATTGGGGGTGGGGTTCATTCTCTTGGTTGTTGGCGCATTGGGGGTTATTGGGGGTGGGGTTCATTCTCTTGGTTGTTGGCGCATTGGGGGGTTATTGGGGGTGGGGTTCATTCTCTTGGTTGTTGGTGCATTGGGGGTTATTGGGGGTGGGGTTCATTCTCTTGGTTGTTGGCGCATTGGGGGTTATTGGGGGTGGGGTTCATTCTCTTGGTTGTTGGCGCATTGGGGGGTTATTGGGGGTGGGGTTCATTCTCTTGGTTGTTGGCGCATTGGGGGGTTATTGGGGGTGGGGTTCATTCTCTTGGTTGTTGGCGCATTGGGGGGTTATTGGGGGTGGGGTTCATTCTCTTGGTTGTTGGCGCATTGGGGGGTTATTGGGGGTGGGGTTCATTCTCTTGGTTGTTGGCGTATTGGGGTGGGGTTCATTCTCTTGGTTGTTGGTGCATTGGGGGATTATTGGGGGTGGGGTTCATTCTCTTGGTTGTTGGTGCATTGGGGGTTATTGGGGTGGGGTTCATTCTCTTGGTTGTTGGTGCATTGGGGGTTATTGGGGGTAGGGTTCATTCTCTTGGTTGTTGGTGCATTGGGGGGTTATTGGGGGTGAGGAATGGAATTATTACAATTTATATATTTTTTTCTTGTGCGGGTGGTGGGGGGCTGTGGGAGGGGTCTCAGATGGTTGTGGGAGGGGTCTCGGATGGTTGTGGGAGGGGTCTCGGATGGCTGTGGGAGGGGTCTCGGATGGTTGAGGGACAGCTCTTGAGGAACTGTGGGGGGATCTTGGAGGGTTCGGGTCCCCATTTTTGGCCTTGTGGGAGATCTGTCGACTTGCCTTTGAGCAGGGCATTGACCCTGGATGCTTCTGTGTGTCGCTCTGAATGGGAGTCTGCTGGATGACTGGTGTGGTGTAGTTGTTGAGCAGCTTCACTGCAAGTATAATGTATGTTTTGGATATTCAATAAAAAATCTATAAAAAATCTAATAAAACAATCCTCACAGCGTAAAAATCCTCAAAACATTTATTGTTTTAGTTTTTTTTTACGATGTAAAGTGTTTTACATCACACAGGCATCTCCTTTGCAGATGATGTATTTCTCCCCTCAGGATGATAGATCGATTTAAGAAAGTTTAGCCATTTTTTAATCAATGTGTGTGTGTTTGGGCCCACAGGAAAAGGAAATGGAGAAGCAGAAGATCTTGTACCAGCAGGCCAGACTACACGCCCGCGGGGCTGCTGAGATGGTGCTACAGATGATCAGCGCCAGTAAAGGTGTTGATCGTCGTCTTTTAGCTGCAGTATAGATGAAGCCAAATGGCCTTCAAATGAACAATTCTGTTCTGCTCTCTGTCCCCAGGTCGACTAGGTCCTATGGTGACCTGTACCCTCAAACTGGGCATCTCCATCCTCAACGGAGGCAACGTGCTGGTCCAGCAGGTTAGTCTACGTCACATTATTACAAGTGTATTTTTGACACATCATTACCACAGATGTATTCCCATCATCACGTCTTGCCAAGACTTTCTGTGCATGAAAACGTGAGTTTTACATTCCATTGTTTTTGGCAGAAAATGCTGGATTACCTGAAAGAGAAAAGAGACGCAGGCTTTTTCAAGAGTTTGTCAGGCCTCATGCAGTCCTGCAGGTAACCGTGACTACGCCACCCAAAATAACCCAGAGTACAGACCTCGTCTCAGAACTGCCTGGGAATGATGATAGCCTTCTGATCGTCTTCTGATAAATCAATGTATCGTAATTTATTGATAAGCATGACGATAATACATTGACCTTCATAGTCCTATCACCACTGTTTATGTCAATCTTATTAATGATCCCTGTTCTGATGTGTTTCTCTTTGACAATGTACCTTATCTCCGTACCCTCCACAGTGTCCTGGACTTGAATGCCTTTGAGAGACAGAACAAAGCAGAAGGTCTGGGGATGGTGACAGATGAAGGATCCAGTAAGTTTAACGACAGGATGGCCAGCTGATGCACGACCCCAACCTTTAATAAGTAGTTCAACATTTGAGTGTAGCTTCCTTTTTCCCTTTAGCCGTAGGTGAGCTGTCTCGCTATCTCGGTTGCTGTTTGACACTTCGGAGTATCTTTACTCGGAAAACTGTTAAGAGAACAAAAATCACACCTTTCCTTTCATTAGTTGTCCCCAAGCCTAGTCTAGGTAGTGCCAAGTTTTCAGTGTTCGATTTCAGCTTATTTTGTTTTTTCTCAGAAATAGGTCCAAGAGATGTCTGCTATGTTAGCTGTTGTCTTGACTCAGAGAATCTAGAACATTAGGGATCAACACACACCTTTCACTCACTGCTCAGCAAGAAGCCAACCTCCTTCCATATGGCTAATGCTGGACCATGACACTGGCCTGATGCTAGACCATGACACTGGCCTAATGCTGGACCATGACATTGGCCTGATGCTAGACCATGACATTGGCCTGATGCTAGACCATGACACTGGCCTAATGCTGGACCATGACATTGGCCTGATGCTGGACCATGACACTGGCCTGATGCTGGACCATGACACTGGCCTGATGCTGGACCATGACACTGGCCTGATGCTGGACCATGACACTGGCCTAATGCTAGACCATGACATTGGCCTGATGCTGGACCATGACATT
Organism: Oncorhynchus nerka; assembly: GCF_034236695.1. Classification (NCBI taxonomy): domain Eukaryota; kingdom Metazoa; phylum Chordata; class Actinopteri; order Salmoniformes; family Salmonidae; genus Oncorhynchus; species Oncorhynchus nerka. Next base: position 10,947,886 of record NC_088419.1, on the reverse strand, counting down.
GGCCTGATGCTAGACCATGACACTGACCTAATGCTGGACCATGACATTGGTCTGATGCTAGACCATGACATTGGCCTAATGCTGGACCATGACATTGGCCTGATGCTGGACCATGACACTGACCTAATGCTGGACCATGACATTGACCTAATGCTGGACCATGACATTGACCTAATGCTGGACCATGACATTGGCCTGATGCTAGACCATGACACTGGCCTAATGCTGGACCATGACATTGGCCTGATGCTGGACCATGACACTGACCTAATGCTGGACCATGACATTGACCTAATGCTGGACCATGACATTGGCCTGAAGCTAGACCATGACACTGGCCTAATGCTGGACCATGACATTGGCCTGATGCTGGACCATGACACTGACCTGATGCTGGACCATGACACTGACCTAATGCTAGACCATGACACTGGCCTGATGCTGGACCATGACACTGGCCTGATGCTGGACCATGACACTGGCCTGATGCTGGACCATGACACTGGCCTGATGCTGGACCATGACACTGGCCTGATGCTGGACCATGACACTGGCCTAATGCTAGACCATGACATTGGCCTGATGCTAGACCATGACACTGACCTAATGCTGGACCATGACATTGGCCTGATGTTAGACCATGACATTGGCCTAATGCTGGACCATGACATTGGCCTGATGCTGGACCATGACACTGACCTAATGCTGGACCATGACATTGACCTAATGCTGGACCATGACACTGACCTGATGCTGGACCATGACACTGACCTAATGCTAGACCATGACACTGGCCTGATGCTGGACCATGACACTGACCTAATGCTGGACCATGACACTGACCTAATGCTGGACCATGACACTGACCTGATGCTGGACCATGACACTGACCTAATGCTAGACCATGACATTGGCCTGATGCTGGACCATGACACTGGACCAAGTTCAGTAGTTTCATCAGGTTTAGGAATCTAAGCTGTTCAGTGGTTTCATCAGGTTTAGGAATCTAAGCTGTTCGGTGGTTTCATCAGGTTTAGGAATCTAAGCTGTTCGGTGGTTTCATCGGGTTTAGGAATCTAATCTGTAGTTTGTGTGTGTAAGTACAGTAGTTATCAATGTATATGACAACATCTATACTTCTCATGTTGTCTGGTTCTGATTCAGTACCAATACGATACACTAAAAGCTTTCCAAGAGATATTTTTACACCTAATTTGAGAGCAGGGGTTTCCTCCGTCCTGAAGTAGGGCTAAGACATCGTTCAGCATTTTTTAAATGTAACCTTAATTTAACCAGGCAAGTCAGTTAAAAACAAATTCTTATTTACAATGACGACCTATCGGGGAACAGCAGGTTAACCTCCTTGTTCAGGGACAGATTTCTACCTTGTCAGCTTGGGGAGTCGATCCAGCAACTTTCAGTTACTGGCACAACGCTCTAACCACCAGGCTACCTGCTCTAACCACCAGGCTACCTGCTCTAACCACTAGGCTACCTGCTCTAATCACTAGACTACCTGCTCTAATCACTAGACTACCTGCTCTAACCACCAGACTACCTGCTCTAATCACTAGACTACCTGCTCTAACCACCAGGCTACCTGCTCTAATCACTAGACTACCTGCTCTAACCTCCAGGCTACCTGCTCTAACCAATAGGCTACCTGCTCTAACCAATAGGCTACCTGCCGCCCCAGCATTAACTAGATATTAACTAGATACACGCCTCTTATGTCACATCTGCATTACAACACACACACACCTCCACCCACACACCCAATACACACACACCTCCCCCATCACACCGAATACACACACACACCTAATACACACACACCTCCCCCATCACACCGAATACACACACAAACACACTCTCCTCACCTATAATGAGGTTAAAAACCTTCCCTTTAACAGGATGCTCCTGTCTCCTCACCTATAATGAGGTTAAAAACCTTCCCTTTAACCTCATGCCTTTGTCTCCTCACCTATAATGAGGTTAAAAACCTTCCCTTTAACCTCATGCCTTTGTCTCCTCACCTATAATGAGGTTAAAAACCTTCCCTTTAACCTCATGCCTTTGTCTCCTCACCTATAATGAGGTTAAAAACCTTCCCTTTAACCTCATGCCTTTGTCTCCTCACCTATAATGAGGTTAAAAACCTTCCCTTTAACCTCATGCCTTTGTCTCCTCACCTATAATGAGGTTAAAAACCTTCCCTTTAACCTCATGCCTTTGTCTCCTCACCTATAATGAGGTTAAAAACCTTCCCTTTAACCTCATGCCTTTGTCTCCTCACCTATAATGAGGTTAAAAACTTTCCCTTTAACCTCATGCCTTTGTCTCCTCACCTATAATGAGGTTAAAAACCTTCCCTTTAACCTCATGCCTTTGTCTCCTCACCTATAATGAGGTTAAAAACCTTCCCTTTAACCTCATGCCTTTGTCTCCTCACCTATAATGAGGTTAAAAACCTTCCCTTTAACCTCATGCCTTTGTCTCCTCACCTATAATGAGGTTAAAAACCTTCCCTTTAACCTCATGCCTTTGTCTCCTCACCTATAATGAGGTTAAAAACCTTCCCTTTAACCTCATGCCTTTGTCTCCTCACCTATAATGAGGTTAAAAACCTTCCCTTTAACCTCATGCCTTTGTCTCCTCACCTATAATGAGGTTAAAAACCTTCCCTTTAACCTCATGCCTTTGTCTCCTCACTTATAATGAGGTTAAAAACCTTCCCTTTAACCTCATGCCTTTGTCTCCTCACCTATAATGAGGTTAAAAACCTTCCCTTTAACAGGATGCTCCTGTCTCCTCACCTATAATGAGGTTAAAAACCTTCCCTTTAACCTCATGCCTTTGTCTCCTCACCTATAATGAGGTTAAAAACCTTCCCTTTAACCTCATGCCTTTGTCTCCTCACCTATAATGAGGTTAAAAACCTTCCCTTTAACCTCATGCCTTTGTCTCCTCACCTATAATGAGGTTAAAAACCTTCCCTTTAACCTCATGCCTTTGTCTCCTCACCTATAATGAGGTTAAAAACCTTCCCTTTAACCTCATGCCTTTGTCTCCTCACCTATAATGAGGTTAAAAACCTTCCCTTTAACCTCATGCCTTTGTCTCCTCACCTATAATGAGGTTAAAAACCTTCCCTTTAACCTCATGCCTTTGTCTCCTCACCTATAATGAGGTTTTTACATTTTCTTTTTCTTCTCCTTTTTGAAATTCAATGTCTTCACTTTACTTACATCTGCTTTGTTCGTTTGTTTGTCCTCTCCTCTCATTAAAACTCATCGATGGCAGTCGGCAGTGAGCGGGGTAAATAGACAATTCAGATGCTCCCAAGCGCCATGCTAACATCTTGAATTCCGTCACCATATTGTAGTCCTTCTCTCTCACCTTCACCTCCCTGCCTCATTTGACCCCCACATGACCTGGAAGCATTAATCTATTGCTTTGGTCTGCAGGGAGGTCCATTCATACATATGCATGTGTTGAATGGAGACATAAAACTAAAGGTTTACTTTGTTAACTCCTGTTAATAGTGGTAATTGTTAGCTTTTCTTTATGTTATTCTACATCACTAATCTATATCCTACTAATGATACTCCTATAAAGGCTATCAATATTTTTTCCAAAGGTTTAACCTATGATTTATAGACTTGTCCACAGCTGAAGCAAAGCTTTGATGTGCTTTGGACTTGGGGCCTATTTCACAAAGCTGGTTTCATGTTTAACTTTCACATGGATGATATTTGCTGCTTTAGAAATTGAATTCAGTTCTTCCCACATTTGTCAAGTACTCGGGAATGGAATCGCTTGCTGATTCTAATTCTAGTGTTCCACCTTTCTGTTCTGATTCTTTAAAAAACGAAACATTCCCTACCATGTGTTGTCTTGTTCTAAGACTATAGGCTATATGTGAAAGTTATCTGGCTCTTCCCCAGCTTCCTGAAATGTCCTGGTGTTTCACCATATTCATTTCAATTGTAATTCATTTCAGAGCATTTTTCAAAAAGTAGCACTTTGGATGCAGCTGTTATCTGAAGTCCCTGGACTAAATGTGTCCAAAAGTTTTTGTGAACAACACAGACTCTGTTTCTGTGCTTGCCACATGCCTGTCTAAGAGTGATGGGTGCCGAGTGAGCAAGGGCACGATCCCACCTTGACATCCACGAGCCTAACTCAGACTTTTGCCTATATCATGTAAACTCTAGTTGCTCGCGGATCTCAAGGTAGGATTCGGCCATTGTTTTTCCTGTTGTTTTGGAGAGCAGTCTTCACCTACTTCTGTCCCCTCCCCAAGGTTCCAAAGTTCTGACGAATGATGACTTCACCAAAGATCTCTTCCGGTTCTTGCAACTGCTCTGTGAGGGGCACAACGGGGGTGAGAACTTGTATAAATGGCTATTAAAACAAATGTGATTTTTTTTGGGGGGGGGTATCAATTTGGACCAGTTGTCAAAAAAAAATTAATCACAAAATGATCTGATCGCTCTTTCGTTTAGGTGGTGAAAGTACCATTTCCATGTTAGCTAACTTATAACTCATGATAGGTTGCTCACAACCAGGCTCCTACTCTCCACATTATCACAATTATCCAATTAGCCACATTATCCCAAAAGCTAAATTTGTTCTCCACAGATTTCCAAAACTTCCTGAGAACACAAACAGGAAACACGTTGACAGTCAACATTATCATCAGCACAGTGGACTACCTGCTACGCCTTCAGGTGATACAAACTCACACACACACACATTCAGCTATTTTGTCTCCCTAAACCACAAACACACACACACACACACACATTCAGGTATTTTGTCTTCACGACATAAACCATATTTATAAACACACATTCTGATTTTGTCCTTGTAACCCCCCCCACACACACACACACACACACTACCACTCACTAAAAAGGAGAATGTGACATGTTTTCACCAACACATTGACATAGTAAAATCCTTCTCTGTAGGAATCTATCAGTGACTTCTACTGGTATTATTCTGGGAAAGACATTATCGACGAGGCAGGGCAGGTCAACTTCTCCAAAGCCTTAGCTGTCGCGAAGCAGATCTTCAACTCACTCACTGAGTACATCCAGGTAAGACCTGTCCCCTTGTGTTTTTATTGGGTTTCTACATTTAGCCTATATTCACTCTTTCGTCTCAAACGTGATATTTTTTTATTTTATGATATTTACTGACATGTTTTTTATTGGTGTGATCTTTATAAATATTCACTCTATTTTTGTGTGCTTTTTGTATTTGATTATTGTCTTCTTCCCTCCCTCCCTCCCTCCCTCTCTCCCCCTTCCTCCCCTTCCTCTCTTCTTCCCTCCCTCCCTCCCTCCCTCTCTCCCCCTCCTCCCCTTCCTCTCTTTCTTCCCTCCCTCCCTCCCTCCCTCCCTCCCTCCCTCCCTCCCTCCCTCCCTCTCTCCCTCCCTCTCTCCCCCTCCTCCCCCTTCCTCTCTTCTTCCCTCCCTCCCTCCCTCTCCCCCTCCTCCCACCTTCCTCTCTCTCTCCCTCCCTCCCTCCCTCCCTCCCTCTCCCCCTCCTCCCACCTTCCTCTCTCCCCATCTGCCCGTCCCAGGGGCCATGTATTGGGAACCAGCAGAGTCTGGCCCACAGCAGACTGTGGGATGCAGTGGTGGGATTCCTGCATGTGTTTGCCAACATGCAGATGAAGCTGTCCCAGGTAACTAGGTGTCCTCAGTGCTGCACCAACCATTCCAGTAAAGTGAGTAAAATAAAACAGTAAACTACTGGCTCAGTCCAGCGTCCTGCGAGCTACCCTGCTGTCCTGGAGTTGCAGTCAGTGTCTATCTGTAGGCAGCAGTGTCCCTCTGCTTCCTGTCAGTCAACGCTCACTGTCGTCTCCATCGCCTCTCCAATCAGTCACTGATCTTATGAAAATCACTCACATTTCAATAGATTATTCAGGGGATGTACTTGTACATCAAGCTGCCTCTCACTACAGAAACAGGAGATTGGTTCCTGCCCTGGGGGCCGTTGTAGCTCAAGGCTTACTTACTACTACACTTAAATAGCCTCAAAGAGTATAGGATTCACCCACACAGGACCGCACCAAACATCCTCAACATCAATAAGCAGGTCATTAGATGTAAAGCTATTTTTCCCCAGTTCACTGTTGTAAATGAGAATATGTTCTCACTCAACTTGTCTGGTAAAGGTTGTTAAGGTTTACTTTTTATGGTAAATTAAGGTTTACATTTTTATTAACGTTTAAAAACGGTATGTATTAATGCCTATATCCTGCAATAAAAGGGGCGTTTCAGCAGGAGCTTTACCCCAATAACCATGAACACAGTTACACAGTCAACCATTTAAGGACATTACAATGTAAAGGGGTTTAACCACCACTTGTCTACTGTCTTTGACTACTGTTCTCTGACCATTGTGACACTGTTTAGAACTGTCTGACCATTGTGACACTGTTTAGAACTGTCTGACCATTGTGACACTGTTTAGAACTGTCTGACCATTGTGACACTGTTTAGAACTGTCTGACCATTGTGACACTGTTTAGAACTGTCTGACCATTGTGACACTGTTTAGAACTGTCTGACCATGTGAAACTGTTTAGAACTGTCTGACCATTGTGACACTGTTTAGAACTGTTTGACCATTGTGACACTGTTTAGAACTGTCTGACCATGTGACACTGTTTAGAACTGTCTGACCATTGTGACACTGTTTAGAACTGTCTGACCATGTGACACTGTTTAGAACTGTCTGACCATGTGACACTGTTTAGAACTGTCTGACCATTGTGACACTGTTTAGAACTGTCTGACCATGTGACACTGTTTAGAACTGTCTGACCATTGTGACACTGTTTAGAACTGTCTGACCATTGTGACACTGTTTAGAACTGTCTGACCATTGCGACACTGTTTAGAACTGTCTGACCATTGCGACACTGTTTAGAACTGTCTGACCATTGCGACACTGTTTAGAACTGTCTGACTATTGTGACACTGTTTAGAACTGTCTGACCATGTGACACTGTTTAGAACTGTCTGACCATTGTGACACTGTTTAGAACTGTCTGACCATTGTGACACTGTTTAGAACTGTCTGACCATGTGACACTGTTTAGAACTGTCTGACCATTGTGACACTGTTTAGAACTGTCTGACCATGTGACACTGTTTAGAACTGTCTGACCATTGTGACACTGTTTAGAACTGTCTGACCATGTGACACTGTTTAGAACTGTCTGACCATGTGACACTGTTTAGAACTGTCTGACCATGTGACACTGTTTAGAATTGTCTGACCATTGTGACACTGTTTAGAATTGTCTGACCATTGTGACACTGTTTAGAACTGTCTGACCATTGTGACACTGTTTAGAACTGTCTGACCATTGTGACACTGTTTAGAACTGTCTGACCATTGTGACACTGTTTAGAACTGTCTGACCATTGTGACACTGTTTAGAGCTGTCTGCCCATTGTGACACTGTTTAGAACTGTCTGCCCATTGTGACACTGTTTAGAACTGTCTGACCATTGTGACACTGTTTAGAACTGTCTGACCATTGTGACACTGTTTAGAACTGTCTGACCATTGCGACACTGTTTAGAACTGTCTGACCATTGCGACACTGTTTAGAACTGTCTGACCATTGCGACACTGTTTAGAACTGTCTGACCATTGCGACACTGTTTAGAACTGTCTGACTATTGTGACACTGTTTAGAACTGTCTGACCATGTGACACTGTTTAGAACTGTCTGACCATGTGACACTGTTTAGAATTGTCTGACCATTGTGACACTGTTTAGAACTGTCTGACCATTGTGACACTGTTTAGAACTGTCTGACCATTGTGACACTGTTTAGAACTGTCTGACCATTGTGACACTGTTTAGAACTGTCTGACCATGTGACACTGTTTAGAACTGTCTGACCATTGTGACACTGTTTAGAACTGTCTGACCATGTGACACTGTTTAGAACTGTCTGACCATGTGACACTGTTTAGAACTGTCTGACCATGTGACACTGTTTAGAACTGTCTGACCATTGTGACACTGTTTAGAACTGTCTGACCATTGTGACACTGTTTAGAACTGTCTGACCATGTGACACTGTTTAGAACTGTCTGACCATTGTGACACTGTTTAGAACTGTCTGACCATGTGACACTGTTTAGAACTGTCCACGTCTCAGTGAAATGGTCTGTTGTATAAAAAACTCTAGTCTAATATATATCCTAGTTTATTCTGGCTTGTAGTAATAGTTGCGCTCAATAGTAGATTTAGCTTTTCGTTCTGTCGTCCAGAGGAATGCGGATGCTGTCTTCCTAGATTAGGCCTGTAAAATCCCTCTAACATTAGATTATGGCATTAATCTGTGTTGAATGATTTTGTTTTGGTTGTGTATTTTTAATGCAAACTTTGTATTGTACGCATTATTGAGAGTGAAAAATGCTTTATAAATACATTATATTATGATTTATTTATTTTATTATTAAGTACTAATAAATAGAAATGAATAAATAGTCATTCATAGTAATAAATGAATCGTAGTACAGTGTTAATGGAGTTCTTCTGACGACCGGTGCTCCTTTAGGACTCGTGTCAGATTGAGCTGCTCAAGGAGTTGATGGATCTTCAGCAGGACATGGTGGTGATGATGCTGTCACTGCTCGAGGGTAAGAACCTACTACAGATTCACTCAATTAGGACTTTAGACGTTGTAGGTTACGGTCACCACACAAGCATTTGTTTGAACGTATATATTTACACCATATTGTCAATAATTTACACATAGCAGTAATGGTGCATACTGTAGGTATCCACATAATACAAGTTCTATTCTTAACCCCATTCCTTTACTTAGATTTGTGTGTATTGGGTATAGGTTGTGAAATTGGATTTGTGTGTATTGGGTATAGGTTGTGAAATTGGATTTGTGTGTATTGGGTATAGGTTGTGAAATTGGATTTGTGTGTATTGGGTATAGGTTGTGAAATTAGATGTGTGTGTATTGGGTATAGGTTGTGAAATTGGATTTGTGTGTATTGGGTATAGGTTGTGAAATTTGATTTGTGTGTATTGGGTATAGGTTGTGAAATTGGATTTGTGTGTATTGGGTATAGGTTGTGAAATTAGATGTGTGTGTATTGGGTATAGGTTGTGAAATTGGATTTGTGTGTATTGGGTATAGGTTGTGAAATTGGATTTGTGTGTATTGGGTATAGGTTGTGAAATTAGATGTGTGTGTATTGGGTATAGGTTGTGAAATTAGATGTGTGTGTATTGGGTATAGGTTGTGAAACTTAGATATCACTTGTTAGATATTACTGCACTGTCGGAACTGGAAGCACAAGCATTTCGCTACACTCACATTAACATCTGCTAACCATGAGTATGTGACAAATACAATTTGATTTGATTGTGTGAATATGAACAAGGAAGAAAGTAAGAGTAAGTTTGTAAGTAAAGTGAGTAAGAATGTAAAGTAAAGTAAGAATGTAAATTAAAGTAAGAATGTAAATTAAAGTAAGAATGTAAATTAAAGTAAGAATGTAAAGTAAAGTAAAAATGTAAAGTAAGTAAGAATGTAAAGTAAGTAAGAATATAAAGTAAGAATGTAATTTCAAGTAAGTAAGAATGTAAATTCAAGTAAGTAAGAATGTAAAGTAAAGTAAGAATGTAAATTCAAGTAAGAATGTAAATATGACATGACATTGATTCCCAGTCTTATGTGATGTCTCCTAGGCAACGTGGTGAATGGAACGATTGGAAAGCAGATGGTGGACACTCTGGTGGAGTCCTCCAGCAACGTCGAGATGATCCTCAAGTTCTTCGACATGTTCCTCAAGATCAAGGACCTGACCACCTCTGACAATTTCAGGGAGTACGACCCCGAGAACAAGGGGGTCATCTCCAAAAAAGATTTCCAGAAGTCCATGGAGAACCAGAAGCAGTACACCCAGTCGGAGATTGAGTTCCTCCTCTCCTGCACCGAGGCCGACGAAAACGACATGTTCAACTACGAGGAGTTTGTGGAGCGGTTCCACGAGCCGGCCAAAGACATTGGCTTCAACGTAGCCGTGCTGCTCACCAACCTCTCTGAGCACATGCCTCACGATCCCCGTCTGGCCACCTTCCTGGAACCAGCTGAGAGCGTGCTGAACTACTTCGAGCCGTACCTGGGCCGCATCGAGATCATGGGCGGAGGGAAGCGCATCGAGAGGGTCTACTTTGAGATCAGCGAGTCCAGCCGCACGCAGTGGGAGAAGCCACAGGTCAAAGAGTCCAAGAGACAGTTCATCTTTGATGTGGTCAACGAGGGGGGAGAAAGCGAGAAGATGGAGATGTTTGTGAACTTCTGCGAAGACACCATCTTTGAGATGCAGCTGGCGTCTCAGATCTCGGAGCCCGACGTGGTGGAGCGCCAGGAAGAGGAAGAGGAGGAGGTGCACAACTTGTTAGAAGAGCTTGCAGAGGAAGAGGAGAATAGCGAGCTGGAGGCTTCCTCGGCTTTCACCATGGCCTGCATCTCCGCCAAGAAGAAGATCTCCAACTTCAGACAGATGCTGACCTTCAAGATCCTCAAGAAGCAGTTCAAGAAGACCAAGAAGCTGAGCTTGAAGGAGATGACCGTTGGGTTCTTCTCCTTCTTCTGGACGCTCTTCACAGGGTTCTTCAAGGGGATCTACAGCCTCATCTTCGGATTCTTCCACCTCATCTGGTCATCCATGTTCGGAGGCGGGCTCGTCGAAGGTGGGATCTTTTTTTTTATCTTCTTTGAATTATTATTATTATTATTTCCTATTTCGTTTATTTTTTCTCTTTCACATTATTGTTTTTTGGCTAAGTGTGTTGCAATGTTTTTAAATGCACTTTAAATAAAGTTTGATTTGATTTGAAGGAGCCAAGAACATGAAGGTGACAGACATCTTGGGTAACATGCCCGACCCCACCCAGTTTGGTATCCACGGCGATGTGTTGGAGATGGAGAAGGCCGAGGTTGGTGATTCTGTGTCGGGCGGGACAGACCAGGCCATCAAACCGTCAGACAAGGCAGAGCAGGACATCTTAATGCAGATGATTAATCCCACACCAAAGAAAGGGGAAGGGTTAAAACACGTTGATCCTGGACTGGGAGACGTCTCTGAGACTCCTGAGCCCACCGCCACTGTGGAGAAGAAGGTGAGCAATGTATATCTGTTAAACCTTAGGATAAACAAAAAAAAAGAAATTAAATACAATGGTTTGTGCAGCTTATAACACTTTAGACAACCGGAAGATATCATATACAATGTTGATTTACGATGGCTTCTGTATAGCCTACTAGTTCTCAGTAGGGCGTGTTTCACATGGGTGATGTCACTAATAATTATACCTCTATCCTTCTGTTGTCTGTCTCATGTAGAAGACTGAACCTCTATCCTTCTGTTGTCTGTATCATGTAGAAGACTGAACCTCTCTATCCTTCTGTTGTCTGTCTCATGTAGAAGACTGAACCTCTATCCTTCTGTTGTCTGTATCATGTAGAAGACTGAACCTCTCTATCCTTCTGTTGTCTGTCTCATGTAGAAGCCTGATCCTCTCTATCCTTCTGTTGTCTGTCTCATGTAGAAGACTGAACCTCTCTAACCACCTGTTGTCTGTCTCATGTAGAAGACTGATCCTCTCTATCCTTCTGTTGTCTGTCTCATGTAGAAGACTGATCCTCTCTATCCTTCTGTTGTCTGTCTCATGTAGAAGACTGAACCTCTCTAACCACCTGTTGTCTGTCTCATGTAGAAGACTGATCCTCTCTATCATTCTGTTGTCTGTCTCATGTAGAAGACTGATCCTCTCTATCCATCTGTTGTCTGTCTCATGTAGAAGACTGAACCTCTCTATCCTTCTGTTGTCTGTCTCATGTAGAAGACTGATCCTCTCTATCCTTCTGTTGTCTGTCTCATGTAGAAGACTGATCCTCTCTATCCTTCTGTTGTCTGTCTCATGTAGAAGACTGAACTCTCTAACCACCTGTTGTCTGTCTCATGTAGAAGACTGATCCTCTCTATCCTTCTGTTGTCTGTCTCATGTAGAAGACTGATCCTCTCTAATAATCTGTTGTCTGTCTCATGTAGAAGACTGATCCTCTCTATCCTTCTGTTGTCTGTCTCATGTAGAAGACTGATCATCTCTAACCTTCTGTATAGCCTACTAGTTCTCAGTAGGGCGTGTTTCACATGGGTGATGTCACTAATAATTATACCTCTATCCTTCTGTTGTCTGTCTCATGTAGAAGACTGATCCTCTCTATCCTTCTGTTGTCTGTCTCATGTAGAAGACTGAGCCTCTCTATCCTTCTGTTGTCTGTCTCATGTAGAAGACTGATCCTCTCTAACCATCTGTTGTCTGTCTTATGTAGAAGACTGAACCTCTATCCTTCTGTTGTCTGTCTCATGTAGAAGACTGATCCTCTCTATCCTTCTGTTGTCTGTCTCATGTAGAAGACTGAACCTCTATCCTTCTGTTGTCTGTCTCATGTAGAAGACTGATCCTCTCTAACCTTCTGTTGTCTGTCTCATGTAGAAGACTGAAACCTCTCCATCCTTCTGTTGTCTGTCTCATGTAGAAGACTGATCCTCTCTAACCATCTGTTGTCTGTCTCATGTAGAAGACTGAGCCTCTCTAACCACCTGTTGTCTGTCTCATGTAGAAGACTGAACCTCGCTATCCTTCTGTTGTCTGTCTCATGTAGAAGACTGATCCTCTCTATCCATCTGTTGTCTGTCTCATGTAGAAGACTGAACCTCTCTATCCTTCTGTTGTCTGTCTCATGTAGAAGACTGAACCTCTATCCTTATGTTGTCTGTCTCATGTAGAAGACTGAACCTCTCTAACCACCTGTTGTCTGTCTCATGTAGAAGACTGAACCTCTCTAACCACCTGTTGTCTGTCTCATGTAGAACACTGAACCTCTCTATCCTTCTGTTGTCTGTCTCATGTAGAAGACTGAACCTCTCTAACCATATGTTGTCTGTCTCATGTAGAAGACTGATCCTCTCTAACTATCTGTTGTCTTTCTCATGTAGAAGACTGAACCTCTATCCTTCTGTTGTCTGTCTCATGTAGAAGACTGATCCTCTCTAACCACCTGTTGTCTGTCTCATGTAGAAGACTGACCCTCTCTATCCTTCTGTTGTCTGTCTCATGTAGAAGACTGACCATCTCTATCCTTCTGTTGTCTGTCTCATGTAGAAGACTGATCCTCTCTATCCATCTGTTGTCTGTCTCATGTAGAAGACTGATCCTCTCCATCCATCTGTTGTCTGTCTCATGTAGAAGACTGATCCTCTCTAATCATATGGTGTCTGTCTCATGTAGAAAACTGAACCTCTCTATCCTTCTGTTGTCTGTCGCATGTAGAAGACTGAACCTCTATCCTTCTGTTGTCTGTCTCGTGTAGAAGACTGATCATCTCTATCCTTCTGTTGTCTGTCTCATGTAGAAGACTGAACCTCTATCCTTCTGTTGTCTGTCTCATGTAGAAGACTGATCCTCTCTATCCTTCTGTTGTCTGTCTCATGTAGAAGACTGATCCTCTCTAATCATATGTTGTCTGTCTCATGTAGAAGACTGATCCTCTCTATCCTTCTGTTGTCTGTCTCATGTAGAAGACTGATCCTCTCTAATCATATGTTGTCTGTCTCATGTACAAGACTGATCCTCTCTAACCTTCTGTTGTCTGTCTCATGTAGAAGACTGAAACCTCTCCATCCTTCTGTTGTCTGTCTCATGTAGAAGACTAACCCTCTCTATCCACCTGTTGTCTGTCTCATGTAGAAGACTGATCCTCTCTAACCATATGGTGTCTGTCTCATGTAGAAAACGGAACCTCGCTATCCTTCTGTTGTCTGTCTCATGTAGAAGACTGATCCTCTCTAACCATCTGTTGTCTGTCTCATGTAGAAAACTGAACCTCGCTATCCTTCTGTTGTCTGTCTCATGTAGAAGACTGATCCTCTCTAACCATCTGTTGTCTGTCTCATGTAGAAGACTGATCCTCTCTAACCATCTGCTGTCTGTCTCATGTAGAAGACTGATCCTCTCTAACCATCTGTTGTCTGTCTCATGTAGAAGACTGACCCTCTCTATCCACCTGTTGTCTGTCTCATGTAGAAGACTGATCCTCTCTATCCATCTGTTGTCTGTCTCATGTAGAAGACTGATTCTCTCTAACCATCTGTTGCCTGTCTCATGTAGAAGACTGATCCTCTCTATCCATCTGTTGTCTGTCTCATGTAGAACACTGAAACCTCTCTATCCTTCTTCTGTTGTCTCATGTAGAAGACTGAACCTCTCTAACATTCTGTTCTCATGTAGAAGATTGAACCTCTCTAACATTCTGTTGTCTCATGTAGAAGACTGACCCTCTCTAACATTCTGTTGTCTCATGTAGAAGACTGAACCTCTCTATCCTTCTGTTGTCTCATGTAGAAGACTGAACCTCTCTATCCTTCTGTTGTCTGTCTCGTGTAGAAGACTGAACCTCTCTAACCATCTGTTGTCTGTCTCATGTAGAAGACTGATCCTCTCTAACATTCTGTTGTCTCATGTAGAAGACTGAACCTCTCTATCCTTCTGTTGTCTCATGTAGAAGACTGAACCTCTCTATCCATCTGTTGTCTCTCTCATGTAAAGACTGAACCGCTCTGTCCTTCTGTTGTCTGTCTCATGTAGAAGACTGATCCTTTCTAACCATCTGTTGTCTGTCTCATGTAGAAGACTGATCCTCTCTAACCATCTGTTGTCTGTCTCATGTAGAAAACTGAACCTCGCTATCCTTCTGTTGTCTGTCCCATGTAGAAGACTGATCCTCTCTAACCATATGTTGTCTGTCTCATGTAGAAGACTGATCCTCTCTATCCTTCTGTTGTCTGTCTCATGTAGAAGACTGAGCCTCTCTAACCACCTGTTGTCTGTCTCATGTAGAAGACTGAACCTCGCTATCCTTCTGTTGTCTGTCTCATGTAGAAGACTGAACCTCTCTAACCATCTGTTGTCTGTCTTATGTAGAAGACTGAACCTCTCTATCCTTCTGTTGTCTGTCGCATGTAGAAGACTGAACCTCTAACCTTCTGTTGTCTGTCTCGTGTAGAAGACTGATCCTCTCTATCCTTCTGTTGTCTGTCTCATGTAGAAGACTGAACCTCTATCCTTCTGTTGTCTGTCGCATGTACAAGACTGATCCTCTCTAACCTTCTGTTGTCTGTCTCATGTAGAAGACTGATCCTCTCTATCCTTCTGTTGTCTGTCGCATGTACAAGACTGATCCTCTCTAACCTTCTGTTGTCTGTCTCATGTAGAAGACTGAAACCTCTCCATCCTTCTGTTGTCTGTCTCATGTAGAAGACTGACCCTCTCTATCCACCTGTTGTCTGTCTCATGTAGAAGACTGATCCTCTCTAACCATCTGTTGTCTGTCTCATGTAGAATACTGATCCTCGCTATCCTTCTGTTGTCTGTCCCATGTAGAAGACTGATCCTCTCTAACCATATGGTGTCTGTCTCATGTAGAAAACTGAACCTCGCTATCCTTCTGTTGTCTGTCTCATGTAGAAGACTGATCCTCTCTAACCATCTGTTGTCTGTCTCATGTAGAAGACTGAAACTCTCTATCCTTCTGTTGTCTGTCTCATGTAGAAGACTGATCCTCTCTAACCTTCTTCTGTTGTCTCATGTAGAAGACTGAACCTCTCTAACATTCTGTTCTCATGTAGAAGATTGAACCTCTCTAACATTCTGTTGTCTCATGTAGAAGACTGACCCTCTCTAACATTCTGTTGTCTCATGTAGAAGACTGAACCTCTCTATCCTTCTGTTGTCTCATGTAGAAGACTGAACCTCTCTATCCTTCTGTTGTCTGTCTCGTGTAGAAGACTGAACCTCTCTAACCATCTGTTGTCTGTCTCATGTAGAAGACTGATCCTCTCTAACATTCTGTTGTCTCATGTAGAAGACTGAACCTCTCTATCCTTCTGTTGTCTCATGTAGAAGACTGAACCTCTCTATCCATCTGTTGTCTCTCTCATGTAAAGACTGAACCGCTCTGTCCTTCTGTTGTCTGTCTCATGTAGAAGACTGATCCTTTCTAACCATCTGTTGTCTGTCTCATGTAGAAGACTGATCCTCTCTAACCATCTGTTGTCTGTCTCATGTAGAAAACTGAACCTCGCTATCCTTCTGTTGTCTGTCCCATGTAGAAGACTGATCCTCTCTAACCATATGTTGTCTGTCTCATGTAGAAGACTGATCCTCTCTATCCTTCTGTTGTCTGTCTCATGTAGAAGACTGAGCCTCTCTAACCACCTGTTGTCTGTCTCATGTAGAAGACTGAACCTCGCTATCCTTCTGTTGTCTGTCTCATGTAGAAGACTGAACCTCTCTAACCATCTGTTGTCTGTCTTATGTAGAAGACTGAACCTCTCTATCCTTCTGTTGTCTGTCGCATGTAGAAGACTGAACCTCTAACCTTCTGTTGTCTGTCTCGTGTAGAAGACTGATCCTCTCTATCCTTCTGTTGTCTGTCTCATGTAGAAGACTGAACCTCTATCCTTCTGTTGTCTGTCGCATGTACAAGACTGATCCTCTCTAACCTTCTGTTGTCTGTCTCATGTAGAAGACTGATCCTCTCTATCCTTCTGTTGTCTGTCGCATGTACAAGACTGATCCTCTCTAACCTTCTGTTGTCTGTCTCATGTAGAAGACTGAAACCTCTCCATCCTTCTGTTGTCTGTCTCATGTAGAAGACTGACCCTCTCTATCCACCTGTTGTCTGTCTCATGTAGAAGACTGATCCTCTCTAACCATCTGTTGTCTGTCTCATGTAGAATACTGATCCTCGCTATCCTTCTGTTGTCTGTCCCATGTAGAAGACTGATCCTCTCTAACCATATGGTGTCTGTCTCATGTAGAAAACTGAACCTCGCTATCCTTCTGTTGTCTGTCTCATGTAGAAGACTGATCCTCTCTAACCATCTGTTGTCTGTCTCATGTAGAAGACTGAAACTCTCTATCCTTCTGTTGTCTGTCTCATGTAGAAGACTGATCCTCTCTAACCATCTGTTGTCTGTCTCATGTAGAAGACTGAACCTCTCTAACCATCTGTTGTCTGTCCCATGTAGAAGACTGATCATCTCTATCCATCTGTTGTCTGTCTCATGTAAAGACTGAACCTCTCTGTCCTTCTGTTGTCTGTCTCATGTAGAAGACTGATCCTCTCTAACCATCTGTCTGTCTCATGTAGAAGACTGACCCTCTCTATCCTTCTGTTGTCTGTCTCATGTAGAAGATTGAACCTCTATCCTTCTGTTGTCTGTCTCATGTAGAAGACTGAACCTCTCTAACCATCTGTTGTCTGTCTCATGTAGAAAACTGAACCTCGCTATCCTTCTGTTGTCTGTCTCATGTAGAAGATTGAACCTCTATCCTTCTGTTGTCTGTCTCATGTAGAAGACTGAACCTCTCTAACCATCTGTTGTCTGTCTCATGTAGAAAACTGAACCTCGCTATCCTTCTGTTGTCTGTCTCATGTAGAAGACTGATCCTCTCTAACCATCTGTTGTCTGTCTCATGTAGAAGACTGATCCTCTCTAACCATCTGTTGTCTGTCTCATGTAGAAGACTGCAACTCTCTATCCTTCTGTTGTCTGTCCCATGTAGAAGACTGATCCTCTCTATCCATATGTTGTCTCTCTCGTGTAAAGACTGAACCGCTCTGTCCTTCTGTTGTCTGTCTCATGTAGAAGACTGATCCTCTCTAACCATCTGTTGTCTGTCTCATTTGGAAGACTGATCCTCTCTATCCATCTGTTGTCTGTCTCATGTAGAAGACTGATTCTCTCTAACCATCTGTTGCCTGTCTCATGTAGAAGACTGATCCTCTCTATCCATCTGTTGTCTGTCTCATGTAGAAGACTGAACCTCTAACATTCTGTTCTCATGTAGAAGATTGAACCTCTCTAACATTCTGTTGTCTCATGTAGAAGACTGAACCTCTCTAACATTCTGTTGTCTCATGTAGAAGACTGAACCTCTCTATCCTTCTGTTGTCTCATGTAGAAGACTGAACCTCTCTATCCTTCTGTTGTCTGTCTCGTGTAGAAGACTGAACCTCTCTAACCATCTGTTGTCTGTCTCATGTAGAAGACTGATCCTCTCTAACATTCTGTTGTCTCATGTAGAAGACTGAACCTCTCTATCCTTCTGTTGTCTCATGTAGAAGACTGAACCTCTCTAACCACCTGTTGTCTGTCTCATGTAGAAGACTGACCATCTCTATCCTTCTGTTGTCTGTCTCATGTAGAAGATTGAACCTCTATCCTTCTGTTGTCTGTCTCATGTAGAAGACTGAACCTCTCTAACTATCTGTTGTCTGTCTCATGTAGAAAACTGAACCTCGCTATCCTTCTGTTGTCTGTCCCATGTAGAAGACTGATCCTCTCTAACCATATGTTGTCTGTCTCATGTAGAAGACTGAACCTCTCTAACCATCTGTTGTCTGTCTCATGTAGAAGACTGAACCTCTATATCCTTCTGTTGTCTGTCTCATGTAGAAGACTGAACCTCTCTATCCTTCTGTTGTCTGTCTCATGTAGAAGACTGAGCCTCTCTAACCACCTGTTGTCTGTCTCATGTAGAAGACTGAACCTCGCTATCCTTCTGTTGTCTGTCTCATGTAGAAGACTGAACCTCTCTAACCATCTGTTGTCTGTCTTATGTAGAAGACTGAACCTATCTATCCTTCTGTTGTCTGTCGCATGTAGAAGACTGAACCTCTATCCTTCTGTTGTCTGTCTCGTGTAGAAGACTGATCCTCTCTATCCTTCTGTTGTCTGTCTCATGTAGAAGACTGAACCTCTATCCTTCTGTTGTCTGTCTCATGTAGAAGACTGATCCTCTCTATCCTTCTGTTGTCTGTCTCATGTAGAAGACTGATCCTCTCTAATCATATGTTGTCTGTCTCATGTAGAAGACTGATCCTCTCTATCCTTCTGTTGTCTGTCTCATGTACAAGACTGATCCTCTCTAACCTTCTGTTGTCTGTCTCATGTAGAAGACTGATCCTCTCTATCCATCTGTTGTCTGTCTCATGTAGAAGACTGAACCTCTCTAACATTCTGTTGTCTCATGTAGAAGACTGAACCTCTCTATCCTTCTGTTGTCTGGCTCGTGTAGAAGACTGAACCTCTCTAACCATCTGTTGTCTGTCTCATGTAGAAGACTGATCCTCTCTAACATTCTGTTGTCTCATGTAGAAGACTGAACCTCTCTAACATTCTGTTGTCTCATGTAGAAGACTGAACCTCTCTATCCTTCTGTTGTCTCATGTAGAAGACTGAACCTCTCTATCCTTCTGTTGTCTGGCTCGTGTAGAAGACTGAACCTCTCTAACCATCTGTTGTCTGTCTCATGTAGAAGACTGATCCTCTCTAACATTCTGTTGTCTCATGTAGAAGACTGAACCTCTCTATCCTTCTGTTGTCTCATGTAGAAGACTGAACCTCTCTATCCTTCTGTTGTCTGTCTCATGTACAAGACTGATCCTCTCTAACCTTCTGTTGTCTGTCTCATGTAGAAGACTGATCCTCTCTATCCATCTGTTGTCTGTCTCATGTAGAAGACTGAAACCTCTCTATCCTTCTTCTGTTGTCTCATGTAGAAGACTGAACCTCTCTAACATTCTGTTGTCTCATGTAGAAGACTGAACCTCTCTATCCTTCTGTTGTCTCATGTAGAAGACTGAACCTCTCTATCCTTCTGTTGTCTGGCTCGTGTAGAAGACTGAACCTCTCTAACCATCTGTTGTCTGTCTCATGTAGAAGACTGATCCTCTCTAACATTCTGTTGTCTCATGTAGAAGACTGAACCTCTCTATCCTTCTGTTGTCTCATGTAGAAGACTGAACCTCTCTAACCACCTGTTGTCTGTCTCATGTAGAAGACTGACCCTCTCTATCCTTCTGTTGTCTGTCTCATGTAGAAGATTGAACCTCTATCATTCTGTTGTCTGTCTCATGTAGAAGACTGAGCCTCGCTATCCTTCTGTTGTCTGTCCCATGTAGAAGACTGATCCTCTCTAACCATATGTTGTCTGTCTCATGTAGAAGACTGAACCTCTCTAACTATCTGTTGTCTGTCTCATGTAGAAAACTGAACCTCGCTATCCTTCTGTTGTCTGTCCCATGTAGAAGACTGATCCTCTCTAACCATATGTTGTCTGTCTCATGTAGAAGACTGAACCTCTCTAACCATCTGTTGTCTGTCTCATGTAGAAGACTGAACCTCTCTATCCTTCTGTTGTCTGTCTCATGTAGAAGACTGAGCCTCTCTAACCACCTGTTGTCTGTCTCATGTAGAAGACTGAACCTCGCTATCCTTCTGTTGTCTGTCTCATGTAGAAGACTGAACCTCTATCCTTCTGTTGTCTGTCTCATGTAGAAGACTGATCCTCTCTATCCTTCTGTTGTCTGTCTCATGTAGAAGACTGATCCTCTCTAATCATATGTTGTCTGTCTCATGTAGAAAACTGAACCTCGCTATCCTTCTGTTGTCTGTCTCATGTAGAAGACTGATCCTCTCTAACCATCTGTTGTCTGTCTCATGTAGAAGACTGAAACTCTCTATCCTTCTGTTGTCTGTCTCATGTAGAAGACTGATCCTCTCTAACCATCTGTTGTCTGTCTCATGTAGAAGACTGAACCTCTCTAACCATCTGTTGTCTGTCCCATGTAGAAGACTGAACCTCTCTAACCATCTGTTGTCTGTCTCATGTAGAAGACTGATCATCTCTATCCATCTGTTGTCTGTCTCATGTAAAGACTGAACCTCTCTGTCCTTCTGTTGTCTGTCTCATGTAGAAGACTGATCCTCTCTAACCATCTGTTGTCTGCCTCATGTAGAAGACTGATCCTCTCTATCCTTCTGTTGTCTGTCCCATGTAGAAGACTGATCCTCTCTAACCATATGTTGTCTGTCTCATGTAGAAGACTGAACCTCTCTAACCATCTGTTGT
Source organism: Oncorhynchus nerka (assembly GCF_034236695.1). Classification (NCBI taxonomy): domain Eukaryota; kingdom Metazoa; phylum Chordata; class Actinopteri; order Salmoniformes; family Salmonidae; genus Oncorhynchus; species Oncorhynchus nerka. The sequence continues at coordinate 10,926,831 of NC_088419.1, read as the reverse complement.
CTGTCTCATGTAGAAGACTGAACCTCTCTATCCATCTGTTGTCTGTCTCATGTAGAAGACTGAACCTCTCTAACCATCTGTTGTCTGTCTCATGTAGAAGACTGAACCTCTCTAACCATCTGTTGTCTGTCTCATGTAGAAGACTGAACCTCTCTATCCATCTGTTGTCTGTCTCATGTAGAAGACTGAACCTCTCTAACCATCTGTTGTCTGTCTCATGTAGAAGACTGATCCTCTCTAACCATCTGTTGTCTGTCTCATGTAGAAGACTGAACCTCTCTAACCACCTGTTGTCTGTCTCGTGTAGAAGACTGACCATCTCTATCCTTCTGTTGTCTGTCTCATGTAGAAGACTGACCCTCTCTATCCTTCTGTTGTCTGTCTCATGTAGAAGATTGAACCTCTATCCTTCTGTTGTCTGTCTCATGTAGAAGACTGAACCTCTCTAACCATCTGTTGTCTGTCTCATGTAGAAAACTGAACCTCGCTATCCTTCTGTTGTCTGTCTCATGTAGAAGACTGATCCTCTCTAACCATCTGTTGTCTGTCTCATTTGGAAGACTGATCCTCTCTATCCATCTGTTGTCTGTCTCATGTAGAAGACTGATTCTCTCTAACCATCTGTTGCCTGTCTCATGTAGAAGACTGATCCTCTCTATCCATCTGTTGTCTGTCTCATGTAGAAGACTGAAACCTCTCTATCCTTCTTCTGTTGTCTCATGTAGAAGACTGAACCTCTAACATTCTGTTCTCATGTAGAAGATTGAACCTCTCTAACATTCTGTTGTCTCATGTAGAAGACTGAACCTCTCTAACATTCTGTTGTCTCATGTAGAAGACTGATCCTCTCTAACCATCTGTTGCCTGTCTCATGTAGAAGACTGAAACCTCTCTATCCTTCTTCTGTTGTCTCATGTAGAAGACTGAAACCTCTCTATCCTTCTTCTGTTGTCTCATGTAGAAGACTGAACCTCTAACATTCTGTTCTCATGTAGAAGATTGAACCTCTCTATCCTTCTGTTGTCTCGTGTAGAAGACTGAACCTCTCTAACCATCTGTTGTCTGTCTCATGTAGAAGACTGATCCTCTCTAACATTCTGTTGTCTCATGTAGAAGACTGAACCTCTCTATCCTTCTGTTGTCTGTCTCATGTAGAAGACTGATCCTCTCTAACCTTCTGTTGTCTGTCTCATGTAGAAGACTGAAACCTCTCCATCCTTCTGTTGTCTGTCTCATGTAGAAGACTGAGCCTCTCTAACCACCTGTTGTCTGTCTCATGTAGAAGACTGAACCTCGCTATCCTTCTGTTGTCTGTCTCATGTAGAAGACTGAACCTCTCTAACCATCTGTTGTCTGTCTTATGTAGAAGACTGAACCTCTCTATCCTTCTGTTGTCTGTCGCATGTAGAAGACTGAACCTCTATCCTTCTGTTGTCTGTCTCGTGTAGAAGACTGATCCTCTCTATCCTTCTGTTGTCTGTCTCATGTAGAAGACTGAACCTCTATCCTTCTGTTGTCTGTCTCATGTAGAAGACTGATCCTCTCTATCCTTCTGTTGTCTGTCTCATGTAGAAGACTGATCCTCTCTAATCATATGTTGTCTGTCTCATGTAGAAGACTGATCCTCTCTATCCTTCTGTTGTCTGTCTCATGTAGAAGACTGATCCTCTCTAACCATCTGTCTGTCTCATGTAGAAGACTGATCCTCTCTAACCATCTGTTGTCTGTCTCATGTAGAAGACTGATCATCTCTATCCATCTGTTGTCTGTCTCATGTAAAGACTGAACCTCTCTGTCCTTCTGTTGTCTGTCTCATGTAGAAGACTGATCCTCTCTAACCATCTGTTGTCTGCCTCATGTAGAAGACTGATCCTCTCTATCCTTCTGTTGTCTGTCCCATGTAGAAGACTGATCCTCTCTAACCATATGTTGTCTGTCTCATGTAGAAGACTGAACCTCTCTAACCATCTGTTGTCTGTCTCATGGAGAAGACTGAACCTCTCTATCCTTCTGTTGTCTGTCTCATGTAGAAGACTGAACCTCTCTAACCATCTGTTGTCTGTCTCATGTAGAAGACTGATCCTCTCTAACCATCTGTTGTCTGTCTCATGTAGAAGACTGAACCTCTCTAACCACCTGTTGTCTGTCTCATGTAGAAGACTGACCATCTCTATCCTTCTGTTGTCTGTCTCATGTAAAGACTGAACCTCTCTGTCCTTCTGTTGTCTGTCTCATGTAGAAGACTGATCCTCTCTAACCATCTGTTGTCTGCCTCATGTAGAAGACTGATCCTCTCTATCCTTCTGTTGTCTGTCCCATGTAGAAGACTGATCCTCTCTAACCATATGTTGTCTGTCTCATGTAGAAGACTGAACCTCTCTAACCATCTGTTGTCTGTCTCATGTAGAAGACTGAACCTCTCTATCCTTCTGTTGTCTGTCTCATGTAGAAGACTGAACCTCTCTAACCATCTGTTGTCTGTCTCATGTAGAAGACTGATCCTCTCTAACCATCTGTTGTCTGTCTCATGTAGAAGACTGAACCTCTCTAACCACCTGTTGTCTGTCTCATGTAGAAGACTGACCATCTCTATCCTTCTGTTGTCTGTCTCATGTAGAAGACTGACCCTCTCTATCCTTCTGTTGTCTGTCTCATGTAGAAGATTGAACCTCTATCCTTCTGTTGTCTGTCTCATGTAGAAGACTGAACCTCTCTAACCATCTGTTGTCTGTCTCATGTAGAAAACTGAACCTCGCTATCCTTCTGTTGTCTGTCTCATGTAGAAGACTGATCCTCTCTAACCATCTGTTGTCTGTCTCATGTAGAAGACTGATCCTCTCTAACCATCTGTTGTCTGTCTCATGTAGAAGACTGAAACTCTCTATCCTTCTGTTGTCTGTCCCATGTAGAAGACTGATCCTCTCTATCCATATGTTGTCTCTCTCGTGTAAAGACTGAACCGCTCTGTCCTTCTGTTGTCTGTCTCATGTAGAAGACTGATCCTCTCTAACCATCTGTTGTCTGTCTCATTTGGAAGACTGATCCTCTCTATCCATCTGTTGTCTGTCTCATGTAGAAGACTGATTCTCTCTAACCATCTGTTGCCTGTCTCATGTAGAAGACTGATCCTCTCTATCCATCTGTTGTCTGTCTCATGTAGAAGACTGATACTCTCTAACCTTCTGTTGTCTGTCTCATGTAGAACACTGAAACCTCTCTATCCTTCTTCTGTTGTCTCATGTAGAAGACTGAACCTCTCTAACATTCTGTTCTCATGTAGAAGACTGAACCTCTCTAACATTCTGTTGTCTCATGTAGAAGACTGAACCTCTCTATCCTTCTGTTGTCTCATGTAGAAGGCTGTTAAAGAAACCAAAGAGTCGGAACCAGAGAAAGCAGAGTGAGTAGTCTATACATTTATTCATCTGTCTGTCTATGTTTACTTCAGCTGTGTAACATGAAGAGCATGCTAAAATCAACTTGATTTAAAATGTATTTAAAACATAAATTCAAATCCTGTGCTCGGTTGCTCGCCATCTTGACAGTTTGTTATTTTAAATAAGAGTTTGATTTTAATTGATAATACTTTCTTAAACTGAAAATAATTGAATGAAACGAAAGACTGTGTTGTGTGCTGTGTTTGTGTTGTGTTTGTGTTGTGTGTTGTTTGTGTTGTGTGTTGTTTGTGTTGTGTGTTGTTTGTGTTGTGTGTTTTTTGTTGTGTGTTGTGTTGTTCTGTGTTGTAGTGAGTTGTGGTGTGTTTTTGGTGTTGTGGTGTGTTGTGTTGTAGTGTGTTGTGTGTTTTGTGTTGTAGTGGGGTGTGTTGTGTTGTGTTGGGGTTTCAGCTCTCTAACAGTTGTCAGAGCTATGTGCTGGTGTCAGATCGATAACATATCGGCGGCCATCTTGTGTTCTCACAGCACAGAGAAGAAGGAGAAGGAAGACAAGGCCAAGGAGGAGGAGCCTAAAGAGGAAGTGGCTCAGGAGAAGCCCACCCCCAAGTCCAGAAACGGCCAATCAAAGGATGCTCCTACTTCCTTCTTTGCCAGCTTCTTTGCTGGGCTGGAGATCTACCAGGCCAAGATGCTGGTAATACATCAGACATTGTGTTTGTTCTACATTTACGTGTATTGGGCGCGGGGGAATCTCTCTCCAGAAATAGCTTTTCTGCCTACCACCTGCTGTCAACAGTGACCTTCCACGTTGTCTTCATTGCAGTCACGCTCACCTCAGAAGACTGCTTTAAATGATCATGACTAAATGTATTATCATGACTAAATGTCTAACTTTGTGTTCCATGTGTTCCAGAACACGTTGGCTCGGAACTTCTACAACATGCGTTTCCTGGCGCTGTTTGTGGCGTTTGCCATCAACTTCATTCTACTGTTCTACAGGGTAATTTATTATGACCTTTAATGTTTTCTTGCTCTCTTTTCTACAAGTTGCTAATAGTTATTGCATTGATGGAGAGATGAGGTGTTTTCTTTCCCGCCTTACGGTGACAGTTCTTTAGCAATAACCAGGCTCTTGTATGTAACAAGCTCATAGCCTCACTGCTGATTTAGACGTTCATCCACGTTCTCCAAACGTCAAATTTAGAAGTGTTTTTGTTGCTCCCGCTGATCTTTATCATTCAATTTCTTCACAATGACACATTTTGAAGTTAAGGGTTAAGTTTAGTCACTCATTTTGAATGGTTAACCTAAGGGTTAAGGTTAGGGTTAAGGTTTGGATAGGGTTATGAATGGTTAAGGTAAGGGTTAAGGGTTGGATAGGGTTATGAATGGTTAAGGTTAGGGATAGGTTTATGAATGGTTAAGGTTTGGATAGGGTTATGAATGGTTAAGGTTAGGGTTAAGGTTTGGATAGGGTTATGAATGGTTAAGGTAAGGGTTAAGGTTTGGATAGGGTTATACATGGTTATGGTAAGGGTTACGGTTTGGATAGGGTTAGAAATGGTTAAGGTTTGGATAGGGTTATGAATGGTTAAGGTTAGGGATAGGTTTATGAATGGTTAAGGTTTGGATAGGGTTAGAAATGGTTAAGGTTAGGGATAGGGTTATGAATGGTTAAGGTAAGGGTTAAATCAAAATCAAATCAAATCAAATGTATTTATATAGCCCTTCGTACATCAGCTGATATCTCAAAGTGCTGTACAGAAACCCAGCCTAAAACCCCAAACAGCAAGCAATGCAGGTGTAGAAGCACGGTGGCTAGGAAAAACTCACTAGAAAGGCCAAAACCTAGGAAGAAACCTAGAGAGGAACCAGGCTATGTGGGGTGGCCAGTCCTCTTCTGGCTGTGCCGGGTGGAGATTATAACAGAACATGGCCAAGATGTTCAAATGTTCATAAATGACCAGCATGGTCGAATAATAATAAGGCAGAACAGTTGAAACTGGAGCAGCAGCACAGTCAGGCGGACTGGGGACAGCAAGGAGTCATCATGTCAGGTAGTCCTGGGGCACGGTCCTAGGGCTCAGGTCCTCCGAGAGAGAGAAAGAAAGCGAGAATTAGAGAGAGCATATGTGGGGTGGCCAGTCCTCTTCTGGCTGTGCCGGGTGGAGATTATAACAGAACATGGCCAAGATGTTCATAAATGACCAGCATGGTCGAATAATAGTAAGGCAGAACAGTTGAAACTGGAGCAGCAGCATGGCCAGGTGGACTGGGGACAGCAAGGAGTCATCATGTCAGGTAGTCCTGGGACATGGTCCTAGGGCTGAGGTCAGTTGAAACTGGAGCAGCAGCATGGCCAGGTGGACTGGGGACAGCAAGGAGTCATCATGTCAGGTAGTCCTGGGGCATGGTCCTAGGGCTCAGGTCCTCAGAGAGAGAGAAAGAAAGAGAGAAGGAGAGAATTAGAGAACGCACACTTAGATTCACACAGGACACCGAATAGGACAGGAGAAGTACTCCAGATATAACAAACTGACCCTAGCCCCCCGACACATAAACTACTGCAGCCTAAATACTGGAGGCTGAGACAGGAGGGGTCAGGAGACACTGTGGCCCCATCCGAGGACACCCCCAGACAGGGCCAAACAGGAAGGATATAACCCCACCCACTTTGCCAAAGCACAGCCCCCACACCACTAGAGGGATATCTTCAACCACCAACTTACCATCCTGAGACAAGGCTGAGTATAGCCCACAAAGATCTCCGCCACGGCACAACCTAAGGGGGGCGCCAACCCAGACAGGATGACCACAACAGTGAATCAACCCACTCAGGTGACGCACCCCCTCCAGGGACGGCATGAGAGAGCCCCAGTAAGCCAGTGACTCAGCCCCTGTAATAGGGTTAGAGGCAGAGAATCCCAGTGGAAAGAGGGGAACCGGCCAGGCAGAGACAGCAAGGGCGGTTCGTTGCTCCAGAGCCTTTCCGTTCACCTTCCCACTCCTGGGCCAGACTACACTCAATCATATGACCCACTGAAGAGATGAGTCTTCAGTAAAGATTTAAAGGTTGAGACCGAGTTTGCGTCTCTGACATGGGTAGGCAGACCGTTCCATAAAAATGGAGCTCTATAGGAGAAAGCCCTGCCTCCAGCTGTTTGCTTAGAAATTCTAGGGACAATTAGGAGGCCTGCGTCTTGTGACCGTAGCGTACGTGTAGGTATGTACGGCAGGACCAAATCAGAGAGATAGGTAGGAGCAAGCCCATGTAATGCTTTGTAGGTTAGCAGTAAAACCTTGAAATCAGCCCTTGCTTTGACAGGAAGCCGGTGTAGAGAGGCTAGCACTGGAGTAATATGATCAAATTTTTGGGTTCTAGTCAGGATTCTAGCAGCCGTATTTAGCACTAACTGAAGTTTATTTAGTGCTTTATCCGGGTAGCCGGAAAGTAGAGCATTGCAGTAGTCTAACCTAGAAGTGACAAAAGCATGGATACATTTTTCTGCATCATTTTTGGACAGATAGTTTCTGATTTTTGCAATGTTACATGGATGGAAAAAAGCTGTCCTTGAAATGGTCTTGATATGTTCTTCAAAAGAGAGATCAGGGTCCAGAGTAACGCCGAGGTCCTTCACAGTTTTATTTGAGACGACTGTACAACCATTAAGATTAGTTGTCAGATTCAACAGAAGATCTCTTTATTTCTTGGGACCTAGAACAAGCATCTCTGTTTTGTCCGAGTTTAATAGTAGAAAGTTTGCAGCCATCCACTTCCTTATGTCTGAAACACATGCTTCTAGCGAGGGCAATTTTGGGGCTTCACCAAGTTTCATTGAAATGTACAGCTGTGTGTCATCCGCATAGCAGTGAAAGTTAACATTATGTTAACATCCCCAAGAGGTAAAATATATAGTGAAAACAATAGTGGTCCTAAAACGGAACCTTGAGGAACACCGAAATTTACAGTTGATTTGTCAGAGGACAAACCATTCACAGAAACAAACTGATATCTTTCCGACAGATAAGATCTAAACCAGGCCAGAACATGTCCGTGTAGATCAATTTGGGTTTCCAATCTCTCCAAAAGAATGTGGTGATCGATGGTATCAAAAGCAGCACTAAGGTCTAGGAGCACGAGGACAGATGCAGAGCCTCGGTCCGATGACATTAAAATGTAATTTACCACCTTCACAAGTGCCTTCTCAGTGCTATGATGGGGTCTAAAACCAGACTGAAGCATTTCGTATACATTGTTTGTCTTCAGGAAGGCAGTGAGTTGCTGCGCAACAGCCTTCTCTAAAATTTTTGAGAGGAATGGAAGATTCGATATAGGCCGATAGTTTTTTTATATTTTCTGGGTCAAGGTTAGGCTTTTTCAAGAGAGGCTTTATTACTGCCACTTTTAGTGAGTTTGGTACACATCCGGTGGATAGAGAGCCGTTTATTATGTTCAACATAGGAGGCCCAAGCACAGGAAGCAGCTCTTTCAGTAGTTTAGTTGGAATAGGGTCTAGTATGCAGCTTGAAGGTTTAGAGGCCATGATTATTTTCATCATTGTGTCAAGAGATATAGTACTAAAACACTTGAGCGTCTCTCTTGATCCTAGGTCCTGGCAGAGTTGTGCAGACTCAGGACAACTGAGGTTTGGAGGAATACGCAGGTTTAAAGAGGAGTCCGTAATTTGCTTTCTAATAATCATAATCTTTTCCTCAAAGAAGTTCATGAATTTATCACTGCTAAAGTGAAAGTCATCCTCTCTTGGGGAATGCTGCTTTTTAGTTAGCTTTGCGACAGTATCAAAAAGGAATTTCGGATTGTTCTTATTTTCCTCAATTAAGTTAGAAAAATAGGATGATCGAGCAGCAGTAAGGGCTCTTCGGTACTGCACGGTACCGTCTTTCCAAGCTAGTCGTCTTTCCAAGCTAGTCGGAAGACTTCCAGTTTGGTTAAGGTTAGGGATAGGGTTATGAATGATTAAGGTAAGGGTTAAGGTTTGGGATAGAGTCAAAACCCACAACTGGTATCAAACACACAACCTTCTGATCCAGAGTCATGGGTTTACGCCTATCCACAACACACTAGCAAAAACCAAGCCTACTTGATAGTGGTTGTGAAGGCATTCCCCGACGTCATCAGGACGTGAGACAGATGTCCAATTTTGACATCAATCTTGAACGACCTGGCTGCCTGGATGACCACTTGGAGTCAACTTTGAGACAACATTGTGAGCTGGTTGTGTGTTTGCTGCGATTTCACCATTATGCAGTTTGTCATAGAAATAAAAACACATTTTTTCCGTGGGTTGTCTGCCCTCAGGTGACTGCTGATGAGGATGACTCCTGGACTAGTTCTGATGATGATGATGAAGGTGGTGAGGAGTACTTTGTCCTGGAGGAGAGTACAGGCTACATGGCTCCTACACTGTGTTTCCTTGCTGTGTTCCACACTGCCCTCTCTATCCTCTGTTTGGTTGGCTACTACTTTCTCAAGGTGATTCCAATCATTTAATCAATCAGCAACCGATCACATCATTTCGCAACATCTTTCTGTCTGCATGTCTGTCTGTCTGCGTGTCTGTCTGCGTGTCCGTCTGCGTGTCCGTCTGCGTGTCCGTCTGCGTGTCCGTCTGCGTGTCCGTCTGCGTGTCCGTCTGCGTGTCCGTCTGCGTGTCCGTCTGCGTGTCCGTCTGCGTGTCCGTCTGCGTGTCTGTCTGGGTGTTCGTCTGGGTGTTCGTCTGCGTGACCGTCTGCGCGTCCGTCTGCGTGTCTGTCTGCGTGTCTGTCTGCGTGTCTGTCTGCGTGTCTGTCTGCGTGTCCGTCTGCGTGTCTGTCTGTCTGCGTGTCTGTCTGCGTGTCCGTCTGCCTACCCGTTTGTCTCGGTCCGTCGTTGTACTCTAATGATCTTCTTCCTCAATTTTTCTCCTCTCTCCCCTTTTCTCTCTCTGTCGTCCATTTCCCTCCCAGGTGCCTCTGGTGGTGTTTAAGCGAGAGAAAGGGATCGCCAGGCTCTTGGAGTTTGAAGGTCTCTACATCACGGAGCAGCCGGCAGACGATGACATCACAGGACAGTGGGACCGCCTCGTCATCAACACACCGTGAGTCATTACCACGGAGGTACACTCAGTGCCTGGCTTGGACTGAAACAGGTGCCGGTATTGTTTATATTTAGGTGCGGGAGCTCCACAATACCTTTGAGCTAAGATTCTATGAGAAGTGCAGGAACTCAAGTGGTAGAACATGTGAGGTGCCGGTACTCAGTTCCCGGAAGCTCCTGCCCAAGTCAACCACTGTGTAAAGTCAGTTGAACAAGTCAGTTGAACAAGTCAGTTGAACAAGTCAGTTGAACAAGTCAGTTGAGCAAGTCAGTTGAGCAAGTCAGTTGAGCAAGTCAGTTGAACAAGTCAGTTGAACAAGTCAGTTGAACAAGTCACCAGCTTCAGATGGAAGTTCCCAATAGAATTGGAGAGACATTGAACGAATGATACCATGTCTTTCTTATTTTTCTCAAGGTCCTTCCCCAATAATTACTGGGACAAGTTTATCAAACGGAAGGTACGTGGGATTTCAAAAACTAATATAAACATGTATAATAATGTATAATGTTATTCACACAGAATTCTACACCAGTTCTACACAGTATAATGTCATAGTGTACTATAACAAATCTTATAAACCCAAACCTCTTTCCCTGTATGTGTCTGTCTATAGGTCATTAATTAGTCTGGAGACCTATATTTGTCTGTCTATAGGTCATTAATAAGTATGGAGACCTGTTTTCGTCTGGTTATAGGTCATTAATAAGTATGGAGACCTGTTTTCATCTGGTTATAGGTCATTTATTAGTCTGGAGACCTATATTTGTCTGTGTATAGGTCATTAATAAGTATGGAGACCTGTTTTCGTCTGTCTATAGGTCATTAATAAGTATGGAGACCTGTTTTCGTCTGGTTATAGGTCATTAATAATTATAGAGACCTGTTTTCGTCTGGTTATAGGTCATTAATAAGTATGGAGACCTGTTTTCGTCTGGTTATAGGTCATTAATAAGTATGGAGACCTGTTTTCGTCTGGTTATAGGTCATTAATAAGTATGGAGACCTGTTTTCGTCTGGTTATAGGTCATTAATAAGTATGGAGACCTGTTTTCGTCTGGTTATAGGTCATTAATAAGTATGGAGACCTGTTTTCGTCTGGTTATAGGTCATTAATAAGTATGGAGACCTGTTTTCGTCTGGTTATAGGTCATTAATAAGTATGGAGACCTGTTTTCGTCTGGTTATAGGTCATTAATAAGTATGGAGACCTGTTTTCGTCTGGTTATAGGTCATTAATAAGTATGGAGACCTGTTTTCGTCTGGTTATAGGTCATTAATAAGTATGGAGACCTGTTTTCGTCTGGTTATAGGTCATTAATAAGTATGGAGACCTGTTTTCGTCTGGTTATAGGTCATTAATAAGTATGGAGACCTGTTTTCGTCTGGTTATAGGTCATTAATAAGTATGGAGACCTGTTTTCGTCTGGTTATAGGTCATTAATAAGTATGGAGACCTGTTTTCGTCTGGTTATAGGTCATTAATAAGTATGGAGACCTGTTTTCGTCTGGTTATAGGTCATTAATAAGTATGGAGACCTGTTTTCGTCTGGTTATAGGTCATTAATAAGTATGGAGACCTGTTTTCGTCTGGTTATAGGTCATTAATAAGTATGGAGACCTGTTTTCGTCTGGTTATAGGTCATTAATAAGTATGGAGACCTGTTTTCGTCTGGTTATAGGTCATTAATAAGTATGGAGACCTGTCTCCTCTGTCTATAGGTCATTAATAAGTATGGAGACCTGTATGGAGCTGAGCGGATAGCTGAGCTGTTGGGTCTGGATAAGAGCGCCCTGGACTTCGACCCTACTCAGGAGACCGTGGTGGAGGCGGCTTCTCTTGTATCCTGGTGAGACAATCCACTCTTTTCATATCATCCTAACAAAACTCTTAATAATGTGAATGCAGGCTGATGCTTCGCTAATAAAACACATAGCTAATAAACATAGTGATAGACATAGTACCTCAGTTTAGTTTAGCACTGGTGAGAAAGTAATCCTCTCATATCAACACAGTAAAATACATGATGATACCTCTGTCTGTTTCCCAGCTGATGAAACCTCTGTCTGTTTCCCAGCTGATGATACCTCTGTCTGTTTCCCAGCTGATGATACCTCTGTCTGTTTCCCAGCTGATGAAACCTCTGTCTGTTTCCCAGCTGATGATACCTCTGTCTGTTTCCCAGCTGATGATACCTCTGTCTATTTCCCAGCTGATGATACCTCTGTCTGTTTCCCAGCTGATGATACCTCTGTCTGTTTCCCAGCTATGAAACCTCTGTCTGTTTCCCAGCTGATGAAACCTCTGTCTGTTTCCCAGCTGATGATACCTCTGTCTGTTTCCCAGCTGATGATACCTCTGTCTGTTTCCCAGCTGATGATACCTCTATCTGTTTCCCAGCTGATGATACCTCTGTCTGTTTCCCAGCTGATGATACCTCTGTCTGTTTCCCAGCTGATGATACCTCTGTCTGTTTCCCAGCTATGAAACCTCTGTCTGTTTCCCAGCTATGAAACCTCTGTCTGTTTCCCAGCTATGAAACCTCTGTCTGTTTCCCAGCTATGAAACCTCTGTCTGTTTCCCAGCTATGAAACCTCTGTCTGTTTCCCAGCTAAGAAACCTCTGTCTGTTTCCCAGCTAAGAAACCTCTGTCTGTTTCCCAGCTAAGAAACCTCTATCTGTTTCCCACCTAAGAAGCCTCTGTCTGTTTCCCACCTAAGAAACCTCTGTCTGTTTCCCACCTAAGAAGCCTCTGTCTGTTTCCCACCTAAGAAGCCTCTGTCTGTTTCCCACCTAAGAAGCCTCTGTCTGTTTCCCACCTAAGAAACCTCTGTCTGTTTCCCAGCTAAGAAACCTCTGTCTGTTTCCCAGCTAAGAAACCTCTGTCTGTTTCCCAGCTAAGAAGCCTCTGCCTGTTTCCCAGCTAAGAAACCTCTGCCTGTTTCCCAGCTAAGAAACCTGTCTGTTTCCCAGCTAAGAAACCTGTCTGTTTCCCAGCTGATGATACCTCTATCTGTTTCCCAGCTGATGATACCTCTGTCTGTTTCCCAGCTGATGATACCTCTGTTTCCCAGCTGATGATACCTCTGTCTGTTTCCCAGCTATGAAACCTCTGTCTGTTTCCCAGCTATGAAACCTCTGTCTGTTTCCCAGCTATGAAACCTCTGTCTGTTTCCCAGCTATGAAACCTCTGTCTGTTTCCCAGCTATGAAACCTCTGTCTGTTTCCCAGCTATGAAACCTCTGTCTGTTTCCCAGCTGATGATACCTCTGTCTGTTTCCCAGCTGATGATACCTCTGTCTGTTTCCCAGCTGATGATACCTCTGTCTGTTTCCCAGCTGATGATACCTCTGTTTCCCAGCTGATGATACCTCTGTCTGTTTCCCAGCTGATGATACCTCTGTCTGTTTCCCAGCTATGAAACCTCTGTCTGTTTCCCAGCTATGAAACCTCTGTCTGTTTCCCAGCTATGAAACCTCTGTCTGTTTCCCAGCTATGAAACCTCTGTCTGTTTCCCAGCTATGAAACCTCTGTTTCCCAGCTATGAAACCTCTGTCTGTTTCCCAGCTAAGAAACCTCTGTCTGTTTCCCAGCTGATGATACCTCTGTCTGTTTCCCAGCTATGAAACCTCTGTCTGTTTCCCAGCTATGAAACCTCTGTCTGTTTCCCAGCTATGAAACCTCTGTCTGTTTCCCAGCTATGAAACCTCTGTCTGTTTCCCAGCTATGAAACCTCTGTCTGTTTCCCAGCTATGAAACCTCTGTCTGTTTCCCAGCTATGAAACCTCTGTCTGTTTCCCAGCTAAGAAACCTCTGTCTGTTTCCCAGCTAAGAAACCTCTGTCTGTTTCCCAGCTATGAAACCTCTGTCTGTTTCCCTATGGTAGGTTGAGCTCTATCGACACCAAGTACCACATCTGGAAAATGGGAGTGGTGCTGACTGACAACGTAAGTGTTTACTCCCTCAGTAAAGACAAACTGTCAACCTAGCCCCTCCCCTTTCAGTGTTTGTGGCTGACAATAAGGCTCTGGATAGGTGTAAGCAGTATGGTCAAACCACCCGGAAGCCATCAGGAGGCTAGCTGGAGCCCTCAGTATACTGCTTACACCTATCCAGTCCCTTCCAAACGGCAAACACAAAGGTGAAAGGACTAAGGATTTCAAGTCGATTTTTAGACTGATGAAGTGGACGGACTGAGCTTCACATTTCCTTGTTCTGTCTTGTCAGTCGTTCCTGTACCTGATCTGGTACGCCACCATGTCCATCCTGGGACACTATAACAACTTCTTCTTCGCTGCCCATCTGCTGGACATCGCCATGGGCTTCAAGACCCTCCGGACCATCCTGTCTTCCGTCACTCACAACGGAAAACAGGCACGTGGCAATAACACCACCAGACACATAGACATTTGAACCACTAGACTGTAGAACAGGGAACGTCTCAATAGTCTAAAGTCGCCTCCTCTCCCTTTGTCTGCAATGACCTGAAAACCCATGGGAAAGCAGTTATATCACTTTAGTGATGAGAAGGAAGGAAGATCCTCCCAGACAGACACATGGGGCAATAAGGTGCTTTCAGATCTGGGTCAAATACCTGTGCTTTTAAAAAACTTCAAGCTAAATCGAGCGCATCTCATACACTGAAAAAATATATGTAAACACAACATTTAAAGTGTTGGTCCCATGTTTCATGAGCTGAAATACAAAATAAAAGCTTATTTCTCAAATTTGGTGCACAAATTTGTTTACATCCCTGAGTGAGCATTTCTCCTTTGCCCTATATAATCCATCTAACTGACAGGTGTGGCATATCAAGAAGCTAATTAAACATCATGATCGTTACACAGGTGCACCTTGCGCTGGACACAATAAAAGGCCACTCTAAAATGTGTCATTTTGTTACACAACACAAAGCCACAGATGTCTCACATTTTGAGGGAGCGTGCAATTGACATGCTGACTGCAGGAATGTCCACCAGAGCTGTTGCCAGAGAATTGAATGTTCATTTTTCTACTGTAAGCCTTCAAAGTCATTACAGAGAATTTGTCAGTATGTCCAATCAGCCTCACAACCACAGACCATGTGTATGGTGTTGTGTGGGCGAGCGGTTTGCTGATGTCAACGTTGTGAACAGATTTCCCCATGGTGGCGGTGGGGTTATGGTATGGGCAGGCATAAACTATGGACAACAAACACAAATGCATTTTATCAATGGCAATTTGAATGCATAGAGATACAAATGACATTTAAATTTGACCCATGTCTGGTTGCTGATTATGAAAGGTTGATATATCCTCATTCTAGTCAAGTCAAGTGAAGTTTTGTTTATTTTATTTTACCAAGATCTCAACACCAAGGGTTGGAACCTAAGTAATGTTCCTATTGTTCCATAAAAAAATGTTTTTAAAGTTCTGAACCAATTCGAGCCCAAAAATATTTTTTCACATAGTTCCCTTTCGTGATTTAAAAAAAAAAACTGTGAAATCAACATTGTTTTTACCTTTGGCTCATGAATTTACTCAACTAATTAGTGACGCTAGAGCAGCTTCAGACCAGGTAAGATAGTTGATAATATACTTGATTGGTCAGATAAGTGCAGGAGCGAGATGAGAGAGTGGAGGGATACTTGCCTTGAAGTGCTGAACATCACGACGTGGTGAACTGGAATGTGTTGAAACTATGACTAACATTGTAACTTAACCAAATTACACCATGATATACTTGACATTAGGAATATTTTGTGAACTAAAAATAATATTATTAATGGGTTCTCAAGATAATAAAATACTGGTTCTGTTCAGGAACACCAGAGATCACGTTCTATACCGGTTCTGTTCAGGAACACCAGAGATCACGTTCTATACCGGTTCTGTTCAGGAACACCAGAGATCACGTTCTATACCGGTTCTGTTCAGGAACACCAGAGATCACGTTCTATACCGGTTCTGTTCAGGAACACCAGAGATCACATTCTATCCCGGTTATGCTTCCGTTCCTCTAAAAACAAAATGATATTTTTCTGTTCTGTTCCCTGAACCGGTTCCAACCCCTGCTCAACACACTTTACATTTCTGTATGTAGAGAACACTGTGAATATGAATGTCCTCTCTCCCTCTGTCTCTCTCTCTCTCCCTCTGTCTCTCTCTCTCACTCTGTCTCTCACTCTGTCTCTCCCTCTGTCTCCCTCTGTCTCTCTCTCTCTCTCTCTCTCTCTCTCTCTCTCTCTCTCTGTCTCTCTCTCTCACTCTGTCTCTCACTCTGTCTCCCTCTGTCTCTCTCTCTCTCTCTCTCTCTCTCTCTGTCTCTCTCTCTGTGTCTCTCTCTCTGTGTCTCTCTCTCTGTGTCTCTCTCTCTGTGTCTCTCTCTCTGTGTCTCTCTCTCTGTGTCTCTCTCTCTGTCTCTCCCTGTCGCTCCCTCTCCCTGTCTCTCTCCCTCTCTCTCTCTCTCTGTCTCTCTCTCTCTCTACAGTTGGTGCTGACCGTAGGTCTGTTGGCGGTGGTGGTGTATCTGTACACTGTGGTGGCCTTCAACTTCTTCAGGAAGTTCTACAACAAGAGCGAGGACGAGGACGCACCTGATATGAAGTGTGACGACATGATGACTGTAAGTCTGCACAAACACACCCCTCTACTCACTGCTAGTAGATGACTCAACAAAGTAGTATTGATACGGTGTCATAGCACGTATCAGTCAGTCATACACATCCTTCACATCCTTCCAACCAAGCCACTAATAGATGGCTTGGTTGGAGTTAATTCCACAACTCACAGAACATGTTGTAGGAAGGAATCCAAAAACTGCTACACATCCTGCTCAGTGCTATCTGTTCCTCCTGTATATCCTGCTCAGTGCTATCTGTTCCTCCTGTATATCCTGCTCAGTGCTATCTGTTCCTCCTGTATATCCTGCTCAGTGATATCTGTTCCTCCTGTATATCCTGCTCAGTGATATCTGTTCCTCCTGTATATCCTGCTCAGTGATATATGTTCCTCCTGAATATCCTCCTCAGTGCTATTTGTTCCTCCTGTATATCCTGCTCAGTGATATCTGTTCCTCCTGTATATCCTGCTCAGTGATATCTGTTCCTCCTGTATATCCTGCTCAGTGATATATGTTCCTCCTGTATATCCTCCTCAGTGCTATTTGTTCCTCCTGTATATCCTGCTCAGTGATATATGTTCCTCCTGTATATCCTCCTCAGTGCTATTTGTTCCTCCTGTATATCCTGCTCAGTGATATATGTTCCTCCTGTATATCCTGCTCAGTGATATATGTTCCTCCTGTATATCCTCCTCAGTGCTATCTGTTCCTCCTGTATATCCTGCTCAGTGCTATCTGTTCCTCCTGTATATCCTCCTCAGTGCTATCTGTTCCTCCTGTATATCCTGCTCAGTGCTATCTTTTCCTCCTGTATATCCTCCTCAGTGCTATCTGTTCCTCCTGTATATCCTGCTCAGTGCTATCTGTTCCTCCTGTATATCCTGCTCAGTGCTATCTGTTCCTCCTGTATATCCTCCTCAGTGCTATCTGTTCCTCCTGTATATCCTCCTCAGTGCTATCTGTTCCTCCTGTATATCCTCCTCAGTGCTATCTGTTCCTCCTGTATATCCTCCTCAGTGCTATCTTTTCCTCCTGTATATCCTCCTCAGTGATATCTGTTCCTCCTGTATATCCTGCTCAGTGCTATCTTTTCCTCCTGTATATCCTCCTCAGTGCTATCTGTTCCACCTGTACGCGGGGGTGAGGGCCGGCGGTGGTATCGGTGATGAGCTCGAGGACCCGGCCGGAGACCCCTACGAGCTGTGGCGTATCCTCTTCGACATCACCTTCTTCTTCTTCGTCATCGTCATCCTCCTGGCCATCATCCAGGGTACGTTATCTACTAGGCCGGTGGTTCTCATCCTTGTTTGGTTACCGTACCTCCGATCACATTGTTTTTCCATATGATATGAGTCTTCCCAAATACCCCCTGTGGATAGGATTGGTACCCCCGTGGTACCAGAACCCCAGGTTGGGAACCATTGTATTTGGCTTCTTGCTGTTTAAAACAACAGCCGAGAGGACTAGGCTTTTTCCTGTGTAATAAATGTGAAGTTAAAATGCTGTCTCATTCAATACTCCAGGTTTGATTATTGATGCGTTTGGGGAACTGAGAGACCAGCAGGAGCAGGTGAAGGAGGATATGGAGGTAAGAGTTCACCTGGTCTGGAGGTGAGAGTTCACCTGGTCTGGAGGTGAGAGTTCACCTGGTCTGGAGGTGAGAGTTCACCTGGTCTGGAGGTGAGAGTTCACCTGGTCTGGAGGTGAGAGTTCACCTGGTCTGGAGGTGAGAGTTCACCTGGTCTGGAGGTGAGAGTTCACCTGGTCTGGAGGTGAGAGTTCATCTGGTCTGGAGGTGAGAGTTCACCTGGTCTGGAGGTGCGAGTTCACCTGGTCTCACCTAGAACCTACTGTATCAATGTTAGGAAACAGCAATGTTATTCTGTTGTTGTTAAGTCGTTGACACGATTCCATATTCTTCACAACAGAACATTTTATTCTCTTGAATCAACGCTAATATGTTAAGTTAGGGGAATGTATCTGATTAACACATTCCATCCTCTTGTAGACTAAATGCTTCATCTGTGGGATTGGAAACGACTACTTTGACACGACACCCCACGGCTTTGAGACCCACACCTTACAAGAGCACAACCTGGCCAACTACCTGTGAGTACATAACTGACATGAGCATGTTGTTCAAGCACATATGACCAGAGCTGCTCCATTAAAAGGCTCTCGTTTGAATTGAATTAGATGTGCTTAACCAATGAGGCTCTGGATGAAAGCCCGAGTTAATATTTTGATCAATCTGGCCTCCTTTGACACTGCTTTTGTCCTTGTGCAGCTTCTTCCTGATGTACCTCATCAACAAGGACGAGACTGAACACACGGGTCAGGTACGTACAATAACACTTCTCTTTATCGTATGAAAACAGGTCACAGGTCATCGAAAAACACCTTCTCACTCATTAAACCCTTTCTCGTACTGCGTTGTCTCCCTCAACAGGAGTCGTATGTGTGGAAGATGTACCAGGAGAGATGCTGGGACTTCTTCCCTGCTGGGGACTGTTTCAGGAAGCAGTATGAGGACCTGCTTGGGTAGAGAGGACACCTAAACACTACATTACCCAGCTACCCTACAACCCTACCTGGGTAGACAGGACACCTAACACTACATTACCCAGCTACCATAAAACAACACTATCTGTATTTGAGAGACCCGTCTACCTACTCACAACCCTACACCTTATCTGAGACAGACTTCTTACTCACGTCAATGAACTTTAATGGATAGACAACACTATCTGTGTAGAGAGGACACCTAAACACTACATTACCCAGCTACCCTACAACACCATCTGGGTAGAGGACATCAGGACACGACCCAGCTACCCTACAACACCATCTGTGTAGAGAGGACATCAGGACACGACCCAGCTACCCTACAACACCATCTGTGTAGAGAGGACATCAGGACACGACCCAGCTACCCTACAACACCATCTGGGTAGAGAGGACACCAGGACACGACCCAGCTACCCTACAACAACATCTGGGTAGAGAGGACACCAGGACACTACCCTACAACACCATCTGGGTAGAGAGGACACCAGGACACTACCCAGCTACCCTACAACACCATCTGGGTAGAGAGGACACCAGGACACTACCCTACAACACCATCTGGGTAGAGAGGACACCAGGACACTACCCAGCTACCCTACAACACTATCTGGGTAGAGAGGACACCAGGACACTACCCAGCTACCCTACAACACCATCTGGGTAGAGAGGACACCAGGACACGACCCAGCTACCCTACAACACCATCTGGGTAGAGAGGACACCATGACACGACCCAGCTACCCTACAACACCATCTGGGTAGAGAGGACACCAGGACATTACCCTACAACACTATCTGGGTAGAGAGGACACCAGGACACTACCCAGCTACCCTACAAACCCATCTGGGTAGAGAGGACACTACCCAGCTACCCTACAACACCATCTGGGTAGAGAGGACACCAGGACACGACCCTACAACACCATCTGGGTAGAGAGGACACCAGGACACGACCCAGCTACCCTACAACACTATCTGGGTAGAGAGGACACCAGGAAACTACCCAGCTACTCTACAACACTATCTGGGTAGAGAGGACACTACCCAGCTACCCTACAACACCAACTGGGTAGAGAGGACACTACCCAGCTACCCTACAACACCATCTGGGTAGAGAGGACACTACCCAGCTACCCTACAACACCAACTGGGTAGAGAGGGACACCAGGACACTACCCAGCTACCCTACAACACTATCTGGGTAGAGAGGACACCAGGAAACAACCCAGCTACCCTACAACACTATCTGGGTAGAGAGGACACTACCCAGCTACCCTACAACACCAACTGGGTAGAGAGAACACCAGGACACTACCCAGCTACCCTACAACACCAACTGGGTAGAGAGGACACTGTATCTGAGAGACTAACTCACTTGAACCTTAATGGAACCTGAAAACTAGCTCCACGTTGCTCTTCTGTTGCCATTGTATCCATCATACAGTTTCACCTATTGAAATGGCCAGCCACTACTGAGGAGAGACTGATGTGATGAAGACGATGACTGACGATGATTGGACTTGGTGTTTTGGATTTTTATATGGAAAGTAAAGTCCTTTTGCCTGTCACTAAAAGATAAGTCACCCGCCACGGTGACACCTCGTATGCTCTTTGGAACGCAAAAAAATATATATATTTTGATGTGATTTGTCATGATGACACATTGCCCTTTTCACTTCGCTTAACACCAAAACCGTTGCACAATCCATCATGTGGCAGAGTGGAGACATTGATGTGTAGGGTTTCAGTTTGATGGGTGATGGAATGTACAAGTAATGCACAAGCCATGATATTAATGCCGAAGACGGTAATAACCCAGATAATTAACTGATTACCGAAATAAGATTGATGCTAGAATGTGTATTGTGGTGGTGATAATGATGAAACTAGAAATTAAATTCATTGAATTAGAACTATTCTAGCTTGGTCTGAATATGATTTGCTTGGTGAGATGAGGAATTTAAAAAATGCGTCCCTCAAGGGTCAGTCTTGAGCCCATTTATAGTTGTTTATCAAGTGCCATTGTGCCTTAATTTGAGAAACTATGCACACACAACCATGGTGTCCCTTGACACCCTTTAGTGCTCTAGAGTTTGGATTAGTTAAGAGCATAATTGCCTAGCTACAGTAGTGATAGTTTTGTGGATTTTCAGTTCAAAACATTTACTTTGTTGTACAAAAACTAGGTAACCATTGTGTAAATGTTGCTCCGTTTGGATTGGTTCCCAAGCTTCAGAGTCTCCTTGCCTGCCTGTACACCTTTCTTTCCACAGTAGACATGAGAAATGACACACTGAGGAAATAACACGGTTCAAGATTTATTGAACACGTAGCGATAGAGAGAAACAGTGAACCTCTAATTGTAACATTTGGATGTAGTAGCTTTGAGAAACTGCGTTTCTTTCTGAGGAGGAAGAATAAAGTAACCAATGCAATGAAAAACATCTCTGTTGTCCATGGCAACTAGCACCTATCCAATCACAGAAACCGTTCTGAGGGTAAAGCCGTGTGTGTGTGTGTGTGTGTGTGTGTGTGCGTGTCTGACAAGGCAAAAGGAGTAGAAATACCATTATCCTTTAACGTTGAATAAGTAAAAATACAAAACACAGTTAAACACTCGGTCGCTCACAGAGTTCTGGTGCTGCTAACAGTCCCATATCTGTTGCCCCAGTCAGCCGCCAATCCTTCAGCCACTCGGTCAAGCGACCCCGGGTTGGTTGGTTAATGAGACAGAAAAAAAACGGGGACTTTGACATGTGGAATCAGTAAAATGGGAGTGAGGGGAGGGAGATAACTCTCAACAATTAATTTGTGAAAAGTAAATTCTATAATTGGCTATCATAAATCAAGAATGCCCTTCGTCCAAATTTGATCTTACGATTTTGTCCATTTCTGAAAAGTTTTTATAGCGATCTGTCTTAGCGTCTTTCAGATAAGCAGCGCTCCGTGCCTTGCCTGAGGAGAAGTGGAGTAAAATATGATATATGACTGGGTTAGAGCACCTCCAGGGGCGCTGTACTACTATGGTTGACCCTGTAAAACAACACATTACACTGCACCTGCAACCATATACAGTATATTGCCATACTAAAACAGGACTGTTGCCACAAAGTTAGAAGCACAGAGTATTCTAGAATGTCATTGTGTGCTGTAGCGTTACGATTTCCCTTCACTGGAACTAAGGGGCCCGAACCACGAAAAACAGCCCCAGAGTTCCTCCTCCACCAAACTTTACGGTTGGCATTATGCATTGGGGCAGGTAGCATTCTCCTGGTATCCGCCAAACCCAGATTAATCCGTTGGACTGCCAGATGGTGAAGCATGATTCATCACTCCATAGAACGCTTTTCCACTGCTCCAGAGTTCAATGCCGGTGAGCTTTACACCACTCCAGCCCGACGCTTGGCATTGCACATGGTGATCTGAGGCTTGGCATTGCACATGGTGATCAGAGGCTTGGCATTGCACATGGTGATCTGAGGCTTGGCATTGCACATGGTGATCTGAGGCTTGGCATTGCACATGGTGATCAGAGGCTTGGCATTGCACATGGTGATCAGAGGCTTGGCATTGCACATGGTGATCTGAGGCTTGGCATTGCACATGGTGATCTGAGGCTTGGCCATGGAAACCCATTTCATGAACAGTTCTTGTGCTGAAGAAAAGTGAGCATTAATCGACTCCTGGGACAGGGGAGACTGGTCCCAAAACAAAGTGGATGATTTAAGATGAAGTCGTCAACCGTTATGGCCAACCCTGTTATTTTATTTGGTACTTAATAGGCACTTATTATAGTCTTTTTTTTTATTTAGATGGGAAAACATATTTTTTATTAATTAAGTTACATAGTATTTATAGTGGTATTTACCTTTCAGCAGAATTGAATCCAAAGTGACTTAGTCATGCATGCATACATTTGACATATCTTTTGTCCATTAAAGGATCCAACAGTGTACGTTGGATTCAGTCTTTTACAATTTCACACTGAGCGATGTTACCAAATTAAAATACTGATATCAACCTGGCCAGACTGTACAATTTGATTCAGTTCTGTCACCAAACAGTCAGTCACTAGGGGTCACCAAACAGTCAGTCACTAGGGGTCACCAAACAGTCAATGGGGTCACCAAACAGTCCGTCACTAGGGGTCACCAAACAGTCAGTCACTAGGGGTCACCAAACAGTCAGTCACTAGGGGTCACCAAACCAGTCAGTCAATGGGGTCACCAAACAGTCAGTCACTAGGGGTCACCAAACAGTCAGTCACTAGGGGTCACCAAACCAGTCAGTCACTAGGGGTCACCAGTCAGTCAATGGGGTCACCAAACAGTCAGTCACTAGGGGTCACCAAACAGTCAGTCAATAGGGGGTCACCAAACCAGTCAGTCAATGGGGTCACCAAACAGTCAGTCACTAGGGGTCACCAAACCAGTCAGTCACTAGGGGTCACCAAACAGTCCGTCACTAGGGGTCACCAAACAGTCAGTCACTAGGGGTCACCAAACAGTCAGTCAATAGGGGTCACCAAACAGTCAGTCACTAGGGGTCACCAAACAGTCAGTCAATAGGGGTCACCAAACCAGTCAGTCACTAGGGGTCACCAAACAGTCAGTCACTAGGGGTCACCAGTCAGTCAATGGGGTCACCAAACAGTCAGTCACTAGGGGTCACCAAACAGTCCGTCACTAGGGTCACCAAACAGTCCGTCACTAGGGGTGACCAAACAGTCCATCACTAGGGGTCACCAAACAGTCCGTCACTAGGGGTCACCAAACAGTCAGTCACTAGGGGTCTCCAAACAGTCCGTCACTAGGGGTCACCAAACCAGTCAGTCACTAGGGGTCACCAAACCAGTCAGTCACTAGGGGTCACCATACAGTCAGTCACTAGGGGTCACCAAACAAAGTTGGTTTTGCAGTAAGACCATGTATCGTAGAAAGTCTTATCAAAGCAGACTATCGATTCCTTTCAATTGTAGTTTTATAATTAGTACCTCCAAACTCGTTTAGTAACCCTCTTTCCACGGAGGCATCAGGGTCATTCCATGTCATTTCAGCAAGCCATGACACCCACCATTGGTTGGATTGTTCTGAAATCATTTCTGTAGTTACCAGGGTTAGGACCACATCTAGTGGTCAGAACCTGGTAATACCAGGATGTAGGATAGGCCATAAACATAACCACTTCAATGACTCATTTCACTGAACAGGAGGGGAAAAAGAACCTCTACCAAATTCACTGAGAATACATTACATAGGAAGAAAAAACTATATTTATAGTCGTAGCTCTATACTACCTGTTGGACATAGAGAACTGATACTGGTTGTTAGGGTGGGATTGTTGTGTGGGGTCCGTGGGTAGCTTTTGACTATTTATTTGGATTCCTCATGTCTTACTCATTGTTAGAAAAAAAGTTTGGTCTGAATCAGATTGTTAGATACAATATTTATTAATTAAATTGTCCAATTAGCTTTATCAATTAGCTTAACTTCTAATAGATAATAATGTTGCCTTCACCCACAGCTAAACTAGTTAGAGTGAGGTAGAGATAGCAGAACATTCTCAAGGTCACAGCTTCTCTCCCTAACCCTCCCTTCAAACCGTCTTTCAGGCACAGCTTCCCTCCCTAACCCTCCCTTCAAACAGTCTTTCAGGCACAGCTTCCCTCCCTAACCCTCCCTTCAAACAGTCTTTCAGGCACAGCTTCTCTCCCTAACCCTCCCTTCAAACAGTCTTTCAGGCACAGCTTCTCTCCCTAACCCTCCCTTCAAACAGTCTTTCAGGCACAGCTTCTCTCCCTTCAAACAGTCTTTCAGGCACAGCTTCTCTCCCTAACCCTCCCTTCAAACTGTCTTTCAGGCACAGCTTCCCTCCCTAACCCTCCCTTCAAACAGTCTTTCAGGCACAGCTTCCCTCCCTAACCCTCCCTTCAAACAGTCTTTCAGGCACAGCTTCCCTCCCTAACCCTCTATCCCTATACATTGTCAAGAGAGGGGAACAGAAGAGCAGGGCTTTTGTCTCTACGTCAGAAACACACTGACTGAGGTGATTTATGCATCAATAAGGTCATGTCAAAAAAACACGAAGGAAAGAAAGAAGCATAATTGACCCTTCGCTATGCCCCACCCCAGAATCTTGGGCAACCAATCGCAGCGCTCCAATGGATAGCAACTGTTGTCGAGTCCGTCACATTGGTCAATCTCACACGTAAATCGCATGTTTAAATGGTAACTGAACAATGCACTTGGACGACTGTGGTTCCTGAAATGCAGAGCCTGTTAGAGGCTTTTTAAATCGCTAATTATACTTTTGTTACATTGTTTGCTAGCTCAGTGTTGTGTACACTTGACCTTAATTACGCCAACAAAAATATACTGTCCAGGTCACCTATTATATATATATATATATATATATATATATATATATATATATATATATATATATATATATATATATATATACACACACACACCCCGAACAAAAATTGGGTGACATGTCTCGTGAGTATGCAGGCCATGGAAGAACTGTGACATTTTCAGCTTCCAGGAATTGTGTACAGATCCTTGTGACATGGAGCAGAGCATTATCATGCTGAAACATGAGGTGATGGCGGCAGATGAATAGTACGACAATGAGCCTCAGGATCTCGTCACGGTATCTCTGTGCACTAATTGCTATCGATAAAATGCAATTGTGTTCGTTGTCCATTGTTTATGCCTCCCCATACCATAACCCCACCGCCACCATGGGACACTCGGGTTCACAATGTTGACATTAGCAAACCACTCGCCCACACAATGCCATACACGTGGTCTGCAGTTGTGAGGCCGGTTCGGACGTACTGACAAATTCTCTAAAACAATGTTGGAGGTGGATTTTTGGTAGAGAATTTCACATGAAATTATCTGGCAACAGCTCTGATGGACATTCCTGCAGTCAGCTTGCCAATTGCACACTCCCTCAAATTGAGACATCTGGGTCATTGTGTTGTGTGACAAAACGACACATTTTAGAGTGGCCTTTTATTGTCCCCAGCACAAGGTGCACCTGTGTAATGATTATGCTGTTTAATCATTTTTTTTTATATGTCACACCACTCAGGTGGGTGGATTATCTTGGCAAAGGAGAAATGCTCACTAAGTGGGAGGTAAACAAATGTGTGCACAACATTTGAGAGAAATAAGCTTTTTGTGAGTATAGAACATTTCAGGGATATTATATTTCAGCTCATGAAGCAACACTTTACATGTTGAGTGGAAAAATAAATCTGTGTTTATACCACCGGAAAGCTTAATTTCTTCCCGTTCTAACAAAATCAAGCTGAAGACATCACACGTTCCATCTCTACCACCTGCTGGAGGAGTAATGGGGGTGCGCCGTGTCTCTCTAAAATGGGGTTGGGGGAAGCTTTGGCTTATTTCATTTACACACCTGGGGCCTGTTGCACAAAAGTAGAATTAAGACATCCGGGATAAATGACTCAGCTGAGCTCAATGAAGCCAAAACATGTGCGTCCAGGCTTAATTGGTTGCACAAAGACCAAGCCAGGATGAGCAGACACGGATTCATTAAGCCAGGTGAAACCAATCCTGGATAGGTGCGCGCTCACGGCTCACTCAAATAGACCCCGCCACAGATCACAGATTAACTGATTTACCATGGCAACTAGAGCCGCGTACTTTTCCCCGTCGGAAGCACAAATCCTCATGGAGGCATACGAGGAGGTAAAAGATATAATTAAGAAGAAAGGCAACACCGCCACAGTGATAAAGCAAAGAGAAAAAGCGTGGCAAAGTATTGCAGACCGCCTGAATGCGTAAGTAGTGCACAATTACACACTCACCGCTCCGCTGAAACATCACAATTACAATTCAAATATTTAATTCACATCTCCAAAAATGCAGTTGTACTGTAATTATGAAACGGTTAAATTTTTAATTGAAATGCACTGCAGATATGAGTGAAATTGTGTAAAGTAACTCCATCACACTGTTTAAAGCTATGATACATTCTTTGATATTTTTACTGAAAACAAGACAAAAATACCAAGTATTTTTTTGCAGTGTGACTCCATTAAATGTGTGTGTGTGTGTGTGTGTGTGTGTGGATTAAACATGAACGGGCCAAAACGGACATGGCAGCAGGTCAAAATCAAATACAAGAACATTCTGCAGAATGGTATGGTCCCTGACTAATATTTAACAAAGCACAAGCATATATTGTACCCAGAAGGTGCCTGCTCACACATTGTCTGTACTGTTTTAGCAGTGAAAAAGAATACCCACAGACAAGGCACGGGTGGTGGGTCACCAAAGGCTGACCTTACCCCAGCAGAGGACATGGCCTTGGAGCTAAATAAAGGCAGGCCCGTCTTAGAGGGGATCCCTGGGGGGAAAGAGACGAGCATAGGTTCCTCCCAAGATGCCACCCGCTTCATTCAAGGTATGTCCTTCCATCTCTACATGGGATACAACCACATTCATATTGAATCAATTTGGACTGTCTGACTTTGGTTTACCTATTGCCTTGCAGTGCCTGGCAGCACTGTGTTCCTGTTAGAGCCACCAGCACAAGCACCAGACGATGCTGATCCAGTGAGTACTCCATCAAAGGCATACTGTAGGCCTGGCATGTCTTGTCTACTAGCTTCAATATGAATCCGATTAAATGTGATAGGGTGAAGGCCCCAGTGCAGCAGCAACAGCACATGATGGAGACGATGATGAGGAGGAGACCATCTCTCTGGATTCCAGAAGGCATGAGGTATCATGTTAAGACTGTGAAAGTACTATTTACTCTACAATGGTGAGGAGTCCTCATCAAAATCAAAAAATCTAATTTCTTTTACAGGACCCAGATGCTATACAGTGGGAAAACCAGCCTGGCAACATAGTGCGTATTAATAAAAGGACACCACATCCTGCCAAATTCCAGCTGCGCTAATTGTATTGTGTTCACAGAGCTCACAAGCTATCAGAAAGTTGTATGGCAACCACCTCCGGCGCCAAATAGAACTGGCAGACATAGACATTCAGTACAAGAAGAAAAAGATAGAAAATCTTGCACTGGAGTCCGAAATAAAAAAGAGGACAATTAGGAAACTGGACCTTGAAATAAAAAAACTTGCGAGGAGGTGAGATATGCCTTCAATGTACACTGTATGCTAACTGTAACACAAATGTATTAATCATTATTTTTCTTTCCTCCCCCAGCTCCAAGAAGATGACACAGCTCAAAATAAAAAATTAGGTATATTCTCGTAAAGTCAAGTGAGCCATGACATATGAGCTCTTATTGTGAGCACACAGGACGGTGGCATCTTTCTAAGGTTTTTTTATTTTCCCAGCAATCAGTACAACCAAGTCATCGTTATAAGGCATCGCCCTCTTTTGCCCACCCCCCAGCACCAGGTGTGGCCACTAGCCTATATGAAGGCCCAAAATTGTGTGTTCCTTTCTGCTCTGACAATGGCATGCCCATTCGTGCGAGATGTGGTGGATGAAGAAGCACTTGTGCTGAGGAGAGCCTTCAGGCGAGAAAGGGTCTTCAGGGACCGGTTGGACCCACTGGCCTTCCCTGATGACCATCTATATGAAAGATACAGGTTTTCTGCAGATGGCATCAGGTATCTATGCAGACTACTGGGTCCCAGGATTAAGCACCGCACTGCACGGAGCCATGCACTGAGTGTGGAGCAAATGGTTTGTGTGGCCTTGCGCTTTTTGCTAGTGGAGCCTTCCTGTACTCAGTGGGGGATGCAGAACAGCTGAACAAGGCCACAATTTGCCGCACAATAAGGAGTGTGTGTCTGGCTATCAAAGCATTAGCAGATGTCTTCATCTCCTTCCCTGGCCACAGAAGACTCTGTGACATCAAAGAGGAGTTCTATAGGATTGCAGGTAAGAGGATCTACAAATTACAGGACAACTGTTAACACATAGTAGGATACTCATTACTTTGTGTGACAGGTTTCCCCAATGTCATTGGTGCAGTGGACTGCACACACATAAGGATAAAAGCCCCCAGGTGCCCATGAGGCCGATTTTGTGAATAGGAAATCCTTTCACAGCATTAATGTTCAGGTGAACATAACTTTTTGATATTGTCCATTGACGAACACTCTGCATTGCCAGTGATGTGCATTGATTGGTGTAATATTCCTCATCTTATGATTTCAGATGGTCTGCAATGCTGACTGTGTGATCAGCAATGTTGTGGCAAAATGGCCTGGCTCAGTCCATGACTCCAGAATCTTTCGGGCCTCTGAAATCTATCAGTGCCTATCACAAGGTAAGCCACACAACCCCTATTTATAACCATCATGGCTGTGTCAAGAATATCACTGTGTTTATGAGGTAGTAATGATGAGATTTTGTGTTGACAGGTGAATTCTCTGGTGTGTTGCTGGGAGACAGGGGGTATGGCTGCCAGCCTTTTCTCCTGACACCTTTCACAGACCCCCAGGAAGCACAGCAGGCCTACAACCATGCCCATGCCAGGACCAGGGCCAGAGTTGAAATGACCTTTGGCCTCCTGAAGGCACGCTTTCACTGCCTTCACAAATTAAGGGTCAGCCCTGTTAGGGCATGTGATATTACTGTGGCTTGTGCTGTCCTCCACAATGTGGCCTGCCTGAGGAAGGAGAGGGCCCCCAGAGTGCCACCAGCCATGGACTGGGACAATCCGGCAATCTTCCCTGATGACGACAGTGGTCGGCTGCTGAGGGACCAATATGTGTTGAATTATTTTAGTTAGTATGTGTGCTTTCAATTTTGGTTAAATATGTCCTGCGGTGGCAGAGGAATTTGGGTTTTTTTGGGTTCGTTTTTGACGAATTTGGCCTCTTATGATGTTTGTGCGGTATACTGTGTGTAATACAAGGCTGCAGGGAGGCTACTGCATCCATTCATTTGTCTGATCAGTTGATGTGTATGGATTTGTCCTGCATTTATTTTAGTGTGCAGACATGCAGGGTGTGTTATATACAGACCTTTGAATGTGTATGTATCATTTTGTATAATATGCTTGGATTCTGTGCTTTCCATCTTGTAGAGTCACTGTGACTTCAGTTTCGAAAGGAGCTGATGGTTTACCTGCTTTGTTTTGTCCTTATTCAATAAAGGAACATAATGTTACACATTGTGTTTTTATATTCATATGGAATGTGTATTTGTTTATATGACAGAGTACTAGGGCCACACTGAAGAAAAAGGATAAAGTCATAAATTTATGAGGCTGGTTCTTTCTGCAGAAAAGCTACATATTGTTTTGATACTTATGACAATGTGATACTTAATATTCTGGCACATCAGCATGTCTTTGTTTATGAAACCATACTGAAGTACAATTTCACGAAATGCCCCACATCTGTCATTTTAACAACTGTCCTCCTTTAAAACAACTGGTTACAATATTATGACTTGTTTTTTTCCCCTCTGTGGCCCTAATATTCTATCATTTTATATATAGCCTTATAGTCTATGGGAAACTGTAAATTATCTAATGATAGCAACATCATCTAAAAATAATTTTTTATCCAAAATCATTGAAATTAATGATCACAAACGTTTAAATAATAACAGTGGGTCTAGTTATGTGATAACAATGTATAGTGAGCAGTGAAATAACTATTGGTTTCCATTTGTGGTGACTGCTGACTGACATTAGGGATGAGATTAAATAGATCCTGGAATTTAGCCTGGTCTGGAGCAGGCTAGCTCCACAGAATAAATCTCCATGGTAATTTATACCATAACATATCCTCCTGCCCCTTATCCATCTTTAGTGCAACCGGATTACGGATCAATTGAGCCAGGATCACCAAGATATCCTGGCTTAATCCCTTATCCTAGTTTTGTGCAACAGGCCCCTGTTCGCGAAAAATGTTGTGAAATGATCAAAACAGTGGCACATTTGTATTGAATTAACGGTGCCACCAGAGGTCGTTACTACACATGGAACGGAGGCTGTCTGCTTTGACTCAACACGGCTAGAAGTGATTGTGTTTGTAGTCAAGAAACTCACAATTTGATAAATGTACACTATACATAATTAAATGGAAAAATAATTTAAACAGGTCACCAGGAGTATTTGCTACTTTGGATCCTGAAATGCAGAGCCTGATTTTCAAATCTGAAATTATACTTTTGTTACAATGTTTTCGAGCTCAACTCGTAAACTAGCTCTCAGTCTCACTGACCACCAAACGCTGCTAACGCTAACTAGCTAGCCACTTAATATAACTCAACATGATATGTTAGCTAGCTAAATTAGCAATGTTATGAATACAACTCCCATCTGCTGTCGACCTCAGGATACTAGTTGAGAGCACTAGTTAGCTCCAACAGTGGTTATAGGGTACATGCTGACAGTGAATTCAGAGACATGCAGTGGCTTGCTACACTACAACCATAATTTGACCAGGTTCCCGAGATTGTAATTGTAATGAGTCCACCACAACATACCCAATATTTTCCTGATTAGCAAGGAGTAGTCTGTGTTTAAATTTAATTGTGAATTGGAAACACAGTTTGAGATTATTGTGAGGGGAATTGGGTTTCACCGGTTAATGTTGTCCAAGATTGTGACTGTAACCAAGAGGGACGGGGTTTAGGTGAATTGCTGATATAGTCAATGCGGATGGCTAATAGGCATTTTTTATTATTTTTTTACCAATCAATCCATTGCCAATGGTCAATATTTGTCATCTGTTACAACACTGGACATGACAGGACAAATGAGGAGTAAGATTGACAGGTACTGGATCAGGTGGCCAGCATCTTTCACTCTCTATCTCTCCCTGGCTCACTTGTTTTCTTTCTTCCCTTTGCCTCTCTTTCGCTCCTTCCTTCCTTCCCTCTAACGTCTTCATCCGTTGGTAAGGCAACTGCTGAGCTGACGCTTCAGATCCCCACAACGTCATCACGGTGGAGACGTAGACCAGCGTCACAGACCTGAGATCTGTGTGGACATGACATCCCGTTTGTTGTGAGGCTCACGCTGCGACGTCGTAGCCGACAGGTGACCGAACCATGGCAACAGCTGCCAAGGCGATGAGAGACAGTGCTGTCAGAGTTCCAGAGAGGGGGGGGGGGGAGCTGAGACGAGAGCGAGACGTCCATGCAGTGGTGTAAAGTACTTAAGTAAAAAATTATTTAAAGTACTACTTCAGTACTTATCTGTACTTTACTTTACTATTTATATTTTTGACAAATTTTACTTTTACTTTACTACATTCCTAAAGAAAATAATGTAATTTTTGCTCCATACATTTTCCCTGACACCCAAAAGTACTTCTACCCTTTTGACAGGAAAATTGTCAAATTCACACACTTATCAAGAGAACATCCCTGGTTATCCCTACTGCCTCTGATTAGTTTGTAAATTAATGTCTAAGTGTTGGAGTGTGCCCCTGGCTATCCGTAAATTAAAAAAACACAATCAAATTGTGCTGTCTGGTTTGCATAATATAATCAATTTGACATTAATATGAATACTTTTACCTTTGATAGTTAAGTGAAAGTCACCCAGTTAAATACTGCTTGAGTAAAAGTCTAAAAGTATTTGGTTTTAAATATACTTTAGTATCAAAAGTAAATGGAATTGCTCAAATATACTTGAGTCGTTTTCTATTTTAAGGTATCTTTACTTTTACTCAAGTATGACAATTGAATACTTTTGCCACCACTGCTCCTTGACGCATCGCCTTGCTTCACCCAAACAATCTTCCCTGTACGGCCTCTGTCTCTCAGATGTTTCTGCATGACTTGGACAAAGCATCGGTCAGTTTCTTTCACTTGAATTAAAAGTATCTTAGATGAATTGGCATATGATTGGCGGCAGGTAGCCTAGCGGTTAGGAGCGTTGGGTCAGTAACGAAAGGTGGCCTGTTCGAATAGGTAACAAGTCTGTCGATGTGCCCTTGAGCAAGGCACTTAACCCTAATTGGTTAGGCAGAGTGGGATATGCAAAAAAAAAAAAGTCAAATTCACACATGTATAATACACACATGTATATGTGTGAAATAGGATAAATGTAAACATCCACTTAGTTATTTATTTATATCAAAGCCACTGTCATAGTGTTATCACATAGGTGTGGTTCCGGAGTTAATTAAGCAATTAACATCCCATCATGCTTAGGGTCATGTTTGAAAATGCCGGGCAGGGCATTATTTTAGATATCACGGCTATAGGGTGACAATGCCCCCAACCACAGGGCACGAGTGGTCACTGATTGGTTTAATGAGCATGAAAACGACGTAAGCCAAATGCCACGGCCGTCTCACTCACCAGATCTCAACTCAATTGAACACTTGTGGGAGATTCTGGAGCGGCGCCTTAAACAGTGTTTTCCACCACCATCAACGAAACACCAAAATGATGGAATTTCATGTGGAAGAATGGTGTCGTATCCCTCCAATAGAGTTTCAGAAACTATGTAGAATCTATTCCAAGGTGCATTGAAGCTGTTCTGACATAACACCCTATTAGGACACAATGTTGGAGTTTCCTTTATTTTGGCAGTTACCTGTATGATTCACATACAGATTCACCGTCATAAAACTATGTAAACACGACGATTCAGATAATAGTTTAATGTTGGGCCTATGCGAGTAAATGACTTAAGTGGCTGAATGTATGGTGAAGTGCACACGTACGTAATGTGATCTACACGGGGCTTGGGTCTGTACATGCTGTAAAGCAGAGATAACTCCATTCAGCCACATGTCCATTTTATTTATTGAGCAAATGGTCAGGGGGCCGGAAACATAATTAAGCAAAAAGACCCGAGGGGGTGTGGCCAATATACCACGGCTAAGGGCTGCTCTTATGCACGACGCAACACGGAGTGCCTGGACACAGCCCTTAGCCGTGGTATATTGGCCATATACCACAAACCCCCCCCCCCAAGGTGCCTTATTGCTATTATAAACTGGTTGCCAACGTAATTAGAGGAGGAAAAATAAATGTTTTTTCATACCCGTGGTATACTGACTGATATAACACGGCTGTCAGCCAACCAGCATTCAGGGCTCGAACCACCCAGTTTATAATTACAAATAATTTGAAGACTGCATACTGACTGCAAGATGCCCAAACAGATATATTGTTTGACTAAAACCTAATCATTTCAAACCTTTCTTACATTTGAATATGATCACGTGTCTCTTGACTAAGATCACGTGTCTCTTGAATATGATCACGTGTCTCTTGAATATGATCACGTGTCTCTTGAATATGATCACGTGTCTCTTGAATATGATCACGTGTCTCTTGAATATGATCACGTGTCTCTTGAATACGATCACGTGTCTCTTGAATATGATCACGTGTCTCTTGACTAAGATCACGTGTCTCTTGAATATGATCACGTGTCTCTTGAATACGATCACGTGTCTCTTGAATATGATCACGTGTCTCTTGACTAAGATCACGTGTCTCTTGTGTACGATCACGTGTCTCTCTATGTGTGGGAATTCTTGGGAACAGATTTATTCAATTAAAATCACTTGGAGCTCATTTCCTTTTGTTTTTACAGTCTTTTACTTACCACAATAAAGATTTTTTTTAAATATTTAAATACAACTTTTTATTTTGCTCAGAAAAATTGCAGGGTCAAATATAACCACACGCGGCCGCCAGTTGGGTAACCCTGCTGTAAAGTGTGGTGCTCTGCCCTGCTGTAAGTCTTGATGTGGTGCTGACCCACCGTCAAGACAGCCTGGCAGCCCTGTAACTTGCTCTGCTCTGACCTCCTCTGTTTGTGGCCTGTTTTAGCATTTGTCCCAAATGGCATCCTATTCCCTAACAAAGTGCTCCATGGGCTCTGGTCAAAAGTAATGCACTAAATAACTTAACAGTAGATAGTGATGGAACAATAAGTTACAGGACTCTGCTGTGAAGCCATGAGCATTAAAAGGTCTATAGATTAGAGACATAAATATCCCTGACTTTCCCAGGAACCAAGGTGAAAAATCTGTCGATGTGCCCTTGAGCAAGGTACTTAACCCTAATTAGCTCCAGGGGCGCTGTACTACTATGGCTGAACCTGTAAAACAACACATTTCACTGCACCTATCCGGTGTATGTGACAAGAAAACATTTATCTATTTATTTATTTATATATATATAATTTTTGATGTTTCTTTTTAAAAATGTAATCCCCATCAGTGGGAAGCATACTGGGAGGCCTGGTGTGATGCATGTCTTCAGTCCACACACACACACACACACACACACACACACACACACACACACACACACACACACACACACACACACACACACACACACACACACACACACACACACACACACACACACACACACACACACACACACACACACACAATCACGTTAACCAGGTCGCACCCTCTGTGTAAGCAAAGCCTGTCGTCGAGAGAGAGGGACACATTGAAGTTATTGTACAGCAGCAGGTCTCCCTGCTAAACAGTCTTTCTGAGACAAAGTGAGGCAGGACCTGATACAATACATTGATAATACACCCTTCCTTTTTCTCCTTCCTTCCGCTCAGCACCACTAAAGCCCTGGCCTTCTATTAAACCAAGCAGTGCTCAGCACCACTAAAACCCTGGCCTTCTATATTGACCAAGCAGCGCTCAGCACCACTAAAGCCCTGGCCTTCTATTAAACCAAGCAGCGCTCAGCACCACTAAAACCCTGGCCTTCTATTAGACCAAGCAGCGCTCAGCACCACTAAAACCCTGGCCTTCTATTAAACCAAGCAGCGCTCAGCACCACTAAAACCCTGGCCTTCTATTAAACCAAGCAGCGCTCAGCACCACTAAAACCCTGGCCTTCTATTAAACCAAGCAGCGCACAGCACCACTAAAACCCTGGCCTTCTATTAAACCAAGCAGCGCTCAGCACCACTAAAACCCTGGCCTTCTATTAGACCAAGCAGCGCTCAGCACCACTAAAACCCTGGCCTTCTAATAAACCAAGCAGCGCTCAGCACCACTAAAACCCTGGCCTTCTATTAGACCAAGCAGCGCTCAGCACCACTAAAACCCTGGCCTTCTAATAAACCAAGCAGCGCTCAGCACCACTAAACCCCTGGCCTTCTATTAAACCAAGCGGGCGCTCATCACCACGAAAGCCCTGGACTTCTATTAAACCAAGCAGCGCTCAGCACCACTAAAGCCACAGCCTTCTACTAATCCAACTAGCTGTATCCTTGGAAGGCTACCTCTAATATGCTTCTTAATCGCGCCTTTTTAATCAAAGCAATTAACACCCTGTGACTCTGTAGCAGGACTTAGCCATCAATAAATCACTGCAAAGATAATTGCAATTAAACTCTGAAGTCATGGAAGCAAGTCGGTAGAAGACAGTTATGAATATATTGTGTAATTTAGATACAGAGAAATACAAAATCAAATCCTATTTTATTTGCCACATGAGCCGAATAAAACAAGTATAGACCTTACTGTGAAATGTTTACTTACAAGCGCTTAACCAACAATCAATGCAGTTTAAGAAAGAGTGAAGAAAAGATTGACTAAATAAAATAAAAAGTAACACTAAATAACAATAACGGGGCTATATGCAGGGGGTACCAATACCGAGTCAATGTGCGGGGGTACAGGTTAGTTGAGGTCATTTCTACATGTAGGTAGGGGTAAAGTGACTATGCATAGATAATAAACAGAGTAGCAGCAGTGTACATGTAGGTGGGGGTGAAGTGACTATGTATAGATAATAAACAGTGAGTAGCAGCAGTGTACATGTAGGTGGGGGTGTAGTGACTATGCATAGATAATAAACAGTGAGTAGCAGCAGTGTACATGTAGGTAGGGGTAAAGTGACTATGCATAGATAATAAACAGTGAGTAGCAGCAGTGTACATGTAGGTGGGGGTGAAGTGACTATGCATAGATAATAAACAGTGAGTAGCAGCAGTGTACATGTAGGTAGGGGTAAAGTGACTATGCATAGATAATAAACAGTGAGTAGCAGCAGTGTACATGTAGGTGGGGGTGTAGTGACTATGCATAGATAATAAACAGCGAGTAGCAGCAGTGTACATGTAGGTAGGGGTAAAGTGACTATGCATAGATAATAAACAGAGTAGCAGCAGTGTACATGTAGGTGGGGGTAAAGTGACTATGCATAGATAATAAACAGTGAGTAGCAGCAGTGTACATGTAGGTAGGGGTGAAGTGACTATGCATAGATAATAGACAGTGAGTAGCAGCAGTGTACATGTAGGTAGGGGTAAAGTGACTATGCATAGATAATAAACAGTGAGTAGCAGCAGTGTACATGTAGGTGGGGGTGAAGTGACTATGCATAGATAATAAACAGTGAGTAGCAGCAGTGTACATGTAGGTAGGGGTAAAGTGACTATGCATAGATAATAAACAGTGAGTAGCAGCAGTGTACATGTAGGTGGGGGTGTAGTGACTATGCATAGATAATAAACAGCGAGTAGCAGCAGTGTACATGTAGGTAGGGGTAAAGTGACTATGCATAGATAATAAACAGAGTAGCAGCAGTGTACATGTAGGTAGGGGTAAAGTGACTATGCATAGATAATAAACAGTGAGTAGCAGCAGTGTACATGTAGGTAGGGGTAAAGTGACTATGCATAGATAATAAACAGTGAGTAGCAGCAGTGTACATGTAGGTAGGGGTGAAGTGACTATGCATAGATAATAGACAGTGAGTAGCAGCAGTGTACATGTAGGTAGGGGTGAAGTGACTATGCATAGATAATAAACAGTGAGTAGCAGCAGTGTACATGTAGGTAGGGGTGAAGTGACTATGCATAGATAATAGACAGTGAGTAGCAGCAGTGTACATGTAGGTAGGGGTGAAGTGACTATGCATAGACAATAAACAGTGAGTAGCAGCAGTGTACATGTAGGTAGGGGTGAAGTGACTATGCATAGACAATAAACAGTGAGTAGCAGCAGTGTACATGTAGATAGGGGTAAAGTGACTATGCATAGATAATAAACAGTGAGTAGCAGCAGTGTACATGTAGATGGGGGTAAAGTGACTATACATAGATAATAGACAGTGAGTAGCAGCAGTGTACATGTAGGTGGGGGTAAAGTGACTATGCATAGATAATAAACAGTGAGTAGCAGCAGTGTACATGTAGGTAGGGGTGTAGTGACTATACATAGATAATAGACAGTGAGTAGCAGCAGTGTACATGTAGGTGGGGGTAAAGTGACTATGCATAGATAATAAACAGTGAGTAGCAGCAGTGTACATGTAGGTGGGGGTAAAGTGACTATGTATAGATAATAAACAGTGAGTAGCAGCAGTGTACATGTAGGTAGGGGTAAAGTGACTATGTATAGATAATAAACAGTGAGTAGCAGCAGTGTACATGTAGGTAGGGGTAAAGTGACTATGCATAGATAATAAACAGTGAGTAGCAGCAGGGTAGCAAACAAAAAAAGGGGGGGGGTGTCAATATAAATTGCAACGGTCTAAGGCACTGCATCTCTGTGCTAGAGGCGTCACTATTTCAGTTTGTCTGAATTAAAGTCCCCGGCCATTAGGAGTGCCGCTTACGGATGAGCATTTTCTTGTTTGCTTATGGCCTTATACAGCTCATTTAGTACGGTTTTAGTGCCAGCATCGGTTTGTGGTGGTAAATAGATGGCTACGAAAAATATGGATGAAAACTCTCTTGGTAGATAGTGTGGTCTACAGCTTATCGTGAGGTACTCTACTTCAGGCGAGCAATACCTCGAGACTTCCTTAATATTAGACATCGCGCACCAGCTGTTCTTGGCAAATAGACATACACCACCAACCCTCGTCTTACTGAACATAGCTGTTCTGTCCTGCCAATGCACATAAAACCCAGCCAACAGGAGTTAGGGCCTATGTACCAGTATCAGTCTCAAGTCGGACACATTATTAAATAAGAGTCAAAAGTGTGATTTATACCAGGGGTTTATCGAGATTTTTAGTGGGCTGAGAGCTTCATTTCCCACCTCCAATATGTATATGTTCCTGTCCGACAGATATATAGTTCCTAAACTAGTGCACCTGATTCTAATAATTAGCTGGTGGATAAATGTAATCAGGTTAGTTACAACTCAGGAGGGTCTCTCTCCAGGAACAGGGTTGGCCTAGGTAATACATTACTGTGTTGTAATAATGTACAGTGCCTTCAGAAAGTATTCACACCCCTTGACGTTTTCCACATTTTGTTGTTTTACAAACTGGGATTAAAATGGATTTAACGATCTACACAAAATACTCTGTAATGTCAAAATGGAAGAAAAATCTATGGAGAGTGGCACTGAGTAATGTGTTGGACAAAACAGTTAATTGCTTTGTCATATTTTTTTGCAGTATTACTTTAGAGCCTTTTTGCAAACGGGATGCATTTTTTTAAATATTTTTATTCTGTACAGTCTTATTTTCACTCTGTCAATTAGGTTAGTATTGTAGAGTAACTACCATGTTGTTGATCCATCCTCAATTTTCTCCCATCCCAGCTAACTGTTTTAAAGTCACCATTTGCCTCATGGTGAAATCCCTGATTGGTTTCCTTCCTCTCCGGCAACTGAGTTAGGAAGGACGCCTGTATCTTTGTAGTGACTGGGTGTATTGGATACACCACCCAAAGTGTAATTAATAACTTCACCATGCTTAAAGGGATATTCAATGTCTTCTTTTTATTTTTTGCCATCTACCAATAGGTGCCCTTGTTTGCGAGGCATTGAAAAACCTCCCTGGTCTTTGTGGGTCAATATTTGTTTGAAATTCACTGCTCGACTGAATTACTTTACATATAATTATTATGTATGTGTGCGGTACAGAGATGAGGTAGTCATTCAAAAATCATGTTAGTGTTAGTATCATTTTAAACACTATTAATGCACACAGAGTCCATCAGGGCTGAACCCATTTAGTCGACTGGTCGATTGTTTGGTCGATAAGCTGTTGGTCGAACGATATTTCTTTAGTCGAGCAGTAGCAAAGAAAAGACACCTGTCTGATTCGCGCCTTTCTGAGTGGATTTCATTGTGGAGGCTGTTGGGATGGCACAGCCCATCAGTCTAAGACATGTGCTCCTGAAATTGTATATTACAGTGCATTCGGTAAGTATTCAGACCACTTTAATTTTTACACATTTTGTTATGTTTGTTTGTTACTTATTCTAAAATTGATTAACTATTTAACTTCCGTCATAGACACAATAACCCATAATGACAGAGAAAACGACATTTTCAGAAATGTTTGCTAAATTATAATAAATTAAAAACAGAAATACCTTATTTACATAAGTATTCAGACCCTTTTCTATGAGACTTGAAATTGCGCTCAAGTGCATCCTGTTTCCATTGATGATTCTTGAGATGTTTCTAAAACCTGATTGGTCCACCTGTGGTAAATTCAATTAATTGGACATGATTTGGAAAGGCACACATCTGTTAATATAAGGCCCCACAGTTGACAGTGCATGTCAGAGCAAAAACCAAGCCATGAGGTTTTGAGGAATTGTCTTTAGAGCTCCGATACAGAATTGTGTCGAGGCATAGATCTGGGGAAGGGTACCAAAACATTTCTGCAGCATTGAAGGTCCCCAAGAACACAGTGGCCTCCATAATTCTTAAATGGAAGAAGTTTGGAACCACCAAGAGTCTTCCTATAGCCAAACTGATCAATTGTGGGAGAAGGGCCTATGTCAGGGAGGTGACCAAGAACCCAATGGTCACTTTGACAGAGCTCCAAAGTTAATCTGTTGAGATGGGAGACCCTTCCAGAAGGACAACCATCTCTGCAGCACTCCAACAATCAGGCCTATATGGTAGAGTGGCCAAACGGAAGCCACTCCTCAGTAAAAGGCACATGACAGCCCGCTTGGAGTTTGTCAAAAGACACCTAAAGGACTCTCAGACCATGACAAACAAGATTCTCTGGTATAATGAAACCAAGATTGAGGTCTTTGGCCTGAATTCCAAGTGTCACGTTTGGAGGAAACTAGGCACTGCTCATTACCTGGCCAATACCATCCCTACGGCGAAGCATGGTGGTGGCAGCATGTTTTCAGTGGCAGGGACTGGGAGAATAGTCAGGATCGAGGCAAAGATGAACGGAGCAAAGTACAGAGAGATCCTTGATGAAAACCTGCTACAGAGCACTCAGTATCTCAGACTGGGGTGAAGGTTCACCTTCCAGCAGGACAACCACCCTAAGCACACAGCCAAGAGAACGCAGGAGTGGCTTCGGGACAAGTCTCTGAATGTCCTTGAGTGGCCCAGCCAGAGCCCG
The DNA here is from genome assembly GCF_034236695.1 of Oncorhynchus nerka. Lineage (NCBI taxonomy): Eukaryota > Metazoa > Chordata > Actinopteri > Salmoniformes > Salmonidae > Oncorhynchus > Oncorhynchus nerka. Next base: position 10,885,900 of record NC_088419.1, on the reverse strand, counting down.
TACTTGAACCCGATCTCTGGAGAGACCTGAAAATTATGCTCCCCATCCAACCTGACATAGTTTTTAAAGGGTCTGAATACTTACAGTGGGGCAAAAAAGTATTTAGTCAGCCACCAATTGTGCATGTTCTCCCACTTAAAAAGATGAGAGAGGCCTGTAATTTTCATCATAGGTACACTTCAACTATGACAGACAAAATGAGGAAAAAAAATCCAGAAAATCACATTGTAGGATTTTTAATGAATTTATTAGCAACATGGACACTATACACACTATACACAGCTATACACACTGATGTTCTGTGGTGGTGGCTGTAGCAGGGAGGAGAGAGAGACAGCGCTATACACACTGATGTTCTGTGGTGGTGGCTGTAGCAGAGAGGAGAGAGAGACAGCGCTATACACACTGATGTTCTGTGGTGGTGGCTGTAGCAGGGAGGAGAGAGAGAGAGAGAGAGAGACAGCGCTATACACACTGATGTTCTGTGGTGGTCGCTGTAGCAGAGAGGAGAGAGAGACAGCGCTATACACACTGATGTTCTGTGGTGGTGGCTGTAGCAGGGAGGAGAGAGAGAGAGAGAGAGAGAGACAGCGCTATACACACTGATGTTCTGTGGTGGTCGCTGTAGCAGAGAGGAGAGAGAGACAGCGCTATACACAATGATGTTCTGTGGTGGTGGCTGTAGCAGGGAGGAGAGAGAGACAGCGCTATACACACTGATGTTCTGTGGTGGTCGCTGTAGCAGGGAGGAGAGAGAGACAGCGCTATACACAATGATGTTCTGTGGTGGTCGCTGTAGCAGAGAGGAGAGAGAGACAGCGCTATACACACTGATGTTCTGTGGTGGTCGCTGTAGCAGGGAGGAGAGAGAGACAGCGCTATACACACTGATGTTCTGTGGTGGTCGCTGTATCAGGGAGGAGAGAGAGACAGCGGGTGCTTGTCACACAGTCCCCCGCGGCCATTTTTTATTTTTAACACAGCGCAGCAAGTCTCAACCCGGCTCGTCACAATCAAATCACTTGCGGTCGGACTCCTTCTAGTCATCTGTGTGTCTTAACTATTTCATCAAAACAGTGCGCCCCTATATGTTTTCTGCGATCTGTGTTCGTAAAGAGGCAGTGTCACAATCTTGTACAGTACGACCTGTGTGACGTCCTCCTCTGTGAGTTTCTAACCTTTCTTTGCGGCAGACAGTGTCCCTGCCATTTCGGTCTTTGCCTGTCAAAAAAGATACAAGTCAAATAACACTATTCTATTTTAGAATGTTGTATGTGCTGAATTTGCATGGATAAGGCAAGTGCCACCACCACGACGACATGATTTTTGAATGACTACCTTCTCTGTACCCCACACGTACAATTATCTGTAAGGTAAACACATATTCAACCACAAAGACTAACAAGGTTTTCCAGTGCCTCGCACCTATTGGTAGATGAGTAAAAAAATAAAAATTAAAAGACAGACATTGAATATCCCTTTGAACATGGTGAAATTATTAATGACACTTTGGATGATGTATGAATACACCCAGTCACTACATAGATACAGGCGTCCTTCCTAACTCAGTTGCCGGAGAGGAAGGAAACCGCTCAGGGATTTCACCATGAGGCCAATGGTGACTTAAAAACAGTTGCTGTGATAGGAGAAAACAGAGGATGGCTCAACAACATTGTAGTTACTCCACAATACTTACAGTACCTAATTGATAGAGGGAAAAGAAGGAAGCCTGTACAGAATACAAACATTGAAAAATATGCATCCTGTTTGCAACAAGGCACTAAAGTAATACTGCAAACACATTTGCAAAGCAATTCACTTTTTGTTCAGAATAGAAAGTGTTATGTTCAGGGGAAAATCCAATACAACACATTAGAGTGCCACTCTCCATATGTTCAAGAATAGTAGGGGCTGCATCATGTTATGGGTATGCTTGTAATCGTTAAGGACTGGGGAGTTTTTCAGTATAAAAAAACTAACAGAATGGAGCTAAGCACGGGCAAAATCCTAGAAAACCTGGTTCAGTCTGCTTTCCAACAGACTAGGAGATGAATTCCAGCAGGACAATAACCTAAAACACAAGGCCAAAAATACACTTGAGTTGCTTACCAAGATGACATTGAATGTTTCTGAGTGGCCTAGTTTCAGTTTTTACTTAAATCTACTTGAAAATCTATGGCAAGACCTGAAAATGGTTGTCTAGCAATGATCAACAACCAATTTGACAGAGCTTGAAGAATTTCGTCCCATCTAGACATCTGGAAATGCAAATGCGCTACGCTAAATGCTAATAGCACTCGTTAAAACTCAAACGTTCATTAAAACACACATGCAGGGTACTGAATTAAAGCTACACTCGTTGTGAATCCAGCCAACAAGTCAGATTTTTAAAATGCTTTTCGGCGAAAGCATGAGAAGCTATTATCTGATAGCATGCAACACCCCAAAAGACCCGCAGGGGACGTAAACAAAATAATTAGCATAGTCGGCGCTACACAAAACGCACAAATAAAATATAAAACATTCATTACCTTTGACAATCTTCTTTGTTGGCACTCCTAGATGTCCCATAAACATCACTATTGGGTCTTTTTTCCCGATTAAATCGGTCCATATATAGCCTAGATATCGATCTATGAAGACTGTGTGATCAAGGAAAAAAAACAGCGTTTTAAAACGCAACGTAATTTTTTTAAATGTAAAAAAGTCGACGATAAACTTTCACAAAACACTTCGAAATACTTTTGTAATGCAACTTTAGGTATTAGTAAACGTTAATAATCGATCAAATTGATCACGAGGCGATGTATATTCTATAGCTGTACGTCTTGAAATAATGTCCGGGTAAATCTCAACCAAAATATCCGGTAGGAGACCGGAAGAAATGGGCTGTCTCTTGTCCGTTTGACCAAGAAACAAATCCTAGGCAAATGACAAGCATGTTGACATCGTGTGGAAGCTGTAGGTATTGCAACCTCGGCTCCAGGTAATGTGGTTTCTATTCAACAATACATTCAAGTGGCGCATTGATATATTTTCCAGTTTTCAGTGATCAGATTTTCCTGCGCTTTTCGATGAAACGCACGTTCTGTTATAGTCACAGCCATGATTTAACCAGTTTTAGAAACGTCTGAGTGTTTTCTATCCACACATACTAATCCTATGCATATACTATATTCCTGGCATGAGTAGCAGGGCGCTGAAATGTTGCGCGATTTTTAACAGAATGTTCGAAAAAGTACAGAATGAATGGAGCTAAGCACGGGCAAAATCCTAGAAAACCTGGTTCAGTCTGCTTTTCACCAGACTAGGAGATGAATTCCAGCAGGACAATAACCTAAAACACAAGGCCAAATATACACTTGAGTTGCTTACCAAGATGACATTGAATGTTCCTGAGTGGCCTAGTTTCAGTTTTTACTTAATAGTTGCTCCTACCCTCTACTTTTTTGAACATTTTGTTAAAAATCGCGCAACATTTCAGCGCCCTGCTACTCATGCCAGGAATATAGTACGTTCATATGGTTAGAATGTGTGTATAGGAAACCCTCGGACGTTTTTAAAACTGGTTAAATCACGACTGTGGCTATTACATAACGTGCGTTACATCGGAAAGCGCAGGAAAACCTGATCACAGAAAATGGAAATAAATATCCTTGCGCCACTTCCAGCAATTGTTAACAGTGAGCCGAATTAGATAAGACCGAGCATTCAACTCCCACAGCATCCCCATGTTGTCGAGTATCTTGTGAATTTAATCATCTTTGATTATTGGTTGAACCGAAAGAGGGGCACCGCTTACCTCCGGTCTCCGCCCAGATCATTCCGGAAGAGCTCTCTCCTGAATTTTTTTCCAAGACGACAGCTAATGATATTTACATCGCCTACGGATGATTTTTATCGCTTATTAACGTTTACTAATACCTAAAGTAGCATTACAAACGTATTTCGAAGTGTTTTGTGAAAGTTTATCGTCTACTTTTTGAATTTAAAAAAATGACGTTACGTTGTGAAATCGCTGTTTTTTTCGTTTATCACACAGTCTACATATAACGATATCTTGGCTTTATATGGCCTGATTTAATCGAAATAAAGACCCAATAGTGTTTATGGGACATCTAGGAGTGCCAACAAAGAAGATGGTGAAAGGTAATGACTGTTTTCTATTTTATTGTGCGGTTTGTGTAACGCCGAAATGCTAATTATTTTGTTTACGTCCCCTGCTGTGCTTTTCTGTTGTAGTGTATTGGTGCATGCTATCAGATAATAGCTTCTCATGCTGTCGCCGAAAAGCATTTTAAAAATCTGACTTGTTGCCTGGATTCACAACGAGTGTAGCTTTAATTTGATACCCTGCATGTGTATTTTAATGAACTTTTGAGTTTTAACTAATACTATTAGCATTTAGCGTAGCGCATTTGCATTTCCAGAGCTCTAGTTGGGACGCAAGCGTCCCAGGTAGAGGTAAGAGGTTAAATCTACTTGAAAATCTATGGCAAGACCTGAAAATGGTTGTCTAGCAATGATCAACAACCAATTTGACAGAGCTTGAAGAATTTTTTAAATAATGAATGGGCAAAAATGTTGGTTGCAAAAATACATATATTTAATCAATTTTGAATTCCACAAAATGTGGAATAAGTCAAGGGCTATGAATCATTTCTGAAGGCACCGTGGATAACGATTTACTCTGGCTAGTATTGATCGCTATGAAGGTCAGTGGTCGATGAGTGGGAGAAAAATAATGCACTATGTGCGGATTAATGCTAAAGAGTGTGTTTGAGTGTAATGAATACTCAGGGAGAAAAGGGTGTAGATTCATGTGCTGAACGCGGCTTGTGTTCATTTCACCTTCGCAGAAGGCAGGAATCACCAACCAATTTGTCCTTAACGATTCCAAGCACACCCAGGCAGGCAATGGTCATACACAGGTAGGCAAACAGGCAGGTGAATCAAAACTAGGACTGAAGGCTATAACCGGTTCTCACAAACGAGCTGGGAAAAGGCTTAGTAGAGTCAAAAGGAACAATACCTCACAAAGGCACAAACAGAAAGAACTGAACTAAATAAGGAGCTGATGAGACCAGGTGAGTAACTAACACAGGTAAAAACAATGAACAAAAATGACAGACAGGGCTACGTTCAACACAAAGAAACAGGGTTACGTTCAAGAACACAAAGAAACAGGGTTGCGGTCAAGACAAAGAAACAGGGTTACGTTCAAGACAAAGAAACAGGGCTACGTTCAACACAAAGAAACAGGGTTCGTTCGAGAACACAAAGAAACAGGGTTACGTTCAAGACAAAGAAACAGGGTTACGTTCAAGACAAAGAAACAGGGCTACGTTCAAGACAAAGAAACAGGGTTACGTTCAACACAAAGAAACAGGGTTACGTTCAACACAAAGAAACAGGGCTACGTTCAACACAAAGAAACAGGGCTACGTTCAAGAACACAAAGAAACAGGGTTACGTTCAAGAACACAAAGAAACAGGGCTACGTTCAAGAACACAAAGAAACAGGGTTACGTTCAAGAACACAAAGAAACAGGGCTACGTTCAACACAAAGAAACAGGGTTACGTTCAACACAAAGAAACAGGGCTACGTTCAACACAAAGAAACAGGGCTACGTTCAAGAACACAAAGAAACAGGGTTACGTTCAAGAACACAAAGAAACAGGGCTACGTTCAAGAACACAAAGAAACAGGGTTACGTTCAAGAACACAAAGAAACAGGGTTACGTTCAAGAACACAAAGAAACAGGGCTACGTTCAAGAACACAAAGAAACAGGGCTACGTTCAAGAACACAAAGAAACAGGGTTACGTTCAAGAACACAAAGAAACAGGGCTACGTTCAAGAACACAAAGAAACAGGGTTACGTTCAAGAACACAAAGAAACAGGGTTACGTTCAAGAACACAAAGAAACAGGGCTACGTTCAAGAACACAAAGAAACAGGGTTACGTTCAAGAACACAAAGAAACAGGGCTACGTTCAAGAACACAAAGAAACAGGGTTACGTTCAAGAACACAAAGAAACAGGGTTACGTTCAAGAACACAAAGAAACAGGGCTACGTTCAAGAACACAAAGAAACAGGGCTACGTTCAAGAACACAAAGAAACAGGGTTACGTTCAAGAACACAAAGAAACAGGGCTACGTTCAAGAACACAAAGAAACAGGGTTACGTTCAAGAACACAAAGAAACAGGGTTACGTTCAAGAACACAAAGAAACAGGGTTACGTTCGAGAACACAAAGAAACAGGGCTACGTTCAAGAACACAAAGAAACAGGGCTACGTTCAAGAACACAAAGAAACAGGGCTACGTTCGAGAACACAAAGAAACAGAACACAAGGTTGACTAAGAAAATAAATACAGAACCTTACATTGAGCATGGTTTCTGCATCAACTGCATGACATAACTGCTTTTTAGCTGTTGCTTTTTTTATACCAATGTTAAAATGTAACAGGGAACAAAAACACAAATATCCTTAAAAGGACCAAAAGGATCCACATGAGGTGATACAGCTTTTTAACTTTTAAAAAGTAGGCGAAAAATGAAGTGTACATTTTATTTGAGGTGTTTTTTTCCAAATGGCTAAGAAGCTGAGAAGTAAAGTTGCCAAATCCAATCAGAGCTACTGAAATTGAAATGAGCCCAGAGGAGTCACTGGGTAGGTAGCTCTATCACCCATTGACGATTGAAGCCAAGCAAACTTCCCAGGTCTTGAGGTCAGTGAGTTATCTAGCCACCCAGAGGAGTCACTGGGTAGGTAGCTCTATCACCCATTGACGATTGAAGCCAAGCAAACTTCCCAGGTCTTGAGGTCAGTGAGTTATCTAGCCACCCAGAGGAGTCAGGCCCAATCATTCCAGAGAAAGAAAAGCTCCGAACTAGCTGTCTATCTATTATTAATTAATGGACAGACATATTGGATCTGTCAGTCGTTTGGCTGTGTTTACACAGGCAGCCCAATTATTGGTCAAAAGACCAATTAGTGGCAAAATATCAGAATTGGGCTGCCTGTTTAAATGCAGCCTTAGACACATTCATTGGGCCATACTCAGTACCAATGCAACATTTGCACTATTTTCTTGCAAGAAGGAATAAAGCGGTACAAGTTGTAGTTGGCGTACTGAGCCCACAAGGGTGAACCATGAACAATATTCAGTGGCATGTCACAGTGCCTGAACTACACAGGATCCTGCTTACTGAATTTCATTAACTAATACTGATATTCCTGCTTACTCAGATTCATTAACTCATACTGATATTCCTGCTTACTCAGATTCATTAACTCATACTGATATTCCTGCTTACTCAGACTCATTAACTCATACTGATATTCTGTCGACAGACAGGAAGTGCATACTGATATTCTGTCGACAGACAGGAAGTGCATGTACCCACTAGAGTCTGAAATGCTCTCCACTCTCTGCTTCCGGACAATTTTTAATTACACCCCGGTTAAACATTCATTTTAATTGACCCTTTCTGATCCTTGAAGCGCAAAACACTTGAGTACTGATCGCCAGGAAAGGAGACATTAAGGTTGGCTGGTGAAGCACAAGCCTTAGGGCAGAGGTATTCAAAGTCGGGGTCGTGACCCCACAGAATTGCAGTGGGGTCTCAAATTTAATTATTTATAAAAATAAAAATAAATTGGGCAACCAAGAATTAAGAGCACAGATTATTTCATGGGACAATATACAAACGTTATTGAGAAAGATAATTTGAAAAATGGAATGTTGAGTAAATGTATGTTATCTTAATTTCGAAGAGGAAAAATAAAAGGTTATCTGTGAAAATCTAAATGTACAGATTTTAAGGTTGCGTCATTAGATTTGTGGTGGGGTGGGATTCCCCAGATATTCTGGCCTAAAAGAAATGGTACCTCTGGGACAGGAGAGGCAGATCGAGTCACGGCAGTGTTCTCTACCATCACACCTCAAAATCAAACGATCTACAGTCCGTGAGTAATCACCCCATAATGAAAGTCTATGGAGTCGGGGCTCCCGAGTAGCGCAGTGGTCTAAGGCACTGCATCTCAGTGCATAGAGGTGTCACTACAGACACCCTGTTTCAAATCCAGGCTGAATCACATCTGGTCGTGAATGGGAGTCCCATAGGACGGTGCATAAATGGCCGGGGTATGCCGTCATTGTAAATAAGAATTTGTTCTTAACCGACTTGCCTAGTTAAATATATATTTTTATAAAATACACATGAGGAATAGATGACACCAGTATCTAAATAGACTGTCGTGACACAGAGTCACATAAATATGATATTAAGCCACTTGACCGACCGACTGACTGAATAGCCCTCTGCGGATGTGGGCATTTCTTACCTTGCAGATATTTTCAAAGACTAGTTAGGGCTATTTCATTACCCTTTTTTTTGTTGGTGTAGGGAGAGCTGTATTTGGGGAAAGCAATCGAATGGCAATTCCTGACGAATGCTAATTCCAACCAATGAGATTTCCAGCAAATGGCAATTCTAACAAATGGCAATTCCAGCGAATGGAGAGAACGAAGAGCAATCGCCATGGAATCAAGACAAAGAGATCAGCATCAGAGCAGATAAACAGATACCCGTCTCTGCTGTTTTCACTACAGGGGGTCTGTTCTTCACACGGCTGTCCGTCTTGTCCTCAGCAGCTGTCACTACACAGAACCCCCTGCAGTCACGACTCTCACTTCTTCACTCTGAGGCAACTAATCACTAGCATCCGTCTTGTTTATACTGCCGCTTAAGTTTAAGATCAAGTTCCATTTCCAATGTAGAACACTGTCAGGGGCAGAACGAGGTTCCATGTTGTTTCTCCCTCTGCAGTTTGTATAGTAGCCTAAACACTCAGTGGCAGAACGAGGTTCCCATGTTGTTTCTCCCTCTGCAGTTTGTATAGTAGTCTAAACACTCAGTGGCAGAACGAGGTTCCCATGTTGTTTCTCCCTCTGCAGTTTGTATAGTAGCCTAAACACTCAGTGGCAGAACGAGGTTCCCATGTTGTTTCTCCCTCTGCAGTTTGTATAGTAGCCTAAACACTCAGTGGCAGAACGAGGTTCCCATGTTGTTTCTCCCTCTGCAGTTTGTATAGTAGCCTAAACACTCAGTGGCAGAACGAGGTTCCCATGTTGTTTCTCCCTCTGCAGTTTGTATAGTAGCCTAAACACTCAGTGGCAGAACGAGGTTCCCATGTTGTTTCTCCCTCTGCAGTTTGTATAGTAGCCTAAACACTCAGTGGCAGAACGAGGTTCCCATGTTGTTTCTCCCTCTGCATACGCACCCCCCCCCCGTCCCTGGGGGGGGGGTGCGTCACCTGGGTGGGTTGATTCACTGTTGTGGTCGGCCTGTCTGGGTTGGCGCCCCCCCCTTGGGTTGAGCTGTGGCGGAGATCTTTGTGGGCTATACTCGGCCTTGTCTCAGGATGGTAAGTTGGTGGTTGAAGATATCCCTCTAGTGGTGTGGGGGCTGTGCTTTGGCAAAGTGGGTGGGGTTATATCCTTCCTGTTTGGCCCTGTCCGGGGGTGTCCTCGGATGGGGCCACAGTGTCTCCTGACCCCTCCTGTCTCAGCCTCCAGTATTTATGCTGCATTAGTTTGTGTCGGGGGGCTAGGGTCAGTTTGTTATATCTGGAGTACTTCTCCTGTCCTATTCGGTGTCCTGTGTGAATCTAAGTGTGCGTTCTCTAATTCTCTCCTTCTCTCTTTCTTTCTCTCTCTCGGAGGACCTGAGCCCTAGGACCATGCCCCAGGACTACCTGACATGATGACTCCTTGCTGTCCCCAGTCCACCTGGTCATGCTGCTGCTCCAGTTTCAACTGGCCTGGGCCCTAGGACCATGTCCCAGGACTACCTGACATGATGACTCCTTGCTGTCCCCAGTCCACCTGGCCATGCTGCTGCTCCAGTTTCAACTATTCTGCCTTACTATTATTCAACCATGCTGGTCATTTATGAACATTTGAACATCTTGGCCACGTTCTGTTATAATCTCCACCCGGCACAGCCAGAAGAGGACTGGCCACCCCACATATGCTCTCTCTAATTCTCTCTTTCTTTCTCTCTCTCGGAGGACCTGAGCCCTAGGACCGTGCCCCAGGACTACCTGACATGATGACTCCTTGCTGTCCCCAGTCCACCTGACTGTGCTGCTGCTCCAGTTTCAACTGTTCTGCCTTATTATTATTCGACCATGCTGGTCATTTATGAACATTTGAACATCTTGGTCATGTTCTGTTATAATCTCTACCCGGCACAGCCAGAAGAGGACTGGCCACCCCACATAGCCTGGTTCCTCTCTAGGTTTCTTCCTAGGTTTTGGCCTTTCTAGGGAGTTTTTCCTAGCCACCGTGCTTTTACACCTGCATTGTTTGCTGTTTGGGGTTTTAGGCTGGGTTTCTGTACAGCACTTTGAGATATCAGCTGATGTACGAAGGGCTATATAAATAAATTTGATTTGATTTGATTTGGTATAGTAGCCTAAACACTCAGTGGCAGAACGAGGTTCCCATGTTGTTTCTCCCTCTGCAGTTTGTATAGTAGCCTAAACACTCAGTGGCAGAACGAGGTTCCCATGTTGTTTCTCCCTCTGCAGTTTGTATAGTAGCCTAAACACTCAGGGGCAGAACGAGGTTCCCATGTTGTTTCTCCCTCTGCAGTTTGTATAGTAGCCTAAACACTCAGTGGCAGAACGAGGTTCCCATGTTGTTTCTCCCTCTGCAGTTTGTATAGTAGTCTAAACACTCAGTGGCAGAACGAGGTTCCCATGTTGTTTCTCCCTCTGCAGTTTGTATAGTAGCCTAAACACTCAGTGGCAGAACGAGGTTCCCATGTTGTTTCTCCCTCTGCAGTTTGTATAGTAGCCTAAACACTCAGTGGCAGAACGAGGTTCCCATGTTGTTTCTCCCTCTGCAGTTTGTATAGTAGCCTAAACACTCAGTGGCAGAACGAGGTTCCCATGTTGTTTCTCCCTCTGCAGTTTGTATAGTAGTGTAAACACTCAGTGGCAGAACGAGGTTCCATGTTGTTTCTCCCTCTGCAGTTTGTATAGTAGCCTAAACACTCAGTGGCAGAACGAGGTTCCATGTTGTTTCTCCCTCTGCAGTTTGTATAGTAGCCTAAACACTCAGTGGCAGAACGAGGTTCCCATGTTGTTTCTCCCTCTGCAGTTTGTATAGTAGTGTAAACACTCAGTGGCAGAACGAGGTTCCCATGTTGTTTCTCCCTCTGCAGTTTGTATAGTAGTGTAAACACTCAGTGGCAGAACGAGGTTCCCATGTTGTTTCTCCCTCTGCAGTTTGTATAGTAGTCTAAACACTCAGTGACAGAACGAGGTTCCCATGTTGTTTCTCCCTCTGCAGTTTGTATAGTAGTGTAAACACTCAGTGGCAGAACGAGGTTCCCATGTTGTTTCTCCCTCTGCAGTTTGTATAGTAGTCTAAACACTCAGGGGCAGAACGAGGTTCCCATGTTGTTTCTCCCTCTGCAGTTTGTATAGTAGTCTAAACACTCAGTGGCAGAACGAGGTTCCCATGTTGTTTCTCCCTCTGCAGTTTGTATAGTAGCCTAAACACTCAGTGGCAGAACGAGGTTCCCATGTTGTTTCTCCCTCTGCAGTTTGTATAGTAGTCTAAACACTCAGTGGCAGAACGAGGTTCCCATGTTGTTTCTCCCTCTGCAGTTTGTATAGTAGTCTAATCACTCAGTGGCAGAACGAGGTTCCCATGTTGTTTCTCCCTCTGCAGTTTGTATAGTAGTCTAAACACTCAGTGGCAGAACGAGGTTCCCATGTTGTTTCTCCCTCTGCAGTTTGTATAGTAGTCTAAACACTCAGTGGCAGAACGAGGTTCCCATGTTGTTTCTCCCTCTGCAGTTTGTATAGTAGCCTAAACACTCAGGGGCAGAACGAGGTTCCCATGTTGTTTCTCCCTCTGCAGTTTGTATAGTAGTCTAAACACTCAGTGGCAGAACGAGGTTCCCATGTTGTTTCTCCCTCTGCAGTTTGTATAGTAGCCTAAACACTCAGTGGCAGAACGAGGTTCCCATGTTGTTTCTCCCTCTGCAGTTTGTATAGTAGCCTAAACACTCAGGGGCAGAACGAGGTTCCCATGTTGTTTCTCCCTCTGCAGTTTGTATAGTAGTGTAAACACTCAGTGGCAGAACGAGGTTCCCATGTTGTTTCTCCCTCTGCAGTTTGTATAGTAGCCTAAACACTCAGTGGCAGAACGAGGTTCCCATGTTGTTTCTCCCTCTGCAGTTTGTATAGTAGTCTAATCACTCAGTGACAGAACGAGGTTCCCATGTTGTTTCTCCCTCTGCAGTTTGTATAGTAGCCTAAACACTCAGTGGCAGAACGAGGTTCCCATGTTGTTTCTCCCTCTGCAGTTTGTATAGTAGTCTAAACACTCAGGGGCAGAACGAGGTTCCCATGTTGTTTCTCCCTCTGCAGTTCGTATAGTAGTCTAAACACTCAGTGGCAGAACGAGCTGCAAGGTGAAATATGTATTTTCACAATGCGATGAATAAGGTGAAAAATATCTATAAACTCATGGAAGTATCCAATCGCACACTACGATAATTGGGCCAATTCCTTGACATACACTCAGAAATCACAGTCCTTTCATCATCCAGGTTATATTGATCATTTGTTATAAACCGGGGAGAGAAATACCAGGTTTAGACAAAGGCTACAGTATCAATCAAATGCATTCAGTGAGTGGAGGAGAAATGTTTAATTAAGAATCTTTAGTGTTATTTTTTTCCAGAAGGTTATTCCAGATCGTTAGAGTTAATTAACACGTCTGTTAGATTCTCTAAGCGTATCTGACTCTCTCGTGTTTTGTTTTAAATGGCCAATTTGAGTCTTAAAATGTCACATCTGGATAGCCACCGCAAATGAGCATGAGACACGTGGTGATTTCTGAGTTGTGTGTTGGTTTATGACATTTTTGTTTTGTGGTAATGTGTATGTGTCCATGTTTTGTTGTGGTAATGTGTATGTGTCCATGTTTTGTTGTGGTAATGTGTATGTGTCCATGTTTTGTTGTGGTAATGTGTATGTGTCCATGTTTTGTTGTGGTAATGTGTATGTGTCCATGTTTTGTTGTGGTAATGTGTATGTGTCCATGTTTTGTTGTGGTAATGTGTATGTGTCCATGTTTTTGTGTGGTAATGTGTATGTGTCCATGTTTTGTTGTGGTAATGTGTCCATGTTTTGTTGTGGTAATGTGTATGTGTCCATGTTTTGTTGTGGTAATGTGTATGTGTCCATGTTTTGTTGTGGTAATGTGTATGTGTCCATGTTTTGTTGTGGTAATGTGTATGTGTCCATGTTTTGTTGTGGTAATGTGTATGTGTCCATGTTTTTGTGTGGTAATGAACGCCGCAGCCCGTCTGGTGTTCAACCTTCCCAAGTTCTCTCACGTCACCCCGCTCCTCCGCTCCCTCCACTGGCTTCCAGTTGAAGCTCGCATCCGCTACAAGACCATGGTGCTTGCCTATGGAGCTGTGAGGGGAACGGCACCTCAGTACCTCCAGGCTCTGATCAGGCCCTACACCCAAACAAGGGCACTGCGTTCATCCACCTCTGGCCTGCTCGCCTCCCTACCACTGAGGAAGTACAGTTCCCGCTCAGCCCAGTCAAAACTGTTCGCTGCTCTGGCCCCCCAATGGTGGAACAAACTCCCTCACGACGCCAGGACAGCGGAGTCAATCACCACCTTCCGGAGACACCTGAAACCCCACCTCTTTAAGGAATACCTAGGATAGGATAAAGTAATCCTTCTCACCCCCCTTAAAATATTTAGATGCACTATTGTAAAGTGGCTGCTCCACTGGATGTCATAAGGTGAATGCACCAATTTGTAAGTCGCTCTGGATAAGAGCGTCTGCTAAATGACTTAAATGTAAATGTAAATGTAATGTGTATGTGTCCATGTTTTGTTGTGGTAATGTGTATGTGTCCATGTTTTGTTGTGGTAATGTGTATGTGTCCATGTTTTTGTGTGGTAATGTGTATGTGTCCATGTTTTGTTGTGGTAATGTGTATGTGTCCATGTTTTGTTGTGGTAATGTGTATGTGTCCATGTTTTTGTGTGGTAATGTGTATGTGTCCATGTTTTGTTGTGGTAATGTGTATGTGTCCATGTTTTGTTGTGGTAATGTGTATGTGTCCATGTTTTTGTGTGGTAATGTGTATCTGTCCATGTATTTGTTGTGGTAACGTGTATGTGTCCATGTTTTGTGTGTTTTTGTTCTGTGATCTCACCAACACTATCTGGAGGTGGAGAGTATTGTATAGTGCCCATGATGTAGACTACCTAGAGGACCTAATGGACCATCATTATCAACAGCTACAACAAGTTAGTTACAACCAATAGATATAGTGACAGAGCTGGATACAATGTGGGCGGATGGCATGGGATGGGAGCCTCGCCCGCATCCTAATTATCATTAATTAAAGCACACAACCATTCTGGTTGTCTATTGTCTCATTTTAGGAATAACACTTAACTGGTGTTGGTGCAGCTTTAAAAAAAAAACACAAGGTCGATTTTATGTCATCACAATTTGTATATATTGATGGATGAGTACAGGATGGAAAAAAAGGTGGAATGTTAGAAACGAAATGGCTTCAACCTCCGAAGCTTTAAAATATTGTGTTGTGCACAGGTAAAACTCACTAAAATATACATTTCCTCAGTCATACAATGCTGTAAATGGGATCATGCGTTTTATTTTGTTGTTGCTGATTCGTGAAGATAGTTGAATATCTGAAGATCGTCTGCAGGCGATCTTCCAAATAAAGTGTTATGGACTCAGTGTTATCCACCCAAAGCCATACTGTAGCAACCAAGCATCTATTTAGTGGGTGATGACGGATGATGACGGACTCAGCTGTAGGTGACAGAGAGACGAGGACAGACCTCAGGCCTGAGGCCAAGGTGACACAGCGTGTGGCGAGACAGTACTGAGAAGTGAGAGAACCTACTTCCAGGTGCAGTGTCACTGACTCTCCATCAGTATCAGTTAGTATCTCACTCCAAGCTCAAGGACATAACGATTGAGACAGCCGGAGAGTCAGTGGGTTCTCCTCCCTTCTCCCTTGGCAGCCATCTTGCCAAAAACAGTATCTGGTGTGACAGGAGCTTTTCTCTCCCCCTGTGGAGGGTGGTGTGAACTCCGTCTGTTTCAGACACTGGTCAGCCCCGAGAGTGAGTTGATGCTGAAAACAAAAGAAGCTTATTCTTGTGAAAAACAGTACATTTCTGTTGCGGTGTTGAGGGTCGGGCATCTTCTTTCTTTTCGGACTTTGTCTTCTCCACAGAGCCTTGTTGTTCTGGGAAATCTGATCATAACTCTATCCTCCTGATTCCTGCTTATTAGCAAAAACTCAGACAAGAAGTACCTGTGAGGCGCTCAATACGGAAGTGGTCTGATGAAGCGGATACCAAACTACAGGACTGTTTTGCCGGAGCAGGTGTCTTCAGATTAGCGACTGATGAATGGCACCTGTGACTAAGGCAGAATGAGAGACAACAAATACACACAGGATACCTGTATCCGTAACACATCCTGTGCCATTGAGGAGTTTACCACATCAGTCACCGGCTTCATTAATAAGTGCATCAACGATGTTGTCCCCATAGTGACCGAATGTACATATCCCAACCAGAAGCCATGGATTACAGGCAACATCCACACTGCGCTAAATGCTAGAGCTGCAGCTTTCAAGGAGCAGGACACTAATCTGGACTCATAAGAAATCCCGCTACACCCTCTGACAAACCATCAAACAGGCAAAGCGTCAATACAGGAATAGGATCAAATCCTAATACACCGGCTCTGACGCTTGTCAGATGTGGCAGGGCTTACAAACTATTACGGATTACAAATGGAAACCCAGCCGTGAGCTGCCCAGTGACGTGAGCCTACCAGATGAGCTAAATGCATTCTATGTTCGCTTCGAGGCAACCAACATTGAACCATGCATTAGATCACCAGCTGTTCCGGACAACTATGAGATCACTCTCTCAGATGTGAGATTAGGCCACATGGTCAGACGGATTAACAGGACGTGTACTCAGAGCATGCACTGACCAGCTGGCAAATGTCTTCACTGACATTTTCAAACTCTCCCTGAACCAGTCTGTAATATCTACATGATTCAAGCAGACCACCATCGGTTACCTTGGCATTCTGGGACACAGGGACTGTCTAAATGACTATCGCCCTGTAGCACTCACATCTGTAGCCATGAACTGCTTTGAAAGGCTGGTCATGGCTCACATCAACGCCATCATCTCAGACACCCTGGACCCACTCCAATTTGTATACCGCCCCAACAGATCCACAGATGACACAATCTTTATTGCACTCCACACTGCCCTTTCCCACCTGGACAAGAGGTTAACTTATGTGAGAATGCTGTTCATCGACTACAGCTCAGCGTTCAACAGCATAGTGCCCTCAAAGCTCATTACTAAGCTAAGGACCCTGGGACTGAACAACACCCTCTGCAACTGGATCCTGGACTTCGTGACGGGCCTCCCCCAGGTGGTGATGGTAGGCAACAACACATCTGCCATGCTTGACCCTCAACACCGGGCCCCCTCAGGGGTGCATGCCTAGTCCCCTCCTGTACTCCTTGTTCACCCACGACTCCGTGGCTGCACAAGACACCAACAGCATCATTAATGTTGCCAACAACACAACGGCAATGAGACAGCCTATAGGGAGGAGGTCTGAGACCTGGCAGTGTGGTGCCAAGACAAATATCTCTCCCTCAACGTGATCAAGACAAAGGAGTTGATTGTGGACTACAGGAAAAGGAGGGTCGAGCACGCCCCCATTCACATTGACGGGACTGTAGTGGAGCTGGTCGAGAGCTTCAAGTTCCTCGGTTTGCACATCACTAAGGACCTATCATGGTCCAAAGACACAATTGTAAAGTGGGCACGATAGCGCCTCTTCCCACTCAGGAGGCTGAAAAGATTTGACTGGGCCCTCAGATCCTCAAAAAGTTATACAGCTGCACCATTGAGAGTATCTTCACTCTTTGCATCAATGCTTGGTATGGCATCTGCTTGGCAGCAGACCTTAAGGCGCTACAGAGTGTAGTGCGTATATGGCCCAGTACATCACTGGGGGCAAGCTCCCTGCCATTCAGGACCTCTATACAGTGCCTTGCAAAAGTATTCGTCCCCCTTGGCATTTTTCCTATTTAGTTTCTTTACAACCTGTAATTGAAGTGGATTTTTAATGGGATTTCATGTAATGGACATATTCAAAATAGTCCAAATTGGTAAGGGAAATAAAATAAATAACTTGTTCAAAAATGTTTTAATACAAATTTGAATAAGCGGAAAAGTGGTACGTGCATATGTATTCATCCCCTTTGATATGAAGCCCCTAAATAAGATGGCAGCAACCAATTACCTTCAGAAGTCACATCATTAGTTAAATAATGTACACCTGTGTGCAATCTAATTATCACAAGATCTGTCACATGATCTCAGAATATAACTGTTCTGAAATTCCCCAGAGTCTGGGGCACCACCAAGCAAGCAGCACCAAAGACACTGTGGCAGCATGGAACTCACACTGGAAAGACCCTAGAAAGATGGAGGACGAAAGATGGAGGACGGAAGATGGCGGACGGAAGATGGAGGACGGAAGATGGCGGACGGAAGATGGCGGACGGAAGATGGAGGACGGAAGATGGAGGACGGAAGATGGCGGACGGAAGATGGAGGACGGAAGATGGCGGACGGAAGATGGAGGACGGAAGATGGCGGACGGAAGATGGAGGACGGAAGATGGAGGACGGAAGATGGAGGACGGAAGATGGCGGACGGAAGATGGAGGACGGAAGATGGAGGACGGAAGATGGCGGACGGAAGATGGAGGACGGAAGATGGCGGACGGAAGATGGAGGACGGAAGATGGAGGACGGAAGATGGCGGACGGAAGATGGAGGACGGAAGATGGCGGACGGAAGATGGAGGACGGAAGATGGAGGACGGAAGATGGCGGACGGAAGATGGAGGACGGAAGATGGCGGACGGAAGATGGAGGACGGAAGATGGAGGACGGAAGATGGCGGACGGAAGATGGAGGACGGAAGATGGCGGACGGAAGATGGAGGACGGAAGATGGCGGACGGAAGATGGAGGACGGAAGATGGCGGACGGAAGATGGAGGACGGAAGATGGCGGACGGAAGATGGAGGACGGAAGATGGAGGACGGAAGATGGAGGACGGAAGATGGAGGACGGAAGATGGCGGACGGAAGATGGAGGACGGAAGATGGAGGACGGAAGATGGCGGACGGAAGATGGCGGACGGAACGTAGTTATGCAAAGCACCTCAAGATAAAAACATAATATTCCATATCGGTAAATTAGACTAAATATTAGCACTACACAATCTGGTGGGTGATAATCTTCAATCTGGATAATAACACAAAACAAATCTTAAAACTCGAGAAATGTATCGACAAATATTACAAAAACACGCAACACCCAAACATGACGGAGAGTAAGACAGGGGAACCGATTCCAAAACGAAAATGTGACTCTTCTACAGACATAGACGATTTCATATTTTCACCACCGGGAATGATAAAGGTCGAAACCGATCTTTTAAAATCAATAAATGACAAACTGGGTATACTTGAATTAGTCAGTAAGGATATAAAAGAGTTTAAGGCCTCGATATGAGTGATGAAAAAGCTGCGACATTGGAGAAAGATACAAACAAGCTAAAAGGGACAGTCAATAAGATTGAAACCGAAGTGAATTAACTTAAAAAGGAGAACACTGTTCTGAGAGAAGCCTTCCTGGACATACAAACTAGATCCATGAGAGAGAATCTGGTACTTACAGGTATCCAAGAGAAGGAGAAGGAGATGTTCCTGAATCTGTAGTTAGAGAATTCCTCATTACAGAGCTTCAGATTCCACGCAAGGTTATCAACAAAATCCAACTGGAACGTGTACATCGCTTTGGACAGAGAGGGCAGAGGTACGAACGCCCAATCATTGCCAAATTTGCCACCAAATTTGCTTCCTTTAAAGATAAAATAATGGTTAAAAGCCTGGGTAAAACACTTGCTGGGACCCAAGTTAGCATGAATGATCAGTTCCCGAAGGAAATTGCAGAACGGCGTAAAGTTCTGTATCCAATTTTCGAGGAAAATAGATTAAAAGGGAAACGAGTAGCTCTCGTCGTCGATAAACTATATATTGATAACCAGTTGTTCAGAGACACAAAGACTTGACAATGTTCTTATAGATGAGGCAAATAAGGAAACACAATTCTAGCCAGGTTAGGGATTTCAATAATACAACCAAAAAATACAGCGTTTCTATCTATCTTCAAATATAACTAATTGGAACACAAAAGCACTAATTCAACATGTTGGAGATAAACTCAGTAAACAGAAGGCCCAGTATGTGTGGATGGATGGATGGTGTGGTCTGTTTTTTCTTTATGTTTGGGAACGTGTGGCGTTGAGTGAGAAAGGAAATGGTTGCATATCCCAGAACCAATGTATTGCTGTGAGGAGGGGTTGTGAGAGAGCTTTCAATGCTGTGCAGATGATGGATATACTTGTTATAATGAATTATGCATCTTATTTATTTATGTATTTATTGTCCTATTATGGTGGAACAGCGTTTTAAAATAAATTATACATTTAATTTATTTATTGGCCTATCATGGGGAACTACATTTTTAAAATAAATTCTACATCTAATTTATTTGTTTATGATCCTATATTGATGGAACGGTCCACAACCCTATACCCTAGACACCCACCTGAATGTCCCTAACTGTTTTATGGGCCTGCTGTTTTATGGGCCTGCTGTAAGCAGTCTGTATGCAGCCAAAATGCAGTCAGAGACCTAGAGCAGCACTGCCCCCTCAAGATTCTGAGCCTGCTTGGCAGGGTTGGTCCTGCAAAGCCAAAGCCCCCTGATGGGAGAGAATAATATACAAAGGAAATTCTCAAAACTGCTAATGAGAAGCTTGACGACCTTGTACCTAGCCGGTGGTAATTCCGGTGGGGTGCCCCCACCCAGGCAGTGGCAGTGCTAGCAACACTGGCTGCAGTAACCCATGGGGTTACATTCAGAGAGGGGGTATATTATTGTGGCCCTGGTGGCACAAAATCAAAAGTCTGACTGCATGGAGATGCTTTGGAATATGGTCACTACGGGGGACCGTGTTGTGGGTGTTTCAGGGTAGAGGTGTACATTTGACCTCCATCATGTAGGACGTGACAATGGTTAATCAAATCTCCCCATTTCTGCCCATTCTTTTTGCACAGTCTTGCAGGCCTTTTCATACAGCAGCAACAGTATATTCATTCGTAAATCAATACCTTTCTTGAGTTGGGCTCTGGGAAGGTGCAACTGGTGAGAATGTGAGCCTATGGTTGTGTGGGGGAAAGGGGTTGAGTGTGTATGAGTGTGTATGAGTGTGTGGGTGTGTATGAGTGTGTGGGGGGAAAGGGGTTGAGTGTGTATGAATGTGTGGGTGTGTATGAGTGTGTGGGGGGAAAGGGGTTGAGTGTGTATGAATGTGTGGGTGTGTATGAGTGTGTGGGGGGAAAGGGGTTGAGTGTGTATGAGTGTGTGGGTGTGTATGAGTGTGTGGGTGTGTATGGTTGTGTGGGGGGAAAGGGGTTGAGTGTGTATGAGTGTGTGGGTGTGTATGAGTGTGTGGGGGGAAAGGGGTTGAGTGTGTATGAATGTGGGTGTATGTGCATATCCCACAACTGTTGCAAAGAAGATAAATATGTTAGGGACAATATAGGATGATTCACAATAATTGTTTGCTAACATAATAATTGCTTGCAATAATGTAATTTTGGTAATGGCGAGACTGGTTAGAGGTAAAATCCTTTGCATAAATTGCCTACATTACCACAAATATGAATAGTTAATTATGGAAAATAAGAAACAGGATTTAAAAAATATATATATTTGTTTTGATGGCTATATATAATAAAAAATCGAGGTGAGGGCGATGGAAATGTATTTGGTGGTTGATCTACTTCTGTTAGTTACACGGTCTCTTCAGGGCTATGGGAGACGGGGGGGTCGGGTGTGGTCTTTTTGAAGGATGGGTCCCGGTCTCTTCAGGGCTATGGGAGACGGGGGGCCGGGTGTGGTCTTTTTGAAGGATGGGTCCCGGTCTCTTCAGGGCTATGGGAGACGGGGGTCGGGTGTGGTCTTTTTGAAGGATGGGTCCCGGTCTCTTCAGGGCTATGGGAGACGGGGGGTCGGGTGTGGTCTTTTTGAAGGATGGGTCCCGGTCTCTTCAGGGCTATGGGATACGGGGGGTCGGGTTTGGTCTTTTGAAGGATGGGTCCCGGTCTCTTCAGGGCTATGGGAGACGGGGGTCGGGTGTGGTCTTTTTGAAGGATGGGTCCCGGTCTCTTCAGGGCTATGGGAGAGGGGGGTCGGGTGTGGTCTTTTTGAAGGATGGGTCCCGGTCTCTTCAGGGCTATGGGAGACGGGGGGTCGGGTGTGGTCTTTTTGAAGGATGGGTCCCGGTCTCTTCAGGGCTATGGGAGAGGGGGGTGTCGGGTGTGGTCTTTTTGAAGGATGGGTCCCGGTCTCTTGAGGGCTATGGGAGACGGGGGGTCGGGTGTGGTCTTTTTGAAGGATGGGTCCCGGTCTCTTCAGGGCTATGGGATACGGGGGGGTCGGGTTTGGTCTTTTTGAAGGATGGGTCCCGGTCTCTTCAGGGCTATGGGAGACGGGGGGGTCGGGTGTGGTCTTTTTGAAGGATGGGTCCCGGTCTCTTCAGGGCTATGGGAGAGGGGCGGGGTCGGGTGTGGTCTTTTTGAAGGATGGGTCCCGGTCTCTTCAGGGCTATGGGAGACGGGGGGGTCGGGTGTGGTCTGCCGGACATTGGGATGACAACCCAACTCGGGATGAGGAGGGATTTTAGCGGGTGGAATAGTGGGGACCAATTGGAGGTTCACTTAGTAGCAATGCAAATATCAGGGTACAGCTATATAGACAATCAATCATCATGTTACTTTTTAATGGTACGTTTACAAACTTATATTTTGATAAATAGAATTGAAAGTTGTGTCTTATTATGGTAAGTGGTGAAATAAGTATAGACAGTTACAATTGTGATGGCCTAGCAGATAATAAGAAAAGACGTTTACCTGGCTAAAAGAGAAGGAATATAATATCTATTGGTTACAGGAAACTCATTCAACAATTTAAGATGGAGTTTTGTGGAAAAAGGACTGTGGGGGTGAAATATATTTCTCCCATGAGCAAAGACATTCAAAAGGGGTGATGGTTTTAATTAACAGTAATTTTGATCCAAATGTGCAAATTGTCCAAACAGATCATCAAGGTAGATGGATTATTTTAAATATGTTATTGGACAATAAACAGATATGGCTCATTAACCTATACGGTCCGAATAATGATGATCCAAGCTTCTTTGAAAATATGTATACGAATCTATCAACTCTACAAGCAACACTCGACTCTATTATTGTGGTGGGAGATTTTAATACGGTCTTAAATACCTCTATGGACCGTAAAGGAAATCACACTACAAACGATCACCCTCAGGCACTTAAGGAAATCATGAATGTCATGGATATATTGGAGTTGGTGGATATATGGAGGCTTAAATACCCTGACCTAGTGAGATATACATGGGGGAGGCTTAATCAAGCTAGTCGTCTTGACTACTTTCTTATGCCATTCTCTCTGGCACCAAAATATTAAAGTGTTGATAGGGGACAGAATGCGGTCGGATCATCACATAATTGACATATATATTACTCTTGCGGAATTTCCACTTGGGTGAGGATATTGGAAATTTAATCAAAGCCTACTAGGTGATAAATTGTTTTAGAACTAGGACAGATTAATTTATAACTGACCTTTTCAGACATACCATAGGTACAGCAGATCCCCTTATTGTATGGGACACTTTTAAATGTGCCTTTAGAGGCCATGAAATTCAGTACTCATCTATAAAACAAAAGCAATTTAGATCAAAAGAGTCCATAGAGGCATAGAATAAATTAGAGTAAAAACAAAAAGAAATTGAAGAACTTATTCAAGAAAGATCTGGTGTAATATAATAGAAAAATAAAGCGAACTGGATGGAATATGGGGAAAAATGCACCAGATTATTTTTCAATCTTCAATATAGAAATGCTACCAATTTTTTTTTATTGAAACGTGTTACAAATGACGAAGCATGATTCACTGAATGATATTTTGAAAGAGGAAGTAAAGTACTTTAAGAATATTTTTTCATTTCAGACTCCTCCATCTCCACTAACCATAATGATAATAATGTAAAATTAACATGTGTACAGAAAGACTCATGTGAAGCCAAATTACAGAGGAGGAACTTCTTGATGCATTTAAAGCCTTTAAGGATGGGAAAACTCCAGGGCTGGATGTCATACCAGTGGAAGTATACCAAACTCCAGGGCTGGATGTCATACCAGTGGAAGTATACCAAACTCCAGGGCTGGATGTCAGACCAGTGGAAGTATACCAAACTCCAGGGCTGGATGTCAGACCAGTGGAAGTATACCAAACTCGAGGGCTGGATGTCATACCAGTGGAAGTATACCAAACTCCAGGGCTGGATGTCATACCAGTGGAAGTATACCAAACTCCAGGGCTGGATGTCATACCAGTGGAAGTATACCAAACTCCAGGGCTGGATGTCAGACCAGTGGAAGTATACCAAGCTCCAGGGCTGGATGTCATACCAGTGGAAGTATACCAAACTCCAGGGCTGGATGTCAGACCAGTGGAAGTATACCAAACTCCAGGGCTGGATGTCATACCAGTGGAAGTATACCAAACTCCAGGGCTGGATGTCATACCAGTGGAAGTATACCAAACTCCAGGGCTGGATGTCAGACCAGTGGAAGTATACCAAACTCCAGGGCTGGATGTCAGACCAGTGGAAGTATACCAAACTCCAGGGCTGGATGTCATACCAGTGGAAGTATACCAAACTCCAGGGCTGGATGTCATACCAGTGGAAGTATACCAAACTCCAGGGCTGGATGTCATACCAGTGGAAGTATACCAAACTCCAGGGCTGGATGTCAGACCAGTGGAAGTATACCAAGCTCCAGGGCTGGATGTCATACCAGTGGAAGTATACCAAACTCCAGGGCTGGATGTCAGACCAGTGGAAGTATACCAAACTCCAGGGCTGGATGTCAGACCAGTGGAAGTATACCAAACTCCAGGGCTGGATGTCAGACCAGTGGAAGTATACCAAACTCCAGGGCTGGATGTCATACCAGTGGAAGTATACCAAACTCCAGGGCTGGATGTCATACCAGTGGAAGTATACCAAACTCCAGGGCTGGATGTCAGACCAGTGGAAGTATACCAAACTCCAGGGCTGGATGTCATACCAGTGGAAGTATACCAAACTCCAGGGCTGGATGTCATACCAGTGGAAGTATACCAAACTCCAGGGCTGGATGTCAGACCAGTGGAAGTATACCAAACTCCAGGGCTGGATGTCATACCAGTGGAAGTATACCAAACTCCAGGGCTGGATGTCATACCAGTGGAAGTATACCAAACTCCAGGGCTGGATGTCAGACCAGTGGAAGTATACCAAGCTCCAGGGCTGGATGTCATACCAGTGGAAGTATACCAAACTCCAGGGCTGGATGTCAGACCAGTGGAAGTATACCAAACTCCAGGGCTGGATGTCATACCAGTGGAAGTATACCAAACTCCAGGGCTGGATGTCATACCAGTGGAAGTATACCAAACTCCAGGGCTGGATGTCAGACCAGTGAAGTATACCAAACTCCAGGGCTGGATGTCATACCAGTGGAAGTATACCAAACTCCAGGGCTGGATGTCAGACCAGTGGAAGTATACCAAACTCCAGGGCTGGATGTCATACCAGTGGAAGTATACCAAACTCCAGGGCTGGATGTCATACCAGTGGAAGTATACCAAACTCCAGGGCTGGATGTCAGACCAGTGGAAGTATACCAAACTCCAGGGCTGGATGTCAGACCAGTGGAAGTATACCAAACTCCAGGGCTGGATGTCATACCAGTGGAAGTATACCAAACTCCAGGGCTGGATGTCATACCAGTGGAAGTATACCAAACTCCAGGGCTGGATGTCATACCAGTGGAAGTATACCAAACTCCAGGGCTGGATGTCAGACCAGTGGAAGTATACCAAGCTCCAGGGCTGGATGTCATACCAGTGGAAGTATACCAAACTCCAGGGCTGGATGTCAGACCAGTGGAAGTATACCATGCTCCAGGGTTGGATGTCATACCAGTGGAAGTATACCAAACTCCAGGGCTGGATGTCAGACCAGTGGAAGTATACCAAACTCCAGGGCTGGATGTCATACCAGTGGAAGTATACCAAACTCCAGGGCTGGATGTCAGACCAGTGGAAGTATACCAAACTCCAGGGCTGGATGTCATACCAGTGGAAGTATACCAAACTCCAGGGCTGGATGTCATACCAGTGGAAGTATACCAAACTCCAGGGCTGGATGTCAGACCAGTGGAAGTATACCAAACTCCAGGGCTGGATGTCAGACCAGTGGAAGTATACCAAACTCCAGGGCTGGATGTCATACCAGTGGAAGTATACCAAACTCCAGGGCTGGATGTCATACCAGTGGAAGTATACCAAACTCCAGGGCTGGATGTCATACCAGTGGAAGTATACCAAACTCCAGGGCTGGATGTCAGACCAGTGGAAGTATACCAAGCTCCAGGGCTGGATGTCATACCAGTGGAAGTATACCAAACTCCAGGGCTGGATGTCAGACCAGTGGAAGTATACCAAACTCCAGGGCTGGATGTCAGACCAGTGGAAGTATACCAAACTCCAGGGCTGGATGTCATACCAGTGGAAGTATACCAAACTCCAGGGCTGGATGTCATACCAGTGGAAGTATACCAAACTCCAGGGCTGGATGTCATACCAGTGGAAGTATACCAAACTCCAGGGCTGGATGTCAGACCAGTGGAAGTATACCAAGCTCCAGGGCTGGATGTCATACCAGTGGAAGTATACCAAACTCCAGGGCTGGATGTCAGACCAGTGGAAGTATACCAAACTCCAGGGCTGGATGTCATACCAGTGGAAGTATACCAAACTCCAGGGCTGGATGTCATACCAGTGGAAGTATACCAAACTCCAGGGCTGGATGTCAGACCAGTGGAAGTATACCAAACTCCAGGGCTGGATGTCAGACCAGTGGAAGTATACCAAACTCCAGGGCTGGATGTCATACCAGTGGAAGTATACCAAACTCCAGGGCTGGATGTCATACCAGTGGAAGTATACCAAACTCCAGGGCTGGATGTCATACCAGTGGAAGTATACCAAACTCCAGGGCTGGATGTCAGACCAGTGGAAGTATACCAAGCTCCAGGGCTGGATGTCATACCAGTGGAAGTATACCAAACTCCAGGGCTGGATGTCAGACCAGTGGAAGTATACCAAACTCCAGGGCTGGATGTCATACCAGTGGAAGTATACCAAACTCCAGGGCTGGATGTCATACCAGTGGAAGTATACCAAACTCCAGGGCTGGATGTCAGACCAGTGGAAGTATACCAAACTCCAGGGCTGGATGTCATACCAGTGGAAGTATACCAAACTCCAGGGCTGGATGTCATACCAGTGGAAGTATACCAAACTCCAGGGCTGGATGTCAGACCAGTGGAAGTATACCAAACTCCAGGGCTGGATGTCATACCAGTGGAAGTATACCAAACTCCAGGGCTGGATGTCATACCAGTGGAAGTATACCAAACTCCAGGGCTGGATGTCAGACCAGTGGAAGTATACCAAGCTCCAGGGCTGGATGTCATACCAGTGGAAGTATACCAAACTCCAGGGCTGGATGTCAGACCAGTGGAAGTATACCAAACTCCAGGGCTGGATGTCATACCAGTGGAAGTATACCAAACTCCAGGGCTGGATGTCATACCAGTGGAAGTATACCAAACTCCAGGGCTGGATGTCAGACCAGTGGAAGTATACCAAACTCCAGGGCTGGATGTCAGACCAGTGGAAGTATACCAAACTCCAGGGCTGGATGTCATACCAGTGGAAGTATACCAAACTCCAGGGCTGGATGTCATACCAGTGGAAGTATACCAAACTCCAGGGCTGGATGTCATACCAGTGGAAGTATACCAAACTCCAGGGCTGGATGTCAGACCAGTGGAAGTATACCAAGCTCCAGGGCTGGATGTCATACCAGTGGAAGTATACCAAACTCCAGGGCTGGATGTCAGACCAGTGGAAGTATACCAAACTCCAGGGCTGGATGTCATACCAGTGGAAGTATACCAAACTCCAGGGCTGGATGTCATACCAGTGGAAGTATACCAAACTCCAGGGCTGGATGTCAGACCAGTGGAAGTATACCAAACTCCAGGGCTGGATGTCATACCAGTGGAAGTATACCAAACTCCAGGGCTGGATGTCATACCAGTGGAAGTATACCAAACTCCAGGGCTGGATGTCAGACCAGTGGAAGTATACCAAACTCCAGGGCTGGATGTCATACCAGTGGAAGTATACCAAACTCCAGGGCTGGATGTCATACCAGTGGAAGTATACCAAACTCCAGGGCTGGATGTCAGACCAGTGGAAGTATACCAAACTCCAGGGCTGGATGTCATACCAGTGGAAGTATACCAAACATGTTTTAAATACTCAGAGGACATTATCAGCATGTTTTAACCACTCCTATATAGAAACTAGATTACCGGACATGCAACAAGAAGGTCTGATATCATTATTACTGAAACAGGATCCAAGTGGTATATATAAAGATCCAGTCCATTAAAAAAAAATGGAGACCTCTTACACTTCAGTGTTGTGATGCAAAAATCCTAGCTAAATGCTTGGCGCATAGAATTAACAAAGTATTGTCAGATATTATTCATCCTAATCAGACAGTTGTTTTTACATTGGAGATAATATAAAACAAGCACTGGAAACAATAGAATACTAAGAAATATCGGAGACACCAGGCCTGGTTTTCATAGCTGATTTTGAAAAGGCTTTTGATAAAGTACGACTGGAGTTTATATATAAATGCCTAGAATATTTACATTTTTGGGGAATCTCTTATAAATGGGTTAAAGTTATGTATAGTAACCCTAGGTGTAAAATAGTAAATAATAATAATTAATAATAATCTCAGAAAGTTTTAAACTATGTAGAGGAGTAACACACAAGGTTGTCCACTATCGGCACATCTATTTATTATTGCCATCGAAATGTTAGCTGTTAAAATTAGATCCAACAATAATACTAAGGAATTAGAAATCCGTGGCTTAACAACAAATGTGTCATTGTACGCTGATGATTCATGTTTTTCTTTTAAATTCATGATTTTGTCACGTTCTTTCAAAATCGAACCCAGAAGCAGACCAGGACAAGGAGAGTAGGAAGAAGGTGAGTATTTATTTACAAGTGAATGTGAATGGGTAGATATATCCAGGTGACGTAGCGGGCAGTGGTGGTGAGTTGATGGGAGTAAATAGGGTAGCGGAATCCTCCTCCGACCAGGCGGGAATGGGGTAAATGATCCGGGTGAGTAACTGAAGACAGAACAAACAGAGGTAAATTTAAGCCAAGCAAAACGTAAAAAACAACTAAACAAATTCTATCCAACTTGAGGCTGATACTATGGCACAACATACTGTTCATGGCTAACGATCCGGCAGGGAATGGATGTCAGGTCAGAGCTTTTGAAGGGGAGAGGTGATGATCAGGACAGGTGTGCAGATTACTGATGGGATACAGGTGCGGGTGAACATCGATCTCCCAACAAGCTAATTCGCCCGGCAACCAGACAAGGTGCATTCCAGGACACCGGAAACACACTCCAGGACAGAAACACAGGCAAACACAGACTCAGGAAGCGGGATTCGTGACAGATTTCTTTTAAAACCACAATTAGAATCTCTACACGGCCTCATAGAGGATCTAGATACTTTTGCTAACCTCTCTGGATTAAAACCAAATTATGATTAGTGCACTTACTATATTACGTATTGGATCACTAAAAAAATGCAAATGTTACATTACCGTGTAGTATACACACGTTACATTACTGTGTAGTATACACACATGTTACATACACATGTTACATTACTGTGTAATATACACACATGTTACATTACTGTGTAGTATACACACATTTTACATTACTGTGTAGTATACACATATTTTACATTACTGTGTAGTATACACACATTTTACATTACTGTGTAGTATACACACATGTTACATTACTGTGTAGTATACACACATTTTACATTACCGTGTAGTATACACACATTTTACATTACCGTGTAGTATACACACATGTTACATTACCGTGTAGTATACACACATGTTACATTACTGTGTAGTATACACACATTTTACATTACTGTGTAGTATACACACATGTTACATTACTGTGTAGTATACACACATGTTACATTACTGTGTAGTATACACACATGTTACATTACTGTGTAGTATACACACATTTTACATTACTGTGTAGTATACACACATTTTACATTACTGTGTAGTTTACACACATGTTACATTACTGTGTAGTATACATACATTTTACATTACTGTGTAGTATACACACATGTTACATTACTGTGTAGTATACACACATTTTACATTACTGTGTAGTATACACACATGTTACATTACTGTGTAGTATACACACATTTTACATTACTGTGTAGTATACACACATTTTACATTACTGTGTAGTATACACACATGTTACATTACTGTGTAGTATACACACATGTTACATTACTGTGTAGTATACACACATGTTACATTACTGTGTAGTATACACACATGTTACATTACTGTGTAGTATACACACATGTTACATTACTGTGTAGTATACACACATGTTACATTACTGTGTAGTATACACACATTTTACATTACTGTGTAGTATACACACATGTTACATTACTGTGTAGTATACACACATTTTACATTACTGTGTAGTATACACACATTTTACATTACTGTGTAGTATACACACATGTTACATTAGTGTGTACTATACACACATGTTACATTACTGTGTAGTATACACACATGTTACATTACTGTGTAGTATACACACATGTTACATTACTGTGTAGTATACACACATGTTACATTACCGTGTAGTATACACACATGTTACATTACTGTGTAGTATACCAATGAAATGGTCTGATGGAGATGTGGACATACTCGGTGTACAAATCCCAAAAGAAAGAAATTCTCACTCCAATAAATGTGTCATAGAACGTTAGCAAAAATAGATAGGATCTTGTTACCATGGAAAGGAAAATACCTGTCTATTGGTGGAAAAATCACCCTGATTAACTCTTTAGTCATATCACAGTTGACCTATTTGCTTATGGTTTTGCCTACGCCTAGTGACCTGCTTTTTAAATTATGTGAACAAAAAATATTATATTTTATTTGGAATGGCAAGCCAGATAAAATGAAAAGGGCCTATTTATATTATTCAGATTACACCTGCTCACTTTCGGTTGTTTGAAAAGGAAATGATCTCCAAAATATTGTTATTTTTTAAACAAGCCTTAGAAAGTTGGTTGCAATTTCAGTTTAATCCACCTGAAAAGACAGAACAAAATATACAACACATATTGTGGTAAACCCAAATATACTAATTGATAATAAAAAACTATTTTTCGAAGAAATTTTTAAAAAAGGTATATTTTTTGTGAATGATATCATAAATAGGACTGGTGGAGTTGTGTCACACATGTAGCTAACACAGACATATGGAAATGTCTGCTCAACCCAAAATTACAATCAACTAATTGCAGAATTACCACAAAAATGGAAGAGGCAAGTAGAAGGGGGAAAAAGTAAGGAACTTGTATGTCGGCCCTCCATTTAAAAGAACATAAATGGTTGATAAATGGTTGATACATTTGATTTCCATTGATAATTTTTGTGTGATTTTGTTGTCAGCACATTCAACTATGTAAAGAAAAAAGTATTTAATGAGAATATTTCATTCATTCAGATCTAGGATGTGTTATTTAATGTTCCCTTTATTTTTTTGAGCAGTGTACCGGTATATGGGGGATACAATCTTCCCAGCTCTGCAGATTTCCCAGCTCTGCAGAGTCATTAGATCATTTATTTTGGTATTGTCCATATGTAGCTTATTTTTGGTCACAGGTCCAGGATTGGCTGAAGAATTGCAACATTTCCCTTGAACTAACGCTGCAGATAGAAATACTGGGTGATTTGAAAAGCCATAGTCAATCAATCAATAATATAATAATTATTTTAGCAAAAATGTTTATTTTTAATTTAAAATCTGTAGAAGCTATGAGAATAGAAAGGTTCAGTACTTTTGTGAAGCATCACAGCACAGTTGAAAAATAAATGGCAAATAGAAATCCAAACTACTGTAAAATAGATTGTGTCTGTAAAAAAGAACTTGGCGAACGTGTTGCTGGTGAGCCTCAGGGTCCTTGGAAACAATCAGGATGTCATCTAAATAGACAAAAACGAAGCGTCCAATCATATCCCTCAGCACGTCATTGACTAGGTTCTGGAAAACAGCAGAGGCGTTAGTAAGACCAAAAGGCATAACCAAATATTCAAAGTGACCAAGTGGTATGTTGAACGCAGTCTTCCACTCATTCCCCTCTCTTATGCAGACAAGGTACAAGGAATTCCGGAGGTCGAGTTTGCAGAGCTGATGAGTGGCAAGGGGTACTTGTTCTTAACAGTGATATTATTCAGCCCACGGAGGTCTATGCACGGCCTCAGTGACCATTCCTTCTTCTTCACAAAGAAAAACCCAGCACCCACCGGGGAGGAAGACCCAGGACCCACCGTCGTACGGCCGATGAGGCGGCAGCGACAGGGGATGGTGCTTGCTGAACACAGGAGCTAGATCATGATACTCGGGAAGAACTGATGACAGGTCCGGAGGTTCTGGAAAGAACACAGACAAGGCAGGGGAAAGGACAGAATGTAAACAATTAGAGTGACTAAATTAACTCCAAGTGGTTACCTTTCCGGCGGACCAGTCAATCTGTGGGTTGTGTAGCTTTAACCATGGATGGCCAAGAACCAGGTGATAGTAAGGACAGTTGATCTTTTCATGGTGACTTCCAGAGAGACGAAGGGTGACAGGGACAGTTCTCTCACAGACACGAGCGAGGAGCTGTCCGTTGAGACCGTTGGTATCGAGGGGTGAATCGAGTGGGACAGTGTCCAGGCCCAACTGGGTAACGACACCTCGGTCCAGGAAGCTCTCGTCAGCGCCCGAATTAATGAGAGCAGATTGAGGAAAAGCCTGGCTCTGCCACACAAGGTTGCCTTCAAGCAGGGGTTTGGGGGGAGATAGGCAGGCGATTTGGCTCAACAGTATATCCTCCACTACTGCCGAGCCCCCGCTACTGCCGAGCCCCCCCGGACACCAACGGGTCCTTGAGGTTCTTAATGAGCACGTTCCGAAATACTCCCTGAAGGGCCTCCTCATTCCAGCCACTCTCATCGGCAAGGGTGCGGAACTCACATGACATCTCAGCAACACTATGGGGGCCTTGACGGAGGGACAGGAGTCATTTAGTGGCATCCTTACTGCAGACAGGGTGGGCAAAGACTTTCTTAATTTCCTCCGTGAATCTGGAGAAGCAGATGGGGGAATCTCTCCCACACCGCCGTGCCCCAGGAAAGCGCTGCTCCACGGAGGCAGCTAATCAGAAAATACATCTTGGCCCGTTCACTTGCATAAGAGTAGGGCTGTTGCTCAAATACTAGTGAACATTGTACCAAAAAGGCTCTGCAAGCTCCAGGTTGCCATCTTAATGCTCGGGAGTTGGAACAAACGGCTCCCGGAGCAGAGGAGAAGGACTTGGGACTGCTTGTGAGCTCTGGGCAAAGGTTCGGCCCTGTAGGTCAGACAGGCTCTGTGTAAACTCCTTGATGTGCTTCAGAAGGGTCTTCAGGGCTTGGTCATGTTGCCCGAGTAGGGCACCTTGGCCGACGAGGGTTTGGTGGAGAGTAGCAGAGTCTGTTGGGTTCATCTCTTTGGCCAGATCATACGTTTACGAGGAGTGGGACAGAGGAACCCAAGGGCAGACTCAGACGAGGAGACTGGGATAAAGTAACCAAGGTATTTATTGAAACACAAGGGGGAGATGGGAGTGCAGGCCAGGGAAAGCTTGGGCGTGTTGCTGAAAACCGGGTGTTGAGGGGTTGAGACAGGGTAAGCAGGTCCGGAGGGGAATCCAAGGGAGTAGTAGAGTGGGGAATCCAGGACAGAGTAGCAGGATGACGAGACATGGGGATGGAAACAGGGACCAGAGTCAGAGCGGGCAGAACTGTAGCGGAGAGGAAAACAGCTTCAGGCAAGGAAAACAGGCACAACAGAATAACAGGATCGGAATAGTAACAAACAGCTAGAAACGTAGACAGACTGAGCAGAGATTACGATCTGGCAGCGTGAAAGTGGCAGGGCTGAGTATTTGTAGAGGTCTTGATTATGGAGCAGGTTGCAGCTGGTGGGGATCTGCTCTGACTCCAGCACAGCTGTCTCCATCCACACAATCACACACACACACACACACAGAAAGAGAGGGAGAGGGGGAGAGTACTGGGGGAGTGGCGCCAGGTCAAGGAGACACAGGATGAGCAGTTGACGGTGTTGTAGGAGCAGATGTGACACTACCATAAAGGCCTGATTGGTGGAGTGCTGCAGAGATGGTTGTCCTTCTGGAAAGTTATACCATCTCCACAGAGGAACTCTAGAGCTCTGTCAGAGTTACCATCGGGTTCTTGGTCACCTCCCTGACCAAGGTCATTTACCCCGATTGCTCAGTTTGGCCGGGGCGGCCAGCTCTAGGAACAGTCTAGGTGGTTCCAAACTTCTTTCACTTAAGAATGATGGAGGCCACTGTGCTCTTGGGGACCTTCAATCCTGCAGAATGTTTTGGTGCCGTTGCCCAGATCTGTGCCTCGACACAATCCTGTCTTGGAGATCTACGGAAAAATCCTTCGACTTCATTGCCTCTAACATGCACTGTCAACTGTTAGACCTTATATAGACAGGTGTATTCCTTTCCAAATCACGTCCAATCAATTGAATTTACCACAGGTGGACTCCAATTAAGGGAAGAGGTCTGATTACTTTCCGAATTTACATCAATTAACAACAAAAAATAATTTTTCTCACAGCCATTTTGGCCGACAACAGATTTATTTATTGGCTTTTCATTTTTCTCCCAAAGCCGTCAATTGCCGACTAACAGAAACCCTGGTACGTACGGTCACTGTGAGGATAATGCCATTGATGTACTTATTAATGAAGCCAGTGACTGATGTGGTAAAGTCTTTGATGCCGTCTGTGGAGATTGTAAATGAGAATGTGTTCTCGGTCAACTTACCCGGGAAAATACAGAGCAAATAAATGTAAAAAGTAGGTTATATCAACACTCTGTCTGTCTGGTCTGGTCTGTCTGTCTGTCTGTCTGTCTGTCTGTCTGTCTGTCCTCTCTCTCTCTCTCTCTCTCTCTCTCTCTCTCTCTCTCTCTCTCTCTCTCTCTCTCTCTCTCTCTCTCTCTCTCTCTCTCTCTCTCTCTCTCTCACTCACTCACTCACTCACTCACTCACTCACTCACTCACTCACTCACTCACTCCACTTCTCCCAGGACATCAGCTGACAGATGGAGAGATCTCACTGGCATGCCCAGAGAGAAGACATCATCCTTCTACCCTTTCAATTGTAAAAGCAGATCTACAGAGAACACATCCGACTTCCAACATCTCCTCCCTGCTCTCTGCTGTAAAAGAGGATGTCACAGCTACAACTGGGGAAGTTCTTCTACTGGCCACTAGGGAAGAGAACCGCTCTGCCTCCATTCAGCGTGGGCTCTGAGAGGCTGTCTGTCACTTACAGACTGGAGGTACTGTAAACAGGTCATGCTGCTCTGAACTAGTGGAGTCACTGAACACTGAATACCTGATATGGATGAGGTGAGAGTGAATACCTTTACCTTTCTACTGGGGTCATTCTGACCTGGGTTGGGAGTGGAGTACGAGGAAGACAAAGAGAAAAAGAGACTAATACTTAGAGAGAGATTGAAAAGGAGAGGGAGAGAGAGAGGGTGGGGAAGAGGAGGGAGACATAGGAAAGGGAGAGAGGAAGAGTAGAGAGAGGGAGAAAGGAGGAGAGAAAGGAAGCAGTGAAGGCATTAAGAGAGAGAGAGTGGAACAGCGAGATATACAAGGAGAGAGAGAGACAGAAAGCTCACCTGGAGGAGAGGTAAAGGATTAGCTAACATCATATTGAAGAGGAGAGTGACTGTGTGGAAGTCTTTCTGGTGCTGGAGAGACACCATATCTGGGAGACGACTGAGATATCAGCTGTGAGTAGCCTGTCTTTCACATCATTTAATGACTCAGGAAATTAAACATTGAACAAGGGAATTGCTCAGCTATAGTATGCCTGCTGCTAGTGTTTGATTTAAACAGTGAAATTGCTCTGGTATAATAAAAAAGACCGATATGAGAAGAATTAGTCAATATTTGATGAGTTTATCCTGAATTAGATCACATGATGAGGTAGATTGGCTTATACTTCTCTGTCTGATAAATATTTGATGACAATTTTGCACAACTTACACTTAGATTTTTTTTCTTCTGAGAAACCCCCCCCCAAAATAAATTAAAAGTAAGCTATAGGTTACCTATATAATTAGAAAGATATACAATTATATTTTAAGGGTATGCCCTCCTCTCCTTTATGCAGCCTGAGGGTGCTCCTAAACGCCAAGAGCCTAAGCGTAATTTGGCGTCCACAGACACTGAGAAGCGATAGTACCGCGTCCCATTGTGACATAGTTATGCGGCTCTAAAACCACCATCAGTGGGGGGGGGACCGCACACCTCCCGAAATTCCCAAACAAAGCGCCTCCGCGTACGCGCCCTCTATTCATTTGAATGTGTTCACAGTTAGGTTTGATTTATTCACGGCAAAGAAAATAAGTGATAGACAAAACAGTACTTTTTTTTTTTTTTAACTGGTGAAAACGGTGTGCAGGTGAGGTTGGAAGCCCAAAAGGGCTGGTATGAAAACCACACCACAAATATAAGTACAAAAAATAAAAGTTTAAACAAAGCATATTAATTATAATTGTACATGATATACTCATTGTACAAGAAAACCCATGTTTGATTATGTGTGTGTGTGTGTGTGTGTGAGTATGAGAGTTAGGCTACATGGAGGAGATTATTGGGTAGTTTGGTTCATCAGGCTAACCCCCAGTCTTCATGGAGGGGATTATTGGGTAGTTTGGTTCATCAGATTGACCCCCAGTCTTCGTGGAGGGGATTATTGGGTAGTTTGGTTCATCAGGCTGACCCCCAGTCTTCATGGAGGGGATTATTGGGTAGTTTGGTTCATCAGATTGACCCCCAGTCTTCGTGGAGGGGATTATTGGGTAGTTTGGTTCATCAGGCTGACCCCCAGTCTTCATGGAGGGGATTATTGGGTAGTTTGGTTCATCAGATTGACCCCCAGTCTTCGTGGATGGGATTATTGGGTAGTTTGGTTCATCAGGCTGACCCCCAGTCTTCGTGGAGGGGATTATTGGGTAGTTTGGTTCATCAGGCTGACCCCCAGTCTTCATGGAGGGGATTATTGGGTAGTTTGGTTCATCAGATTGACCCCCAGTCTTCGTGGAGGGGATTATTGGGTAGTTTGGTTCATCAGGCTGACCCCCAGTCTTCATGGAGGGGATTATTGGGTAGTTTGGTTCATCAGATTGACCCCCAGTCTTCGTGGATGGGATTATTGGGTAGTTTGGTTCATCAGGCTGACCCCCAGTCTTCATGGAGGGGATTATTGGGTAGTTTGGTTCATCAGGCTAACCCCCAGTCTTCACTAGAAGATATTGAGCAATGACGAGGTTTTGGCAACAAAATTTTTTTACCTTTATTTAACTAGGCAAGTCAGTTAAGAACAAATTCTTATTTACAATGACGGCCTACCCCGAACAAACCCTAACAACGCTGGGCCAATTGTGCGTTGTCCTATGGGACTCCCAATCACGGCCGGTTGTGACACAGCCTGGACTCGAACAAGGGTGTGTAGTGACGCCTCTAGCACTGCGAGGCAATGCCTTAAACCACTGCGCCACTCAGGAGTCCAAAGTGAAGGTAATAATTCCAAGAATATGATACCTCTGTATCTGATAGAGAATTGAGTATGTGAGGTGCGGCAGTGGGGAAGGTGAAGGTTAATGCAGTGTCTTGTGTTATATAGATGTATTTCAGAATTCATCTGGAAGAATCCATTGAAGGGTTTAGGTAAACTGTCTGAGAGGTATGAGTATTTGCAGATAAAAGTACATAATTGGCGTACATTATTGTGGTAAATAGACAAGATGTTCAGTTTCTTAAACAAAGGTGCAGATGGAGCCAGGAAATAAGAGGAGGTGGCTAGTCTTGCAAATGTATTTTGTATGATGAGTAATTTGTGTCAGTAGGAGGTATTTGTACTGACCCAGACAATAGTTCAGTAAACGAGATATGGGTACATTAAGCTATAGTATAAAGTTAGGAAGCAAGCCTGATGAACCAAAACACTAATCTTTCTGAAGATACCAACAGATTTTATCACTTTGCTTCAGACAATTTGAATATGATCTTTCCAGGATACCTTTTCATCACTTAGAACTCAGAGGAATCTAGTGGGTGTGACATTGTTTCATCACTTAGAACTCAGAGGAATCTAGTGGGTGTGACTTGTTTCATCACTTAGAACTCAGAGAATCTAGTGGGTGTGACTAGTTTCATCACTTAGAACTCAGATGAATCTAGTGGGTGTGACATTGTTTCATCACTTAGAACTCAGAGGAATCTAGTGGGTGTGACATTGTTTCATCACTTAGAACTCAGAGGAATCTAGTGGGTGTGACTTGTTTCATCACTTAGAACTCAGAGGAATCTAGTGGGTGTGACTAGTTTCATCACATTCCCACCAGATGGTGCGAGAA
This sequence comes from Oncorhynchus nerka, assembly GCF_034236695.1. Classification (NCBI taxonomy): domain Eukaryota; kingdom Metazoa; phylum Chordata; class Actinopteri; order Salmoniformes; family Salmonidae; genus Oncorhynchus; species Oncorhynchus nerka. The sequence goes on along the minus strand of NC_088419.1, from coordinate 10,847,783 downwards.
ATAGCTAGAGCTGCTCTGAAAATTTGAAAAGTATGAAAGACAACAGTCCAATATTCTACAACGCTGCTGTGTGCACGTGCTTTGAACTCTGATAGGTGTTTAACCTGCCTCAACCTCTAACTGACAAAGAGAGGGGTGAGTTTCTAAAGAGGAACCATCTTTAAAACAATGGAGACAGACATCCAGCCACACAGAGGCATTTGGAAACTGGTTGTTAAAGACTCACTGCTCGCGGTTCATTGCAGTATTTCCCTCAGGGAATTTCTTTTCAGCAGTGTTGGCAAAGTTAGCATGTGGGGGGAGGGGTGTGTGGTAGTGGGTGTGGTCAATGGCCGAGGAGACAACATTTTTATTGTTTTAATAAAGCTAATTTCCTGAAATTCTACACATTTTGCCATGGCTTACGTCATGTTCTTATGCTATTGGAGAGACTCAAACATTATAACAAAATCAATGGGAGCCCCATGCCACTGTTTTAACTTTTGAATCTTCCTGACTGTCTAGTTTTTTTATTTAGGTGATTTGTTAGTTCTCAAAGATGATCTTATTTATAGCTGAAATATGTAACTTTTGGGTGACCTGACCAAATTCACATATAAACGTATGTTATAGCTCTGTCATTCTCATTGAAAGCAAGTCTAAGAATCGGTAAATCTGTTCTATGTGCTCTATTTCTCTGCTTCCTGTTCTTGTTTCATTTTTTCGCGTCTTTTACTTTTGTTTTTGTACACCAGCTTCAAATAGCTGAAAATACAACATGTTTGGTTATGAAAAATATATTTCACAGCGGTTTAGATGGTACAATGATTCTCTAAACAATACCAGCTTATTTTGTCACATAAACTGAGATTAGGTGAACTATTAGAATTTTAGCAACCAGGAAATGGCGGAGCGATTGCTGCATAGTGCATCTTAAAAAATAAATATTGCTCCAATATTTGTTCTACATACTTCATATCTGGTTTAAGTCGTTTTAGACTCTTCCTAGAGCTGGCCACCCGGCCAAACAGAGAAATCGGGGGAGAAGAAACTTGGTCAGGGAGGTGAACAAGAACCCGATGGTCACTCTGACAGAGCTCCAGAGTTCCTCTGTGGAGATGGGAGAACCTTCAAGAAGGACAACCATCTCTGCAGCACTCCACCAATCAGGCCTTTATGGTAGAGTGGCCAGAAGGAAGCCACTCTCAGTAAAAGGCACCCTAAGCACACAGCCAAGACACCGTAGAAGTCTATGACTGTCCTTGAGTGGCCCGGCCAGAGCGCGGACATGAACCCGATCGAATATCTCTGGAGAGACCTGAAGAAAGCTGTGCAGCGACACTCCCCAATAAACCTGACGGAGCTTGAGAGGATCTGCTGAGAAGAATGGGAGAAACTCCCCAAATACAGGTGTGTCAAGCTTGTAGCGTCAAATCTAAGAAGACCGGAGGCTCAACGCTGCTAAATAAACACAGAAACACAGTCATTGACGAGAGTAGCTGTTGCGACAGCCTCAACTCAACCAAGAACTAGCTGTTGCGACAGCCTCAACTCAACCAAGAACTAGCTGTTGAGACAGCCTCAACTCAACCAAGAACTAGCTGTTGAGACAGCCTTGACTCAACTAAGAACTAGCTGTTGCGACAGCCTCAACTCAATCAAGAACTAGCTGTTGCGACAGCCTTGACTCAACTAAGAACTAGCTGTTGCGACAGCCTTGACTCCTCAACCAAGAACTAGCTGTTGCGACAGCCTCAACTCAATCAAGAACTAGCTGTTGCGACAGCCTTGACTCCTCAACCAAGAACTAGCTGTTGCGACAGCCTTGACTCCTCAACCAAGAACTAGCTGTTGCGACAGCCTTGACTCCTCAACCAAGAACTAGCTGTTGCGACAGCCTTGACTCCTCAACCAAGAACTAGCTGTTGCGACAACCTTGACTCAACCAAGAACTAGCTGTTGCGACAGCCTTGACTCCTCAACCAAGAACTAGCTGTTGCGACAGCCTTGACTCCTCAACCAAGAACTAGCTGTTGCGACAGCCTTGACTCCTCAACCAAGAACTAGCTGTTGCGACAGCCTTGACTCCTCAACCAAGAACTAGCTGTTGCGACAGCCTCAACTCAATCAAGAACTAGCTGTTGCGACAGCCTTGACTCCTCAACCAAGAACTAGCTGTTGCGACAGCCTCAACTCAACCAAGAACTAGCTGTTGCGACAGCCTCAACTCAATCAAGAACTAGCTGTTGCGACAGCCTTGACTCCTCAACCAAGAACTAGCTGTTGCGACAGCCTTGACTCCTCAACCAAGAACTAGCTGTTGCGACAGCCTTGACTCCTCAACCAAGAACTAGCTGTTGCGACAGCCTTGACTCCTCAACCAAGAACTAGCTGTTGCGACAGCCTTGACTCCTCAACCAAGAACTAGCTGTTGCGACAGCCTCAACTCAATCAAGAACTAGCTGTTGCGACAGCCTTGACTCCTCAACCAAGAACTAGCTGTTGCGACAGCCTCAACTCAACCAAGAACTAGCTGTTGCGACAGCCTCAACTCAATCAAGAACTAGCTGTTGCGACAGCCTTGACTCCTCAACCAAGAACTAGCTGTTGCGACAGCCTTGACTCCTCAACCAAGAACTAGCTGTTGCGACAGCCTTGACTCCTCAACCAAGAACTAGCTGTTGCGACAGCCTTGACTCCTCAACCAAGAACTAGCTGTTGCGACAGCCTTGACTCCTCAACCAATAACTAGCTGTTGCGACAGCCTCAACTCAATCAAGAACTAGCTGTTGCGACAGCCTTGACTTAACCAAGAACTAGCTGTTACGACAGCCTTGACTCAACCAAGAACTAGCTGTTACGACAGCCTTGACTCAACCAAGAACTAGCTGTTGCGACAGCCTTGACTCCTCAACCAAGAACTAGCTGTTGCGACAACCTCAACTCAACCAAGAACTAGCTGTTGCGACAACCTCGACTCAACCAAGAACTAGCTGTTGCGACAGCCTTGACTCCTCAACCAAGAACTAGCTGTTGCGACAGCCTTGACTCAACTAAGAACTAGCATCATTAGCATGGTCAACCTCAACCTGGAGTGTCCTGGTGTCTCAGTCTAAATCCTGGCACATTCAATATAATTCAGTGTAATTAGCCTAGACTAGCTCTATTTCCATATTTTAGCAGACCAATGATCGAAGTAATTGATCTGTCAACACACTGCTATTGAAGTGTAACCAAGCGTTCGTAATTACAACACTAAAAAGTAGGCTATAGGCCAACATTAATGTCGTTTGGTGATTGTAATTCAGATCAATCTTGGTTAAGCAAGAGAACATGTCCTGGTAGTGATTGTAAATCTTGTTATGTCATGTGAATCATTCTTGTGAATCATCAAAGACCTAATGTAATCACGCACACGCACACACACACAGACAGACAGACTCACCATGATAGATCACTGATGGATCCTCCATTAGTAGTGCTGCGGCCTGCAGGGCTTTCAATTGATCCTCAGTGTTAATGTATACAGATAGACCGATGAGGTGTGTGTGTGTCTGTCTGTCTGTGTGTGTCTGTCTGTGCTTCCATGCATACGGTATTACAGATGACGCAAGGTGCTAAAGATGTTAAATAGCCCAGGAACAAGTGCATTGTGGTGCGTATGAACAAACAAATCTGATAGAGATGAGGATGGACACAATTAGACTAGCACAATGACAAGTTGTTATCCTTGCAGACAGTAACGTGTGCGTGCACTGCATTCACAAAAACATTCTATTCAATAGAATCTAAGATCTTCAACCACACAAAGGTTCAACCTTGAAGTGGAAATTATGTCCATTTCCTCGACAATGCCAGACTCTTTCCATCCAGTTATATTCAGAATGCAATCATCATCACCACCACCACCGACTGAGTTAAGATGGCGCCGGTGAAGAAGGCTGACGTTTTACGTGTTTCTATTTAATTGTGTTTTTTTGTTAGTTTCTTTGCGTTATTTCTAACTTATTTATTTTTGACTTACTTTGTACATAATGTTGCTGCTACTGTCTCTTATGACCGGAAAAAAACTTCTGGCCCTCATAACTGCAATTACCACGAACTGTCAGAATCCTTTTTATTCCTTCAACGAGTTCGACGAACCCGACATGAATGACATACTGCTTTCCCGGGAACAGGCCCAGATCCCCGTCATTTGCATGAAGAGAAGGCGGTGAAAAAGGGGCCGGAGGGCGGGCTGCCTTCTGAGAATTCGTATGCTATTGAATAAACCCCCACTGCCTTCCATTCTGCTAGCAAATGTACAATCTTTTGAAAATAAAATTGATGACCTAAGCGGAAGATTAAACTACAAACGGGACATTCAAAACTGTAATATCTTATGCTTCACGGAGTCGTGGCTGAACGACGACACTATCAACATACAGCTGGCTGGTTATACGATGTACCGGCAGGACAGAACAGCGGCGTCTGGTAAGACAAGGGGCGACGGACTATGTATCTTTGTAAATAACAGCTGGTGCACGACATCTAAGGAAGTCTCAGGGTTTTGCTCACCTGAGGTGGAGTTTCTCATGATAAGCTGGAGACCACACCATCTACCTAGAGAGTTTTCACCTGTGTTTTTCGTAGCTGTCTATATACCACCAAAGACTGAGGCTAGCACTACTACCACACTCAAAGAGCTGTATTCCACCATAAACAAACAGGAAAACACTCACCCAGAGGTGGCGCTCCAAGTGGCCGGGGATTTTAATGCAGGGAAACTTAAATCGGTTTTACCTCATTTCTATCAGCATGTTAAATGTGCAACCAGAGGGGAAAAAAACTCCAGACCACCTTTACTCCACACACAGACGCATACAAAGCTCTCCCTCACCCTCCATTTGGCAAATCTGACCATAATTCTATCCTCCTGATTCCTTCTTTCAAGCAAAAATAAAAGCAGGAAGCACCAGTGACTCAATCAATAAAAAAGTGGTCAAATGAAGCAGATACTAAACTACAGGACTGTTTTTCTAGCACAGACTGGATTATATTCCAGGATTCCTCCGATGACATTGAGGAGTACACCACATCAGTCATTGGCTTCATCAATAAGTGCATCAATGGTGTTGTCCCCACAGTGACCGTACGTACATACCCCAACCAGAAGCCATGGATTACAGGCAACATCCGCACTGAGCTAAAGGCCAGAGTTGCCGCTTTCAAGGAATGGGACACTAACCTGGAAGCTTATAAGAAATCCTTCTATGCCCTCCAACGAACCATCAAACAGGCAAAGGGTCAATACAGGACTAAGAACGAATCCTACTACACCGGCTCTGATAATCTTCGGATGTGGCAGGGCTTGCAAACACAAAGGGAAGCACAGCCGAGAGCTGCCCAGTGACACGAGCCTACCAAATGAGCTAAACTACTTCTATGCTCGCTTCGATGCAAATAACACTGAAACATGCATGAGAGCACTAGCTGCTCCGGAAGACTGTGTGGTCACGCTCTCCGCAGGCAATGTGAGTAAGACCTTTAAACGGGTCAACATTCACAAGGCCACAGGACCAGACGGATTACCAGGACGTGTACTGCAAGCATGCGCTGACCAACTGGCAAGTGTCTTCACTGGCATTTTCATCCTCTCCCTGTCCGAGTTTGTAATACCAACATGTTTTAAGCAGACCACCATAGTCCCTGTGCCCAAGAACAGTAAGGTAACCTGCCTAAATGACTACCGACCCGTAGCACTCATGTCTGTAGCCATGAAGTGCTTTGAAAGGCTGATCATGGCTCACATCAACACCATCATCCCAGAAACCCTAGACTCACTCCAATTTGCATACCGCCCAAACATATCCACAGATGATTGCACTCCACACTGCCCTTTCCCACCTGGACGAAAGGAACACCTATGTGAGAATGCTATTCATTGACTACAGCTCAGTGTTCAACACCATAGAGCTCATCAATAAGCTAAGGACCCTGGGATTAAACATCTCCCTCTGCAAATGGATCCTGGACTTCCTGACGGGCTGCCCCCAGGTGGTAAGGGTAGGTAACAACACATCTGCCACACTGACCCTCAACACAGGGGCCCCTCATGGGTGCCTGCTCAGTCCCCTCCTGTACTCCCTGTTCACTCATAACTGCACAGCCAGGCTTGATTCCAACACCATCATTAAGTTTGACGATGACACAACAGTGGTAGGCCTGATCACCGACAACGACGATACAGCCTATAGGGAGGAGGTCAGAGACCTGGCCGTGTGGTACCAGGACAACAATCTCTCCCTCAACGTGATCAAGACAAAGGAGGTGCTTGTGGACTTCAGGAAAAAGAGGACCGAGCACACCCCCCATTCTCATGGGGTGGAGCAGGTTGAGAGCTTCCTTGGTGTCCACATCACCAACAAACTAACATGGTCCAAGCACACCAAGACAGTCGTGAAGATGGCACAACAAAACCTATTCCCCTCAGGAGAGGGGCATGGGTCCTCAAAAGGTTCTACAACTGCACCATCGAGAGCATCCTGACTGATTGCATCACTGCCTGGTATGGCAACTGCTCAGCCTCCTTTTTGCATTGCTACTCTCTGTTGTTATCATCTATGCATAGTCACTTTAATAACTCTACCTACATGTACATATTACCTCAATTACCTCGACTATCCGGTGCCCCCACACATTGACTCTTTACCGGTACCCCCCTGTATATAGCCTCGCTATTGTTATTTTACTGCTGCTCTTTAATTACTTGTTACTTATACTTCTTATTGTTACTGCATTGTTGGTTAGGGGCTTGTAAGCCTTTAACCTCTTAAGTCAACCCTCTACTTTTTTGAACATTCTGTTAAAAATCGCGCAACATTTCAGCGCCCTGCTACTCATGCCAGGAATATAGTATATGCATTTGCTTAGTCTGTGTGGATAGAAAACACTCAGACGTTTAAAAAACTGGTTAAATCACTGCTGTGGCTTTACCAGAACGGCATTTACATCGAAAAGCACAGGAAAAACTGATCACTGAAAATGGGAAAATATATCCATGCGCTACTTGAACCCATTGATAAAGGTGAACCACAATTAATTGACTGAGGTTGCAGTACCTACAGCTTCCACACGGTGTCTAGAGTCTTGTCATTTCCCTTCGAGTTTTTTCTTGGTCAAACACATGCAGGGCACCGTATCTCCTCTGGTCTAGGACCGGATATTTTCGTTGAGTTTCTAGCCGGACATTTTTCCAGACGGACAGCTAATGATCTTTACATCGCCTCCTGATGAATTTTATCACTTATTAACGTTTACTAATACCTAAAGTTGCATTACAAACGTATTTCGAAGTGTTTTGTGAAAGTTTATCGTCGACTTTTTGAATTTAAAAAAATGACGTTACGTTTTGAAACAATGTTTTTTTCGTTTATCACACAGTCTACATATAACGATATCTAGGCTTTATATGGACCGATTTAATCGAAATAAAGACCCAAATAGTGTTTATGGGACATCTAGGAGTGCCAACAAAGAAGATGGTGAAAGGTAATGAATGTTTTCTATTTTATTGTGCGGTTTGTGTAACGCCGAAATGCTAATTATTTTGTTTACGTCCCCTGCGGGTCTTTTGGGGTGTTACATGCTATCAGATAATAGCTTCTCATGCTTTCGCCGAAAAGCATTTTAAAAATCTGACTTGTTGCCTGGATTCACAACGAGTGTAGCTTTAATTCGATACCCTGCATGTGTATTTTAATGAACTTTTGAGTTTTAACTAATACTATTAGCATTTAGCGTAGCGCATTTGCATTTCCAGAGCTCTAGTTGGGACGCAAGCGTCCCGAGTAGAAGCAAGAGGTTAACCGTTGTATTCGGCGCATGTGACTAATACAATTTGATTTGATCATCACATGCTTTACGTATGACTCAGGCCTACGACAGGGAATAAAACCCCAACTAAGACTTGTGTTCTGATAGTTTCACCTGCTTTACGATGTTCCACTTTAGATGACTGTGTATTGCATAAGAGCTTTGAACAGGAGAGAGAGGGTTATTTTAATGAAGGTGTAGAACTGATAAAAGTCGAGCAGTCCCCTGGTTACAGTTGATTTCACAGCAGATGTGGATGGCAGAGTTGTCCTGGGGAATTAGTTTTAAACCTCGATCTAGAAGTTCTTTCATTTTATCTTCCTATTGTGTAAGGGAACTCTCAAACTTTTCGGGTCCGAGGACCCCTTTTGTGATAGCAAATTCTTCCGGGACCCCTTTATAACTCGAGCAATATAAAAATAGCAAACAATGAGTTTTACTATGACTTTGGCAGTGCATGGCCGGACGAAGCAAGTCTCGGGCCCTTGGAAGGAACATTTTCAAGGCCCACCTCTTGGCATCGGAAATAACATTTAGCCGTTTTCAAATTAAATTCCTGCAATTCTACACATTTTGACATGGGACTGAGAGATTTTTGTTGTTGTTGCAGCTTTAATGCTAATATCCATTTTAATATTTTATTTTTTTCTTATACCTAGAAAGTAAAATAATATTTAAATTAAAATTAATTATAAAATGTATAATTATTAGAGCAGTAGGTCATGGACTGTACAGAGTCTGAACAGAACACTATGTACAGAACACTATGTACAGAACACTCTGAACAGAAAACTATGTACAGAACACTCTGTACAGAACACTCTGAACAGAACACTCTGAACAGAACACTCTGTACAGAACACTCTGTACAGAACACTAGAGGGGATGCAGGTATTCAGGTGTGTGTATGTCTCACCCTCTGTCTCCCTTGAAAGTGGGAGAAGCAGTTTTGCAAAGTGATAATTGCAGTTGAGTAGACATTTTTTTTATTTATTTAACCTTTATTTAACTAGGCAAGTCAGTTAAGAACATATTCTTAAGTACAATGACGGCCTACCGGGGAACAATGGGTTAGACTGCCTTGTTCTGGGGCAGAACGACACATTTTCCCCTTGACAGCTCAAGGATTCAATCCGGCAACCTTTCAGTTACTGGCCCAACACTCTAACCACTAGGCTACCTGCCTCCTCTACACTCTAACCACTAGGCTACCTGCCACCTCTACACTCTAACCACTAGGCTACCTGCCACCTCTACACTCTAACCACTAGGCTACCTGCCGCCCCTGACATTTGTACATTGTCCCGTATGAAGTCATTCTTCTTGTCCTCGTGCTGCCAGATCCTTGATGATCAGTGTAAAGTAATTGTAAAGTCACAGTAACATTCTTACATAGTTAAGGTAAGATAACAGAGGCTCACCTCTATTTTCCTTGACCCACAGCTGAGCTCACAGCCAGAGAAGAATAGCTACCTGGGTTGAGGTCAATTCCCATTTCGATTCAGGATTTGACCTAAACTGAATTGAATTCCAATTCAAGCGAGCAGTGTGTCAAGAAGCAATGCGGTTTGGCAGGGTCCGGTTTCGGAGGACGCATGGCTCTCGACCTTCGCCTCCGTACGGGAGTTTCAGCAATGGGACAAGACTGTAACTACCTATTGGATACCACGAAATTGGGGAGAAAAACGGGGAAAAGTTCAAACTAAAAATGTCATCCTCAAGCTGGCATCCAGCTAATCAACATGTCCGTCTGTAGGAAGGTAACAGGATAAGGTACATGCTTCCCTGCTTAGGCCCCTATATTCTCATTTTCCTCTTACGTAAAAGAATACTGATGTTTCTTTTTTTACAAACCTGTAGGCTACTTAGTGAACATAGTGAAAAGTTGTGTGCAAGCTATGAGAGTTGGAGGAGTCTGTGACCTACCGGCCTCCAGATCGTCACGATTTGTCCTGTTCTCCCGGCATAACAAACACAAGTGGATACTCCAACACAACGCCTCGGATTTACAACAGTTAGGTTAGGATACAGCATGACCACACAGCTAAAGCTGCTACAGAGCAGGCACCAGTCGAGGGGGGCATAGAGAGCGAGAGAGAGAAAGGGAGGGGGTTGGGAGAGAGGAGGAGAGAGAGTGAGAAATACAAATGAGCAGAGAGAGAGAATGAGAAAACGAGAGTGCGAAAAGGGGGGGGGGGCTCATTATGTGGACACAATTCCTGATTTCATGGATACACTAATTGCCCAGAAAAGCGTCTCCTAAACACATTTCCGCCCACGAAGAGTCCTCTGTAGAGCTGTGGACTGCTGCTCCTCTCTCTTCTCTACAGTGACTAATATTTCAGTGTGGGCAAAACACGGAGAGAGGGGCCACCAGGCCAACACGTCACCACAGTAACCCTCTGAGAGGAGAGAGGGGCCACCAGGCCAACACGTCACCACAGTAACCCTCTGAGAGGAGAGAGGGGCCACCAGGCCAACACGTCACCACAGTAACCCTCTGAGAGGAGAGAGGGGCCACCAGGCCACACGTCACCACAGTAAGCCTCTGAGAGGAAAGAGGGGCCACCAGGCCAACACGTCACCACAGTAACCCTCTGAGAGGAGAGAGGGGCCACCAGGCTAACACGCCACCACAGTAATTCTCTTGAGAGGAGAGAGGGGCCACCAGGCTAACACGTCACCACAGTAATTCTCTAGAGAGGAGAGAGGGGCCACCAGGCCAACACGTCACCACAGTAACCCTCTGAGAGGAGAGAGGAGCCACCAGGCCACACGTCACCACAGTAAGCCTCTGAGAGGAAAGAGGGGCCACCAGGCCAACACGTCACCACAGTAACCCTCTGAGAGGAGAGAGGGGCCACCAGGCCAACACGTCACCACAGTAACCCTCTGAGAGGAGAGAGGGGCCACCAGGCCAACACGTCACCACAGTAACCCTCTGAGAGGAGAGAGGGGCCACCAGGCCACACGTCACCACAGTAATTCTCTAGAGAGGAGAGAGGGGCCACCAGGCCAACACGTCACCACAGTAACCCTCTGAGAGGAGAGAGGGGCCACCAGGCCACACGTCACCACAGTAATTCTCTAGAGAGGAGAGAGGGGTCACCAGGCCACACGTCACCACAGTAACCCTCAGAGGAGAGAGGGGCCACCAGGCCACACGTCACCACAGTAACCCTCTGAGAGGAGAGAGGGGCCACCAGGCCAACACGTCACCACAGTAACCCTCTGAGAGGAGAGAGGGGCCACCAGGCCACACGTCACCACAGTAAGCCTCTGAGAGGAAAGAGGGGCCACCAGGCCAACACGTCACCACAGTAACCCTCTGAGAGGAGAGAGGGGCCACCAGGCCAACACGTCACCACAGTAACCCTCTGAGAGGAGAGAGGGGCCACCAGGCCACACGTCACCACAGTAATTCTCTAGAGAGGAGAGAGGGGCCACCAGGCCAACACGTCACCACAGTAACCCTCTGAGAGGAGAGAGGGGCCACCAGGCCACACGTCACCACAGTAATTCTCTAGAGAGGAGAGAGGGGCCACCAGGCCACACGTCACCACAGTAACCCTCTGAGAGGAGAGAGGGGCCACCAGGCCACACGTCACCACAGTAACCCTCTGAGAGGAGAGAGGGGCCACCAAGCCAACACGTCACCACAGTAACCCTCTGAGAGGAGAGAGGGGCCACCAGGCCAACACGTCACCACAGTAACCTTCTGAGAGGAGAGAGGGGCCACCAGGCCAACACGTCACCACAGTAACCCTCTGAGAGGAGAGAGGGGCCACCAGGCTAACACGTCACCACAGTAACCCTCTGAGAGGAGAGAGGGGCCACCAGGCCAACACGTCACCACAGTAACCCTCTGAGAGGAGAGAGGGGCCACCAGGCCAACACGTCACCACAGTAACCTTCTGAGAGGAGAGAGGGGCCACCAGGCCAACACGTCACCACAGTAACCTTCTGAGAGGAGAGAGGGGCCACCAGGCTAACACGTCACCACAGTAACCCTCTGAGAGGAGAGAGGGGCCACCAGGCCAACACGTCACCACAGTAATTCTCTAGAGAGGAGAGAGGGGCCACCAGGCCAACACATCACCACAGTAACCCTCTGAGAGGAGAGAGGGGCCACCAGGCCAACACGTCACCACAGTAACCCTCTGAGAGGAGAGAGGGGCCACCAGGCCAACACGTCACCACAGTAATTCTCTAGAGAGGAGAGAGGGGCCACCAGGCCAACACATCACCACAGTAACCCTCTGAGAGGAGAGAGGGGCCACCAGGCCAACACATCACCACAGTAACCCTCTGAGAGGAGAGAGGGGCCACCAGGCCACACGTCACCACAGTAACCCTCTGAGAGGAGAGAGGGGCCACCAGGCGACACGTCACCACAGTAACCCTCTGAGAGGAGAGAGGGGCCACCAGGCCAACACGTCACCACAGTAACCCTCTGAGAGGAGAGAGGGGCCACCAGGCCAACACATCACCACAGTAACCCTCTGAGAGGAGAGAGGGGCCACCAGGCCAACACGTCACCACAGTAAGCCTCTGAGAGGAGAGAGGGGCCACCAGGCCACACGTCACCACAGTAATTCTCTAGAGAGGAGAGAGGGGCCACTCAGTTCTTAATTTGTAAATAGGGATGTGCCCGAACAAAAAGTGAGCGTGAGAGGGTGGTGACCTGGGGAGCTCTGAGATACCGGAAAATGACTTTTATAATAAAACCTGCATATCTTAAAGCCTAGAGTAGAGATGCATACCTTTTTTTGCAGCCTAGGGTCTGGGAGAAATTGCGCCTTTTGTAAACACATTTCATGCAATTCTATGTCATTTTACATGACTGGACACTTAAGCAGAATCTTTTTTTTTTTTTTTTAATATAATAGAAATGTCAGGTTACCTTGACACTGACAAACTGAAAATGTGAGATCATTAAAATCGACCTTGTATTGAATCTGTCAATAGCCTTGGTGTGTGGAGACACCTATTGAATCCGTCAATAGCCTTGGTGTGTGGAGAAGAAACCTATTGAATCCGTCAATAGCCTTGGTGTGTGGAGGAGACACCTATTGAATCCATCAATAGCCTTGGTGTGTGGAGGAGACACCTATTGAATCCATCAATAGCCTTGGTGTGTGGAGGAGACACCAATTGAATTCGTCAATAGCCTTGGTGTGTGGAGGAGACACCGATTGAATCCGTCAATAGCCTTGGTGTGTGGAGGAGACACCTATTGAATCCGTCAATATCCTTGGTGTGTGGAGGAGACACCTATTGAATCAGTCAATAGCCTAGGTGTGTGGAGGAGACACCTATTGAATCCGTCAATAGCCTTGGTGTGTGGAGGAGACACCTATTGAATCCGTCAATAGCCTGGTGTGTGGAGGAGACACCTATTGAATCCGTCAATAGCCTGGTGTGTGGAGGAGACACCTATTGAATCAGTCAATAGCCTTGGTGTGTGGAGATACCTATTGAATCCGTCAATAGCCTGGTGTGTGGAGGAGACACCTATTGAATCCGTCAATAGCCTGGTGTGTGGAGGAGACACCTATTGAATCCGTCAATAGCCTGGTGTGTGGAGGAGACACCTATTGAATCCGTCAATAGCCTTGGTGTGTGGAGGAGACACCGATTGAATCCGTCAATAGCCTGGTGTGTGGAGGAGACACCTATTGAATCAGTCAATAGCCTTGGTGTGTGGAGACACCTATTGAATCCGTCAATAGCCTTGGTGTGTGGAGGAGACACCTATTGAATCCGTCAATAGCCTTGGTGTGTGGAGGAGACACCTATTGAATCCGTCAATAGCCTTGGTGTGTGGAGGAGACACCTATTGAATCCGTCAATAGCCTTGGTGTGTGGAGGAGACACCTATTGAATCAGTCAATAGCCTTGGTGTGTGGAGGAGACACCTATTGAATCCGTCAATAGCCTTGGTGTGTGGAGGAGACACCTATTGAATCCGTCAATAGCCTTGGTGTGTGGAGGAGACACCTATTGAATCCGTCAATAGCCTAGGTGTGTGGAGGAGACACCTATTGAATCAGTCAATAGCCTAGGTGTGTGGAGGAGACACCTATTGAATCATTCAATAGCCTAGGTGTGTGGAGGAGACACCTATTGAATCAGTCAATAGCCTTGGTGTGTGGAGGAGACACCTATTGAATCAGTCAATAGCCTTGGTGTGTGAAAGAGACACCTATTGAATCAGTCAATAGCCTAGGTGTGTGGAGGAGACACCTATTGAATCCGTCAATAGCCTTGGTGTGTGGAGGAGACACCTATTGAATCAGTCAATAGCCTTGGTGTGTGGAGGAGACACCTATTGAATCAGTCAATAGCCTAGGTGTGTGGAGGAGACACCTATTGAATCAGTCAATAGCCTTGGTGTGTGGAGGAGACACCTATTGAATCAGTCAATAGCCTGGTGTGTGGAGGAGACACCTATTGAATCCGTCAATAGCCTGGTGTGTGGAGGAGACACCTATTGAATCAGTCAATAGCCTTGGTGTGTGGAGGAGACACCTATTGAATCAGTCAATAGCCTGGTGTGTGGAGGAGACACCTATTGAATCAGTCAATAGCCTTGGTGTGTGGAGGAGACACCTATTGAATCAGTCAATAGCCTTGGTGTGTGGAGGAGACACCTATTGAATCCGTCAATAGCCTTGGTGTGTGGAGGAGACACCTATTGAATCCGTCAATAGCCTTGGTGTGTGGAGGAGACACCTATTGAATCAGTCAATAGCCTTGGTGTGTGGAGAAGACACCTATTGAATCAGTCAATAGCCTTGGTGTGTGGAGGAGACACCTATTGAATCCGTCAATAGCCTTGGTGTGTGGAGAAGACACCTATTGAATCAGTCAATAGCCTTGGTGTGTGGAGGAGACACCTATTGAATCAGTCAATAGCCTTGGTGTGTGGAGGAGACACCTATTGAATCAGTCAATAGCCTTGGTGTGTGGAGGAGACACCTATTGAATCAGTCAATAGCCTTGGTGTGTGGAGGAGACACCTATTGAATCAGTCAATAGCCTTGGTGTGTGGAGGAGACACCTATTGAATCAGTCAATAGCCTTGGTGTGTGGAGGAGACACCTATTGAATCCGTCAATATCCTTGGTGTGTGGAGGAGACACCTATTGAATCCGTCAATAGCCTGGTGTGTGGAGGAGACACCTATTGAATCCGTCAATAGCCTTGGTGTGTGGAGGAGACACCTATTGAATCCGTCAATAGCCTGGTGTGTGGAGGAGACACCTATTGAATCCGTCAATAGCCTTGGTGTGTGGAGGAGACACCTATTGAATCAGTCAATAGCCTGGTGTGTGGAGGAGACACCTATTGAATCAGTCAATAGC
Source organism: Oncorhynchus nerka (assembly GCF_034236695.1). Taxonomy (NCBI): domain Eukaryota; kingdom Metazoa; phylum Chordata; class Actinopteri; order Salmoniformes; family Salmonidae; genus Oncorhynchus; species Oncorhynchus nerka. Next base: position 10,832,583 of record NC_088419.1, on the reverse strand, counting down.
CTGGTGTGTGGAGGAGACACCTATTGAATCCGTCAATATCCTTGGTGTGTGGAGGAGACACCTATTGAATCCGTCAATATCCTTGGTGTGTGGAGGAGACACCAATTGAATCAGTCAATAGCCTGGTGTGTGGAGGAGACACCTATTGAATCAGTCAATAGCCTTGGTGTGTGGAGGAGACACCTATTGAATCCGTCAATATCCTTGGTGTGTGGAGGAGACACCTATTGAATCCGTCAATAGCCTGGTGTGTGGAGGAGACACCTATTGAATCCGTCAATAGCCTTGGTGTGTGGAGGAGACACCTATTGAATCCGTCAATATCCTTGGTGTGTGGAGGAGACACCTATTGAATCCGTCAATATCCTTGGTGTGTGGAGGAGACACCTATTGAATCCGTCAATAGCCTGGTGTGTGGAGGAGACACCTATTGAATCCGTCAATAGCCTTGGTGTGTGGAGGAGACACCTATTGAATCCGTCAATAGCCTGGTGTGTGGAGGAGACACCTATTGAATCCGTCAATAGCCTTGGTGTGTGGAGGAGACACCTATTGAATCAGTCAATAGCCTGGTGTGTGGAGGAGACATCTATTGAATCAGTCAATAGCCTGGTGTGTGGAGGAGACACCTATTGAATCCGTCAATATCCTTGGTGTGTGGAGGAGACACCTATTGAATCCGTCAATATCCTTGGTGTGTGGAGGAGACACCTATTGAATCCGTCAATATCCTTGGTGTGTGGAGGAGACACCTATTGAATCCGTCAATATCCTTGGTGTGTGGAGGAGACACCTATTGAATCAGTCAATAGCCTTGGTGTGTGGAGGAGACACCTATTGAATCCGTCAATAGCCTTGGTGTGTGGAGGAGACACCTATTGAATCCGTCAATAGCCTGGTGTGTGGAGGAGACACCTATTGAATCCGTCAATAGCCTTGGTGTGTGGAGGAGACACCTATTGAATCCATCAATAGCCTTGGTGTGTGGAGGAGACACCTATTGAATCCGTCAATAGCCTGGTGTGTGGAGGAGACACCTATTGAATCCGTCAATATCCTTGGTGTGTGGAGGAGACACCTATTGAATCCGTCAATAGCCTTGGTGTGTGGAGGAGACACCTATTGAATCCGTCAATAGCCTGGTGTGTGGAGGAGACACCTATTGAATCCATCAATAGCCTTGGTGTGTGGAGGAGACACCTATTGAATCCGTCAATAGCCTGGTGTGTGGTGGAGACACCTATTGAATCCGTCAATATCCTTGGTGTGTGGAGGAGACACCTATTGAATCCGTCAATAGCCTTGGTGTGTGGAGGAGACACCTATTGAATCCGTCAATAGCCTTGGTGTGTGGAGGAGACACCTATTGAATCCGTCAATAGCCTTGGTGTGTGGAGGAGACACCTATTGAATCCGTCAATAGCCTTGGTGTGTGGAGGAGACACCTATTGAATCAGTCAATAGCCTTGGTGTGTGGAGGAGACACCTATTGAATCCGTCAATAGCCTTGGTGTGTGGAGGAGACACCTATTGAATCCGTCAATAGCCTTGGTGTGTGGAGGAGACACCTATTGAATCCGTCAATAGCCTAGGTGTGTGGAGGAGACACCTATTGAATCAGTCAATAGCCTAGGTGTGTGGAGGAGACACCTATTGAATCATTCAATAGCCTAGGTGTGTGGAGGAGACACCTATTGAATCAGTCAATAGCCTTGGTGTGTGGAGGAGACACCTATTGAATCAGTCAATAGCCTTGGTGTGTGAAAGAGACACCTATTGAATCAGTCAATAGCCTAGGTGTGTGGAGGAGACACCTATTGAATCCGTCAATAGCCTTGGTGTGTGGAGGAGACACCTATTGAATCAGTCAATAGCCTTGGTGTGTGGAGGAGACACCTATTGAATCAGTCAATAGCCTAGGTGTGTGGAGGAGACACCTATTGAATCAGTCAATAGCCTTGGTGTGTGGAGGAGACACCTATTGAATCAGTCAATAGCCTGGTGTGTGGAGGAGACACCTATTGAATCCGTCAATAGCCTGGTGTGTGGAGGAGACACCTATTGAATCAGTCAATAGCCTTGGTGTGTGGAGGAGACACCTATTGAATCAGTCAATAGCCTGGTGTGTGGAGGAGACACCTATTGAATCAGTCAATAGCCTTGGTGTGTGGAGGAGACACCTATTGAATCAGTCAATAGCCTTGGTGTGTGGAGGAGACACCTATTGAATCCGTCAATAGCCTTGGTGTGTGGAGGAGACACCTATTGAATCCGTCAATAGCCTTGGTGTGTGGAGGAGACACCTATTGAATCAGTCAATAGCCTTGGTGTGTGGAGAAGACACCTATTGAATCAGTCAATAGCCTTGGTGTGTGGAGGAGACACCTATTGAATCCGTCAATAGCCTTGGTGTGTGGAGAAGACACCTATTGAATCAGTCAATAGCCTTGGAGTGTGGAGGAGACACCTATTGAATCAGTCAATAGCCTTGGTGTGTGGAGGAGACACCTATTGAATCAGTCAATAGCCTTGGTGTGTGGAGGAGACACCTATTGAATCAGTCAATAGCCTTGGTGTGTGGAGGAGACACCTATTGAATCAGTCAATAGCCTTGGTGTGTGGAGGAGACACCTATTGAATCAGTCAATAGCCTTGGTGTGTGGAGGAGACACCTATTGAATCCGTCAATAGCCTTGGTGTGTGGAGGAGACACCTATTGAATCCGTCAATAGCCTTGGTGTGTGGAGGAGACACCTATTGAATCAGTCAATAGCCTTGGTGTGTGGAGAAGACACCTATTGAATCAGTCAATAGCCTTGGTGTGTGGAGAAGACACCTATTGAATCAGTCAATAGCCTTGGTGTGTGGAGGAGACACCTATTGAATCCGTCAATAGCCTTGGTGTGTGGAGAAGACACCTATTGAATCAGTCAATAGCCTTGGTGTGTGGAGGAGACACCTATTGAATCAGTCAATAGCCTTGGTGTGTGGAGGAGACACCTATTGAATCAGTCAATAGCCTTGGTGTGTGGAGGAGACACCTATTGAATCAGTCAATAGCCTTGGTGTGTGGAGGAGACACCTATTGAATCAGTCAATAGCCTTGGTGTGTGGAGGAGACACCTATTGAATCAGTCAATAGCCTTGGTGTGTGGAGGAGACACCTATTGAATCCGTCAATAGCCTTGGTGTGTGGAGGAGACACCTATTGAATCCGTCAATAGCCTTGGTGTGTGGAGGAGACACCTATTGAATCAGTCAATAGCCTTGGTGTGTGGAGAAGACACCTATTGAATCAGTCAATAGCCTTGGTGTGTGGAGGAGACACCTATTGAATCCGTCAATAGCCTTGGTGTGTGGAGAAGACACCTATTGAATCAGTCAATAGCCTTGGTGTGTGGAGGAGACACCTATTGAATCAGTCAATAGCCTTGGTGTGTGGAGGAGACACCTATTGAATCAGTCAATAGCCTTGGTGTGTGGAGGAGACACCTATTGAATCAGTCAATAGCCTTGGTGTGTGGAGGAGACACCTATTGAATCAGTCAATAGCCTTGGTGTGTGGAGGAGACACCTATTGAATCAGTCAATAGCCTTGGTGTGTGGAGGAGACACCTATTGTACAATTTGAAGAGGAAATTACAGTCCAAAAAATCTTTCCAGTTTCAGTGACTCACCCAGTGATGCGCAGCTCACTCAGCTCACTCAGCTCACTCAGCTCACTCACCTCACTCAGCTCACTCACCTCACTCAGCTCACTCAGCTCACTCAGCTCACTCAGCTCACTCACCTCACTCAGCTCACTCAGCTCACTCACCTCACTCAGCTCACTCACCTCACTCAGCTCACTCACCTCACTCAGCTCACTCACCTCACTCAGCTCACTCAGCTCACTCAGCTCACTCAGCTCACTCAGCTCACTCACCGGCGATGGCCGATGTGCTGGTGCCAAAAGACCATCTCTTTCGTTTTCATTTGTAAAAAAACAATGCTGTTCGCTCAATCGGGCTATTTCGAAATTGATCAAATATTTTCGTAGCCTAAAGAGAGTGAGAGGGGGTGACCTGGGGAGCTCTGAGTGAGTCTCTGATCCACCTCTACGCAGACGACACCATTCTGTATACTTCCGGCCCTTCTTTGGACACTGTGTTAACAACCCTCCAGACGAGCTTCAACGCCATTACAACTCTCCTTCCGTGGCCTCCAATTGCTCTTAAATACAAGTAAAACTAAATGCATGCTCTTCAACCGATCGCTGCCTGCACCTCTCCTTCCAGACCCATATCAAACATCTCCAATCCAAAGTTAAATCTAGAATTGGCTTCCTATTTCGCAACAAAGCATCCTTCACTCATGCTGCCAAACATACCCTTGTAAAACTGACCATCCTACCAATCCTCGACTTTGGCGATGTCATTTACAAAATAGCCTCCAATACCCTACTCAACAAATTGGATGCAGTCTATCACAGTGCAATCCGTTTTGTCACCAAAGCCCCATATACTACCCACCATTGCGACCTGTACGCTCTCGTTGGCTGGCCCTCGCTTCATACTCGTCGCCAAACCCACTGGTTCCATGTCATCTACAAGACCCTGCTAGGTAAAGTCCCCCCTTATCTCAGCTCGCTGGTCACCATAGCATCTCCCACCTGTAGCACACGCTCCAGCAGGTATATCTCTCTAGTCACCCCCAAAACCAATTCTTTCTTTGGCCGCCTCTCCTTCCAGTTCTCTGCTGCCAATGACTGGAAAGAACTACAAAAATCTGAAACTGGAAACACTTATCTCCCTCACTAGCTTTAAGCACCAACTGTCAGAGCATCTTACAGATTACTGCACCTGTACATAGCCCACCTATAATTTAGCCCAAAAAACTACCTCTTTCCCAACTGTATTTAATTAATTTTTTTATCTTGCTCCTTTGCACCCCATTATTTTTATTTCTATTTTGCACATTCTTCCACTGCAAATCTACCATTCCAGTGTTTTACTTGCTATATTGTATTTACTTTGCCACCATGGCCTTTTTTTGCCTTTACCTCCCTTATCTTACCTCATTTGCTCACATCGTATATAGACTTGTTTATACTGTATTATTGACTGTATGTTTGTTTTACTCCATGTGTAACTCTGTGTCGTTGTATGTGTCGAACTGCTTTGCTTTATCTTGGCCAGGTCGCAATTGTAAATGAGAACTTGTTCTCAACTTGCCTACCTGGTTAAATAAAGGTGAAATAAAATAAAAAATAAAGACAAGTATTTTTGTTTCAGCAGGAGACATTTGCTCTCCAACCTGTACTATTCCAACGATTGTATTTGAAATATTGAAAAAGGCCTTTTTTTTTTGGGCTGCATTCTGTTCACTGATAGATTTGCCACGCGTTCTCGACTGTAGGCCTTGTGATTGGACTACACACAATCCACAGCTATTTAAAAAGAAGAAAAAAGCTATTGATCCTCTGTGGCTAAATTATAAGCTACTCCTGGGGTAGTATTATGAATTATTTCTGAAAATAAATATAACTCTATAACTTTGGCAAATGTATTTGAATTTATCAGTGGTGCTGCATCCCCACTAAGACCCCTCCCATGGCTATGATTCTATTAGGAAATAAATGATAAAGTACAACTATGGAGAGATGAGAGTTGCAGGCTCGTCACTATCAGAGCAGAGAGAGGGGAAAGAGATCATAGAAAGTGAATCTCATTCTTGTTCTGTGAGAGATACAGGCACACAGCAACAGCAACTGGTCTCTAGGCTACAGTGTTGTGTAAACCATAAACCTGGGCAGGGCCCAAACCAAATAAGTTCTTAGAATAACAGGCACTGGCAGAACATCTACGTTTTCACATTAGGCTAACCTTTAGGGGGCAGGAGAATTACAGAGGAGGCGACTTGAATTATGAATTTACATTGCAAACAGTGGAAATGATGTTTCACGCCACGAGAGGTACTGGATCCTGGGAAATAGGTTCTGGAACGAAACAGTCCATAAAACTGAGAGGTGACGAATCCTGTTCCAGCAGGATCCATTTCAAATTAAGCACTGGGGCCACCAAGCCACATCACCACAGTAACCCTCTGACACTGAGAGGGGCAGGGAGATAGAGGGGGAGAGAGGGGCAGGGAGGCAAAGGGGGCGAGAGGGCAGGGAGATAGAGGGGGGAGAGAGGGGCAGGGAGACAGAGGGGGAGAGAGGGGCAGGGAGATAGAGGGTCAGCGAGATAGAGGGGGCGAAAGGGGCAGGGAGACAGAGGGGGAGAGAGGGTCAGGGAGACAGAGGGGGCGAAAGGGGCAGGGAGATAGAGGGGGAGAGAGGGTCAGGGAGATAGAGGGGGAGAGAGGGGCAGGGAGACAGAGGGGAGAGAGGGGGAGAGGGGCAGGGCGACAGAGGGGAGAGAGAGGGGAGAGAGGGGCAGGGGCGATAGAGGGGAGAGAGGGGCAGGGAGACAGAGGGGGGAGAGAGGGGCAGGGCGATAGAGGGGGAGAGAGGGGCAGGGGGAGAGAGGGGCAGGGAGACAGAGGGGGAGAGAGGGGCAGGGAGACAGAGGGGGAGAGAGGGGGAGAGAGGGGCAGGGAGACAGAGGGGGAGAGAGGGGCAGGGAGACAGAGGGGGAGAGAGGGGCAGGGCGATAGAGGGGGAGAGAGGGGCAGGGAGACAGAGGGGAGAGAGGGGCAGGAGACAGAGGGGAGAGAGGGGCAGGGAGACAGAGGGGGAGAGAGGGGGAGAGAGGGGCAGGGCGATAGAGGGGATAGAGGGGCAGGGAGACAGAGGGGGAGAGAGGGGCAGGGAGACAGAGGGGGAGAGAGGGGGTGAGAGGGGCAGGGCGACAGAGGGGAGAGAGGGGCAGGGAGACAGAGGGGGAGAGAGGGGCAGGGGAGACAGAGGGGAGAGAGGGGCAGGGAGACAGAGGGGGAGGGAGGGGCAGGGCGATAGAGGGGAGAGAGGGGCAGGAGACAGAGGTGGAGAGAGGGGCAGGGAGACAGAGGGGAGAGAGGGGCAGGGAGATAGAGGGAGAGAGAGGGGCAGGGAGACAGAGGGAGAGAGGGGCAGGGAGACAGAGGGGGAGAGGGGGGCAGGGAGACAGAGGGAGAGAGAGGGGCAGGGAGACAGAGGAGGAGAGAGGGGCAGTGAGATAGAGGGGAGAGAGGGGCAGGGAGACAGAGGGGGAGAGGGGCAGGGAGATAGAGGGGGAGAGGGGGCAGGGCATTAGAGGGAGAGAGGGGCAGGGCGACAGAGGGAGAGAAAGGGGCAGGGCGATAGAGGGGGAGAGAGGGGAGAGAGGGGCAGGAGATAGAGAGGGAGAGAGGGGCAGGGAGACAGAGGGGAGAGAGGGGCAGGGAGACAGAGGGGGAGAGAGGGGCAGGGAGACAGAGGGGGAGAGAGGGGCAGGGAGATAGAGGGAGAGAGAGGGGAGAGAGGGGCAGGGAGACAGAGGGGAGAGAGGGGCAGGGAGACAGAGGGAGAGAGAGGGGCAGGGAGACAGAGGGGGAGAGAGGGGCAGGGAGACAGAGGGGGAGAGAGGGGCAGGGCGATAGAGGGGAGAGAGGGGCAGGGAGATAGAGGGGGAGAGAGGGGCAGGGAGACAGAGGGGGAGAGAGGGGCAGGGAGACAGAGGGGGAGAGAGGGGCAGGGAGACAGAGGGGGAGAGAGGGGCAGGGAGACAGAGGGGGAGAGAGGGGCAGGGAGATAGAGGGAGAGAGAGGGGGAGAGAGGGGCAGGGAGACAGAGGGGAGAGAGGGGCAGGGAGACAGAGGGAGAGAGAGGGCAGGGAGATAGAGGGGGAGAGAGGGGCAGGGAGACAGAGGGAGAGAGAGGGGCAGGGAGATAGAGGGGAGAGAGGGGCAGGGAGACAGAGGGGGAGACAGGGGCAGGGAGACAGAGGGGGAGAGAGGGGCAGGGAGACAGAGGGGGAGAGAGGGGGAGAGAGGGGCAGGGAGACAGAGGGGGAGAGAGGGGCAGGGAGACAGAGGGGGAGAGAGGGGGAGAGAGGGGCAGGGAGACAGAGGGGGAGAGAGGGGCAGGGCGATAGAGGGGGAGAGAGGGGGCAGGGAGAGAGAGGGGGAGTGAGGGGCAGGGAGACAGAGGGGAGAGAGGGGCAGGGAGACAGAGGGGGAGAGAGGGGCAGGGCGATAGAGGGGGAGAGAGGGGCAGGGAGACAGAGGGGAGAGAGGGGCAGGGAGACAGAGGGGAGAGAGGGGCAGGGAGACAGAGGGGGAGAGAGGGGCAGGGAGACAGAGGGGGAGAGAGGGGCAGGGAGACAGAGGGGGAGAGAGGGGCAGGGAGACAGAGGGGGAGAGAGGGGCAGGGAGACAGAGGGGGAGAAAGGTAAATTGAACAAGGTAGAATGGATAGAGATATGCTGGGGTAGAAGGAGGGAGCGGGAGGTAGAGAAAGAGAAAGAAATGGTGTTATAAAATCACTTAATTAAGTCAACCTAACGTTCATGTCCTCCACACAGAGGCCTTATCAGAGCATTGCTCCAGCGCTACTACCTCTCTCTCTAACCCTAAATGTTTAGTATTCTAGGTTGAGGGAGAGATGTTTTATGTTCAACCAGGCAGGCTTGAGATAAGGATCTCTTCCTAATAAAAGGTCTTAGTTAACCAGCTATGAGTTAGTAAAAAAAAGGTTTCAGGTTTGCTAACAGAGGTCAATAACGGCTTTGTAATTTACATGATGTGTAAGTATACTTTCAACAGAGTATACTCTTTCACCCCTAAATAAAAGGATTCATATGTCATGTTGTGCAACTGCTGTGTGCTACTTGTGGCCTCAGGGAGTTGAATTAGGCTGTTCAGGCTGTTCTCCGTCAGTGAATCACTGCTTCTCTAGATAGGGCCACTATTTAGAATTGGGGAGCAATGGCCAACGGCCATCTTATATAGTACGCCTAGCTCTCATTCTTCAAGCATGAGCCAATCTAGTGCTGTTACAAAGGAATATGATATGCCTTTCCAAGGCAAAACAAGAACATGTCTAGCTAAGTGTCTGGCACATTTACTCGGTTCTGGATAGGCTACATAAAGGACAGAGAAAGACATGTCTTCTGATACTATCACGGGTTGTAAGACGAGCCTAACTGATACTATCACAGGTTGTAAGACGAGCCTAACTGATACTATCACAGGTTGTAAGACAGGGCTAACTGATACTATCACAGGTTGTAAGACGAGCCTAACTGATACTATCACAGGCTGTAAGACAGGGCTAACTGATACTATCACAGGTTGTAAGACAGGGCTAACTGATACTATCACAGGTTGTAAGACGAGCCTAACTGATACTATCACAGGTTGTAAGACGAGCCTAACTGATACTATCACAGGTTGTAAGACAGGGCTAACTGATACTATCACGGGTTGTAAGACGAGCCTAACTGATACTATCACAGGTTGTAAGACGAGCCTAACTGATACTATCACGGGTTGTAAGACGAGCCTAACTGATACTATCACAGGTTGTAAGACGAGCCTAACTGATACTATCACGGGTTGTAAGACGAGCCTAACTGATACTATCACAGGTTGTAAGACGAGCCTAACTGATACTATCACAGGTTGTAAGACGAGCCTAACTGATACTATCACAGGTTGTAAGACGAGCCTAACTGATAGGCGGGACTGACAGCACTGTTCATCAAAGCTCAAGCTTGTAATACAAGCAAGCATATTCTGAATGACCTTCTCAGTCAGGACAGAGCTGAATTTGTGGTCAGGACCACACTGGTTAGGTCATTTAAAAGGAAAACGTCATGCATTCCTTACCGACATTAGACCCCTCCCCCCCCCCCCCTTTTAATTTTTTTTTTACAAAGTTTGATGACTGAGATTAGGATCTGTACTTATCTATTTCATAATTATGTTGTTTTTATAAGTACCCCATTCTGAGCGCATATAAACAAATTAAACTAGTTTGTATGATTTATGGACAAACTACAACATATTTATTGTTTACATTTTTTAAAACCATTTTTTTCTCACGTAAAAATTGTATAAAATGACCTTAGAATTTTAGAGTGAAAATTTACAAAATTCAGGCAAAAAATGTCAAATGTATTTAAAGTAAGATACTTTGCCAAAGACTTGACATATTGGTCTTCAGATTGATAGTTGATTTTTGCAGATGCATCATGGTTTTGTAACTCAATTTGCAATAGACATGTTTAAAACTACACTGAACAAAAATATAAACGCAACATGTACCAATTTCAAAGATTTTGACTGTCTTTTTTGGAATTCTCTCAAGCTTCCAGTTGGCTGTCTACAACTTTTTCCATATGTGAAAATTATGTTGAATGAGTGCAATTGATATTGATGAAATGTGTAAAAAAAAAAAATAACTCAATATGTTTACAGGTGAGAAGTGTCCCACACTGGCCATTCGGCATGCGCTGTGCATAGCAACACCAACAACATTCCACACATGACTTCCATTGACGCGTGTTTCACTTGAAAACGTGATCGATAACTAGCCAATTTTAGTTCAAAGACCTTCCGGAGATGTTCAACATGTCAGCTAGCTAGCTAATAAACTAATTATCGATATCGCAACAACAACAGCTATTTGAGTGTGATACGTTTTGCCAGCTCCTCACCCTTCCAAATGTGGCAGGTGACCCGCCGCACACCTCGGCCTTGATAATGGTCCCTTTTGCCCCTTCCGTTCCATATTGTCCATCTTCCCCGGACCCTGTGTTCACCACTCGAGGCCCCGCTGTCACCCCCACCCCGGGTCATTGTTTCCGCCTGACAATGATTCATCATTGAATGACTTCAAAATTACAAGATATGAAAAACATGAATGACAAATTGTTTAAATAATTATAAACCAAATAGAAAACTTCAGTGATGAACATTTATCAAACAACAAATTACATATGATTTTTATTTGATTTTTATTTACATTTTAAGTCAAAAAGCCTAAACTGATTTTTGAAAGATACACCAATATATAGATAGTGTGTCTTATCCTTGTTTTTTCGTTTCTTTCAGGGGAGCCAACGGTGAATAATAATGGAGCCACAGAGAGACATTTCCCTATCTATCGCCTCACTGTAACATAAAGAGACAACCACTCAAAATGGACGTCAAGGACCTCCAGATCCAAAACTCCACATTCGAAAGCAACACATCAGACATTCAGCCCGTCCCACACAACCTATGGGAGGTCATCACCATAGGAACCGTATCAGCCATCGTCAGCCTGATAACAGTCGTAGGCAATGTTCTTGTGATGCTGTCGTTCAAGGTCAACAGTCAACTAAAGACAGTCAACAACTACTACCTTCTCAGCTTAGCTTTCGCTGACCTCATAATAGGAGTTCTGTCCATGAACTTGTACACCTCATACATCCTAATGGGCTATTGGTCCTTAGGGAACCTAGCCTGTGACCTCTGGTTAGCCATGGATTACGTGGCCAGTAATGCCTCCGTTATGAACTTGTTAGTCATCAGTTTCGACAGGTACTTCTCCATCACAAGGCCGTTGACCTATAGGGCCAAGAGGACGCCGAAGAGGGCGGCTATTATGATTGGTCTAGCGTGGCTAGTGTCGTTTGTCCTCTGGGCGCCGCCTATCCTGTGCTGGCAGTACATTGTCGGAGGTCGGAGAGTCCCGGCAGACCAGTGCCAGATCCAGTTCTTCTCCGAGCCGGTGATCACGTTCGGCACCGCCATCGCTGCGTTCTACATCCCTGTCTCCATCATGACCTTCCTCTACTGTAAGATCTACAAGGAGACAGAGAAACGCACCAAGGACCTGGCTGAGCTGCAGGGTCTCACCACATCTGGTCCCCCAGAGACTGTTAATAAACCCCAGAAAACAGTTCTGTTACAGTCCTGTTTCAGCTCCAGCAACGACAGGAGGGACAGAAGGAACCAGGCCTCGTGGTCCTCGTCCAATCAGAGTAACGTCACCAAGACCACGACCCGGTCGGACGAGTTGGCCTGGGCCCGGGCCGAGCAGGTCATATCCTTCAACAGCTACACCTCATCTGACGAGGAGACTCATCATCCTGTTTCCGCTGCAACTTCCCAGGGGTCGTTCAAAGGTCAAGGTCAGACTGAAAACGGACAGGCGCCCGCTGGTTATGGTGATGATGAAGAAAGCGAGTACTTTCCGACCGCCACCCCACCTCCGAAAAAACCCAACAAGAAGGGCATCTCCTACAAGTTCAAACCGGTCTCGAAGGATACCAGCAGCCCTCAGAATGACAAAAGCCCCAACACAGACCCTAAAACAGCCCCTCCATGTCTCTCTGAGTCTGACCAGACAGGAGGACAGAACCACCACCAGAACTCCTCTCCATCATCCTCAACCACCACCAAGCCCATGGACCCCGTCCTGAAGAGCCAGATCACCAAGAGGAAGAGGATGGTCCTCATCAAGGAGAAGAAAGCTGCCCAGACCCTCAGTGCCATCCTCCTGGCCTTCATCCTAACATGGACTCCGTACAACATCATGGTGCTCATCTCCACCTTCTGTTCTGACTGTATCCCTGTGTCTCTCTGGCACCTGGGCTACTGGCTCTGTTATGTCAACAGCACCATCAACCCCATGTGTTACGCGTTGTGTAACAAGACTTTTCAGAAGACCTTTAAGATGCTGTTGATGTGTCAGTGGAGGAAGAAGAGAGGGGAGGATAAGCTGTACTGGTGCGGACAGAACCCGGCCATCAACAGCAAGATGACATGATGTGGTGTGGAATAGAGTATATATATATATATATGGGCATTCAGCAGCAAGATGACATGATGTGGTGTGGAATAGAGTATATATATATATATATATTTGGGCATTCAGCAGCAAGATGACATGATGTGGTGTGGAATAGAGTATATATATATATATATGGGCATTCAGCAGCAAGATGACATGATGTGGTGTGGAATAGAGTATATATATATATATATGGGCATTCAGCAGCAAGATGACATGATGTGGTGTGGAATAGAGTATATATATATATATTTGGGCATTCAGCAGCAAGATGACATGATGTGGTGTGGAATAGAGTATATATATATATATATGGGCATTCAGCAGCAAGATGACATGATGTGGTGTGGAATAGAGTATATATATATATATATGGGCATTCAGCAGCAAGATGACATGATGTGGTGTGGAATAGAGTATATATATATATATATGGGCATTCAGCAGCAAGATGACATGATGTGGTGTGGAATAGAGTATATATATATATATATGGGCATTCAGCAGCAAGATGACATGATGTGGTGTGGAATAGAGTATATATATATATATGGGCATTCAGCAGCAAGATGACATGATGTGGTGTGGAATAGAGTATATATATATATATATGGGCATTCAGCAGCAAGATGACATGATGTGGTGTGGAATAGAGTATATATATATATATATGGGCATTCAGCAGCAAGATGACATGATGTGGTGTGGAATAGAGTATATATATATATATATGGGCATTCAGCAGCAAGATGACATGATGTGGTGTGGAATAGAGTATATATATATATATATGGGCATTCAGCAGCAAGATGACATGATGTGGTGTGGAATAGAGTATATATATATATATATATGGGCATTCAGCAGCAAGATGACATGATGTGGTGTGGAATAGAGTATATATATATATATATGGGCATTCAGCAGCAAGATGACATGATGTGGTGTGGAATAGAGTATATATATATATATATGGGCATTCAGCAGCAAGATGACATGATGTGGTGTGGAATAGAGTATATATATATATATATGGGCATTCAGCAGCAAGATGACATGATGTGGTGTGGAATAGAGTATATATATATATATATATTTGGGCATTCAGCAGCAAGATGACATGATGTGGTGTGGAATAGAGTATATATATATATATATGGGCATTCAGCAGCAAGATGACATGATGTGGTGTGGAATAGAGTATATATATATATATATGGGCATTCAGCAGCAAGATGACATGATGTGGTGTGGAATAGAGTATATATATATATATATATATATTTGGGCATTCAGCAACAGACCCCTTTTTAAAAAAATACAAAACTCCTCTCTGTACAGTAAGCAGATATGTTCAGCATATATGGCCCATGTGGGTGTTAAACCCACACCTGGTGTTGCTCGTGCCAAGCACTAATCAACGGAGCACAATTGCCCCAACGTTATGAACTGTAAAACTGGCGTAGTGTTTGAGCAGTGTCTGGTGAATGCATCTGTGCTTTTATCAAATTATAAAAAGTTGCACATTAAATGGAGGCTTTCGAACCTCATAATTTGTCAAGTACCCCAGGGTTTCCCAAACTTGGCCCTGGGCCCCCCAGAAAAAAAGTATTTAGTCAGCCACCAATTGTGCATGTTCTCCCAATTAAAAAGATGAGAGAGGCATGTAATTTAGGTACACTTCAACTATGACAGACAAAATGAGAAAAAGAAATCCAGAAAATCACATTGTAGGATTTTTAAGGAATTTATTTGCAAATTATGGTGGAAAATAATTATTTGGTCACCTACAAACAAGCAAGATTTCTGGCTCTCACAGACCTGTAACTTCTTCTTTAAGAGGCTCCTCTGTCCTCCACTCGTTACCTGTATTAATGGCACCTGTTTGAACTTGTTATCAGTATAAAAGACACCTGTCCACAACCTCAAACAGTCACACTCCAAACTCCACTGGCCAAGACCAAAGAGCTGTCAAATGACACCAGAAACAAAATTGTAGACCTGCACCAGGCTGGGAAGACTGAATCTGCAATAGGTAAAGCAGCTTGGTTTGAAGAAATCAACTGTGGGAGCAATTATTAGGAAATGGAAGACATACAAGACCACTGATAATCCCCCCCCCCACACACACCCCACTATGCGGATGATTTAAATCATTACATTTACATTTAAGTCATTTAGCAGACGCTCTTATCCAGATCATCACAGCTACTCTGTGATTCAAACGGAATGTACATATTGAACATATCACACATTTCAACAAGTATGTTTCTGTACAGTATTAAAAAAAAAACAGCCTTTTCCTCCGTTTTTTGTAAAAGGTTTTACTAACAGTTGTATGTAACGTACTTTGCCTTGTGCATTTCTAGACGTCAAATGTTCTAATCGTTATTCATATCATTTTAGTCGTGTTCTTTCAGTTTAAGTAGATTGATCTTGCATCCAAGGGCTAATATTATACAATGTTTACAGGTTGTTATGCTGGCCTGCAGTTTCAATGCAATGGAAATGAGAAGCCTTTATGGAGATTGTACACGCCCACTCATCACGAACACACACACATTACCATCATTCCTCTTTACCTCTGTAAGCAGAGGCAGAGGTGAATCAGAGAGATACACCGTAGGTACATGTAAACCACAGGAGGTTGGTGGTTACGTTAATTGGGGAGGACGGGCTCGTGGTAATGGCTGGAGTGGAATCAATGGAATGGAATCCAATACATCAAACACATGGTTTCCATGGTTTCCAGGTGTTTGATTCCATTGGCTCCATTCCAGCCATTATTATGAGCCGTTCTCCTCTCAGCAGCATCCACTAATGTAAACACATCCCAACCCAAAATAACCTACAAATATTACATTTCGTATAGTCATTGCCCCTACTGTAAAATGTGGTCACTGGAAAACAGCATATCTCACTCCTCACCTGCAGTACCTATGAGGTCGAGTTAGGTTTTTGAAGCTGTATACTATTGCAACACATACCTCCTTTCTACTGTAAAAATCTTTCCTCTGTAAAGTTCTGTGCCTTGTGTTGCGACCAGAGGACATGATGACGCTGACATATATTGTGAATGGATCTATGTTTATCTTGCTCTCTACTGTATAGTGTGCTGCTTGTGTCCCCTTTTTGATCTGATCAGTGACATAATACCAATTGAAAAATATCCGTAGGGATTCTCTGAAGGCTCATTGGTTAAACACAATGCTTTGTTTACAACGTGTTGGAAGTATTATTACAAAAACAGAGCTTGAATGGAAGACCCTACATCTAAGGACATGGTTCTACATCTAAGGACATGGTTCTACATCTAAGGACATGGTTCTACATCTAACGACATGGTTCTACATCTAACAACATGGTTCTACATCTAAGGACATGGTTCTACATCTAAGGACATGGTTCTACATCTAACGACATGGTTCTACATCTAAGGACATGGTTCTACATCTAAGGACATGGTTCTACAGACATGGTTCTACATCTAAGGACATGGTTCTACATCTAAGGACATGGTTCTACATCTAAGGACATGGTTCTACATCTAAGGACATGGTTCTACATCTAAGGACATGGTTCTACATCTAAGGACATGGTTCTACATCTAAGGACATGGTTCTACATCTAAGGACATGGTTCTACATCGACATGGTTCTACATCGACATGGTTCTACATCTAAGGACATGGTTCTACATCTAAGGACATGGTTCTACATCTAACGACATGGTTCTACATCGACATGGTTCTACATCTAAGGACATGGTTCTACATCTAACGACATGGTTCTACATCTAAGGACATGGTTCTACATCTAAGGACATGGTTCTACATCTAACGACATGGTTCTACATCGACATGGTTCTACATCGACATGGTTCTACATCTAAGGACATGGTTCTACATCTAAGGACATGGTTCTACATCGACATGGTTCTACATCTAAGGACATGGTTCTACATCTAAGGACATGGTTCTACATGGTTCTACATCTAAGGACATGGTTCTACATCTAAGGACATGGTTCTACATCTAACGACATGGTTCTACATCTAAGGACATGGTTCTACATCTAAGGATACATCTAAGGACATGGTTCTACATCTACATCTAATGACATGGTTCTACATCTAAGGACATGGTTCTACATCTAAGGACATGGTTCTACATCTAAGGACATGGTTCTACATCTAAGGACATGGTTCTACATCTAACGACATGGTTCTACATCTAAGGACATGGTTCTACATCTAAGGACATGGTTCTACATCTAAGGACATGGTTCTACATCTAAGGACATGGTTCTACATCTAACGACATGGTTCTACATCTAAGGACATGGTTCTACATCGACATGGTTCTACATCTAAGGACATGGTTCTACATCGACATGGTTCTACATCTAAGGACATGGTTCTACATCTAACGACATGGTTCTACATCGACATGGTTCTACATCTAAGGACATGGTTCTACATCTAACGACATGGTTCTACATCTAACGACATGGTTCTACATCGACATGGTTCTACATCTAACGACATGGTTCTACATCGACATGGTTCTACATCTAACGACATGGTTCTACATCTAACGACATGGTTCTACATCTAAGGACATGGTTCTACATCTAAGGACATGGTTCTACATCCAAGGACATGGTTCTACATCTAAGGACATGGTTCTACATCTAAGGACATGGTTCTACATCTAACGACATGGTTCTACATCTAAGGACATGGTTCTACATCTAAGGACATGGTTCTACATCCAAGGACATGGTTCTACATCTAAGGACATGGTTCTACATCTAAGGACATGGTTCTACATCTAACGACATGGTTCTACATCTAAGGACATGGTTCTACATCTAAGGACATGGTTCTACATCATGGTTCTACATCTAAGGACATGGTTCTACATCTAAGGACATGGTTCTACATCTAATACATCTAAGGACATGGTTCTACATCTAAGGACATGGTTCTACATCTAAGGACATGGTTCTACATCTAAGGACATGGTTCTACATCTAAGGACATGGTTCTACATCTAAGGACATGGTTCTACATCGACATGGTTCTACATCTAAGGACATGGTTCTACATCTAACGACATGGTTCTACATCTAACGACATGGTTCTACATCTAACGACATGGTTCTACATCGACATGGTTCTACATCTAAGGACATGGTTCTACATCTAACGACATGGTTCTACATCTAACGACATGGTTCTACATCTAAGGACATGGTTCTACATCTAATGACATGGTTCTACATCGACATGGTTCTACATCTAAGGACATGGTTCTAGATCTAAGGACATGGTTCTACATCGACATGGTTCTACATCTAAGGACATGGTTCTACATCTAACGACATGGTTCTACATCGACATGGTTCTACATCTAAGGACATGGTTCTACATCTAACGACATGGTTCTACATCGACATGGTTCTACATCGACATGGTTCTACATCGACATGGTTCTACATCTAAGGACATGGTTCTACATCTAACGACATGGTTCTACATCTAACGACATGGTTCTACATCTAACGACATGGTTCTACATCTAAGGACATGGTTCTACATCTAAGGACATGGTTCTACATCTACGGACATGGTTCTACATCTAAGGACATGGTTCTACATCTAAGGACATGGTTCTACATCTAACGACATGGTTCTACATCTAAGGACATGGTTCTACATGGTTCTACATCTAAGGACATGGTTCTACATCTAAGGACATGGTTCTACATCGACATGGTTCTACATCTAAGGACATGGTTCTACATCTAACGACATGGTAACGACATGGTTCTACATCTAAGGACATGGTTCTACATCTAACGACATGGTTCTACATCTAACGACATGGTTCTACATCTAAGGACATGGTTCTACATCTAAGGACATGGTTCTACATCGACATGGTTCTACATCTAAGGACATGGTTCTACATCTAAGGACATGGTTCTACATCGACATGGTTCTACATCTAAGGACATGGTTCTACATCTAAGGACATGGTTCTACATCTAAGGACATGGTTCTACATCTAACGACATGGTTCTACATCTAACGACATGGTTCTACATCTAACGACATGGTTCTACATCTAAGGACATGGTTCTACATCTACGGACATGGTTCTACATCTAAGGACATGGTTCTACATCTAAGGACATGGTTCTACATCTAACGACATGGTTCTACATCTAAGGACATGGTTCTACATGGTTCTACATCTAAGGACATGGTTCTACATCTAAGGACATGGTTCTACATCTAAGGACATGGTTCTACATCGACATGGTTCTACATCTAAGGACATGGTTCTACATCTAAGGACATGGTTCTACATCTAACGACATGGTAACGACATGGTTCTACATCTAAGGACATGGTTCTACATCTAACGACATGGTTCTACATCTAACGACATGGTTCTACATCTAACGACATGGTTCTACATCGACATGGTTCTACATCTAAGGACATGGTTCTACATCTAAGGACATGGTTCTACATCGACATGGTTCTACATCGACATGGTTCTACATCGACATGGTTCTACATCTAAGGACATGGTTCTACATCTAAGGACATGGTTCTACATCTAACGACATGGTTCTACATCTAAGGACATGGTTCTACGTCTAAGGACATGGTTCTACGTCTAATGGTTCTACATCTAAGGACATGGTTCTACATCTAAGGACATGGTTCTACATCTAAGGACATGGTTCTACATCTAAGGACATGGTTCTACATCTAAGGACATGGTTCTACATCTAACGACATGGTTCTACATCTAAGGACATGGTCTACATCTAAGGACATGGTTCTACATCTAAGGACATGGTTCTACATCTAACGACATGGTTCTACATCTAAGGACATGGTTCTACATCTAACGACATGGTTCTACATCTAACGACATGGTTCTACATCTAAGGACATGGTTCTACATCTAAGGACATGGTTCCTAAGGACATGGTTCTACATCTAAGGACATGGTTCTACATCTAAGGACATGGTTCTACATCTAAGGACATGGTTCTACATCTAAGGACATGGTTCTACATCTAAGGACATGGTTCTACATCTAAGGACATGGTTCTACATCTAAGGACATGGTTCTACATCTAAGGACATGGTTCTACATCTAAGGACATGGTTCTACATCTAAGGACATGGTCTACATCTAAGGACATGGTTCTACATCTAAGGACATGGTTCTACATCTAAGGACATGGTTCTACATCTAAGGACATGGTTCTACATCTAAGGACATGGTTCTACATCTAACGACATGGTTCTACATCTAACGACATGGTTCTACATCTAAGGACATGGTTCTACATCTAACGACATGGTTCTACATCTAACGACATGGTTCTACATCTAAGGACATGGTTCCTAAGGACATGGTTCTACATCTAGGACATGGTTCTACATCTAAGGACATGGTTCTACATCTAAGGACATGGTTCTACATCTAAGGACATCTACATCTAAGGACATTGTTCTACATCTAACGACATGGTTCTACATCTAACGACATGGTTCTACATCTAACGACATGGTTCTACATCTAAGGACATGGTTCTACATCTAAGGACATGATTCTACATCTAACGACATGGTTCTACATCTAAGGACATGGTTCTACATCTAAGGACATGGTTCTACATCTAAGGACATGGTTCTACATCTAACGACATGGTTCTACATCTAAGGACATGGTTCGGACATGGTTCTACATCTAAGGACATGGTTCTACATCTAACGACATGGTTCTACATCTAAGGACATGGTTCTACATCTAACGACATGGTTCTACATCTAACGACATGGTTCTACATCTAAGGACATGGTTCTACATCTAAGGACATGGTTCTACATCTAAAGACATGGTTCTACATCTAAGGACATGGTTCTACATCTAAGGACATGGTTCTACATCTAAGGACATGATTCTACATCTAAGGACATGGTTCTACATCTAAGGACATGGTTCTACATCTAAGGACATGGTTCTACATGTAAGGACATGGTTCTACATCTAAGGACATGGTTCTACATCTAAGGACATGGTTCTACATCTAAGGACATGGTTCCCAGCATGGGGGGGGGGGAGCCAAGGACACCGACACCCTTCAAAACTGTTCCAAAATATAAACATGGGACCAGTCTGCTATTATTACACAAACTGTAATTATTATTAATTATTATGTATTATTATTCATGTATAACACAATAGAGCATTAATGATGGAAACCCTCTGCATATTTAACAGGAGGGTTTGCAGAGGACAAAGGGACACCACCTACCTAGGAGACAGTGATCTGAGGTGACTCATGTGGTTCATTGGTCCCTGGGCTACAGGTGACTCGTGGGTCATTGGTCCCTGGGTTACATGTGACTCGTGGGTCATTGGTCCCTGGGTTACAGGTGACTCGTGGTTCATTGGTCCCTGGGTTACATGTGACTCGTGGTTCATTGGTCCCTGGGTTACAGGTGACTTGTGGGTCATTGGTCCCTAGGTTACAGGTGACTCGTGGGTCATTGGTCCCTAGGTTACAGGTGACTCGTGGTTCATTGGTCCCTGGGCTACATGTGACTCGTGGTTCATTGGTCCCTAGGTTACAGGTGACTCGTGGGTCATTGGTCCCTAGGCTACAGTCGCTAACACATCACGACTGTTCTGTTTCTGGATCACAACAACATGATCTCTCCTGTGAATGACAGGATTCATGTCATACCCTGTCTATGTACCAGGAGATTTACAGAGAACAAAGAGACACCCACCTAGAGGACAGGGATCTAACTGAGTGACTAGTGACACCCACCTAGAGGACAGGGATCTGACTGAGTGACTAGTGACACCCACCTAGAGAACAGGGATCTAACTGTCAAAGAGCCAGACATTCCAGTAAGGTAGTTCTAGAACATGACAGTCAAAGAGCCAGACATTCCAGTAAGGTGGTTCTAGAACATGACAGTCAAAGAGCCAGACATTCCAGTAAGGTAGTTCTAGAACATGACAGTCAAAGAGCCAGACATTCCAGTAAGGTAGTTCTAGAACATGACAGTCAAAGAGCCAGACATTCCAGTAAGGTATTTGTTAAAATGAGAGGCTGCCTGGATCTTTTAATTTAAATACCCATGCTCCCTTCGATGTCAATGTAGACTTTGATCAGAAGCCATTCTTGTGATCATTGTGATTTTGCGTTTCATTGTAAATGTTTTGTAGGCTTATGGAGATAAATTGTATCTATGATCAGATGCTATCCATTCAAGTTTTTGGTATGTTCTTTTTTTTTTATCTGAGAATGAACCAATGATATCAGGCCACACCCAGCCATGACTACAAACACCTGTGTGTGTGTGTGTCCTTTGACACTATATAAACTTGTCACCCCGCAGTGTGTCATTATACCCTGATAAAGACAGCTTGTCTGTCGAAGCGTTGGACATTAGGTTCAATTATTTCATGTTCCCTCCTCAAGGAATACACCATCCACAGAACACAACTGATGTTCCCTCCTCAAGGAATACACCATCCACAGAACACAACTGATGTTCCCTCCTCAAGGAATACACCATCCACAGAACACAACTGATAACGAGACAGTTCCACCATTAACATTTTATTTCAACTTGGTATTTAAATAAGTATTTTTTCATTCTTGATCATTAAAATGATATCCATTTTACAGTCCATTCACAGTTGTATTACTTAGACCCCTCATATTCAACTCTGGACCTCGAAGCCAGTTCCACTGCTTTAAAATAATAATAATAATAATAATAATATTTCTCCTCTATTCAGGAACTGATTTAGACCTGGGACACCAGGTGGGTGCAATGAATTATCAGATAGGACCGAAAACTAGCAGGCTACGGACCTCGTAAGGGTCAGAGTTGAATACCCTGACCTCGGCCCTAACTCAAAAAAAGAAAAAAAAACTCTGAATATGAATGCATTCTCTCATTCAAGTAGTAGAATTAGAACTAACATTCATGTATGATGCCTCAGACAAAGTAGTACACACACCCAAGGGTTGTTAGAGACAGTTATCCCATTTAGCCAAGGAGACAAAGGTTAAACAACAAGGAGTATATGAAGGAACCAAGCAGGCATAACAAAGTCACTCACAGGTACAATGCAAAACATCAAATGAAGAGTAAAATGGGTTTCAACAGCGCAGTGCAAAAATTAATATATTTTTTTTAACCTCAAGCCTTCTCATATCCTCAGTCATTCCACTTACAATCAGACAGCCAGACTTGTATTTCAGACCAAAATGAAAGACCCCTCTCAAAAAACAACTGTACAAATGAAAAAGCTCTTTAAAAATGCTATTATTTCCATGGTATGACTAGTTAAGAGTGGTTCCTCAGGCCCGGGGGTACATGTAATGTTCTGGTACTACCTCCTCTTGACTGCTGGGCGGCCACTAGCCTTGCTGCCACCTACAGCCTTGCTGCTGGAGCTCTTGGAGCCGGAGAACAGCTTGGTCATGAACTCAGACACGTCAGGTAGCTCAGGGTTGGGGTTCAGCATGTTCATTGACTGCTCCATTTCCTGGGAACAGAGAGTGAATAAACACACACGATTAGTTCGTATCACACTGGTGTGACCTGGTCTCAGATCTGTTTCTGCTATGGCATGACAATGAGAGTTGGCAAGACAGCACTAACACATTATGTAGGTGCTTCACATTGGTGGTGGGATGAGGAGAGTTCCTTTACTATGAAATATACATTTAGATTATGAGCCAGTTTATCTAAATGTATCAACACTGAATGTACTGGATGGCAGACAATTCACAACAGGTGAGTAGAGATGTGTCAGAGTACAGGTGTCCTTGTTTACCTTTCTCATCTCAGGGTCGTTGGTGTTGACAACCTTAGGGAGCAGGACGATAATGAGCAGAGGAAGGACCATCATCAGGACCTGGGGAATCAGACACGCATTAAATCAAATATTTGTCACACGCTTCGTAAACAACAGGTGTAGACTAACAGTGAACGGCTTACTTACGGGTCCTTTCCCAACAATGCAGAGTAAAAAAATACACACACACACACGTTTGGGATCACTTAGGAATGTCCCTGTTTTTGAAAATAAAGCACATTTTTTGTCCATTAAAATAACATCAAATTGATGAGAAATACATTGTAGACATTGTTAATGTTGTAAATGACTATTGTAGCTGGAAACGGCAGATTTTTTATGGAATATCTACACAGGTGTACAGAGGCCCATTGTCAGCAACCATCACTCCTGTGTTCCAATGGCACGATGTGTTAGCTAATCCAAGTTTATCATTTTAAAAGGCTCATTGAATATTAGAAAACCCTTCGCAAATTATGTTAGCACAGCTGAAAACTGTTGTTCTGATTTAAAGAAGCAATAAAACTGGCCTTCTTTAGACTAGTTGAGTATCTATATGCTTTTCTTTCAAAAACAAGTGACCCCAAACTTTTGAACGGCCGTGTATATTACACACAGTACCACTCATTCCAGGGGTTTTCCTTTATTTTTACTATGTTCTACATTGTAGAATAATAGTGAAGACAAAGCTATGAAATAACACAAATGGGATGACATAGTAGAAATAAAAAGAAGGGTTAAACAAATCTAAATATATATTATATTTGAGATTCTTCAAACCCTTTGCCTTGACGACAGTCAAATGTTAAACAGCAGAGGGCATCACCTATTATTTGTCTGATATTGGCTAGACCTTTTATTCTATTACTCACTAGTACAAACACCATGCGAAAAAAGGCACTAGTTAAATGACACCTGTTAGGGAGGCATGTGTGTTGAAGGACCGGTATGATACCTTTGCATGGGACAGTAAAGCAATTACAATACAGTAATACTACACTATTACCACAGTAGGACTCTCCTCCAATCACAAAGCGGCAACTTCACATTTACTTAGAATCTGATGACACAGCATGGCCCTCTTTCAGAATACACAGTAAACACTATTCTATGCATCATTCGCATCTGATCATCTCACCATGGGATTCATGAGGAAGTCAGTCCACCCCCAGGTCTCTCGCTTCATGAAGTAGGTGTGTGGCCCAGAGGACCTCAGCTGGAGCGGGTACGGCTGCCGGATCACCTCAGACGTCTTGATGAAGTTCACCAGGCGGGCCCTGTGAAGTCAACCACCGCTTAGAGATCAAGTCGTCTCCTTCCCTACCACGTATACTAGCTAGAAGCCTGGCAAAGAGGCAAGACATCAAGGGCACTTCTCCCAGACACAGAATAAGACTAGTCTCATACTGTCAATGGGAAATCGGGGCCCAAGTATGTGGACAATACATGGTCTACTGATTAATAGACTAGACTATACCCTCTCTCCCTCCGTACCTATTAGAGGTCTACTGATTAATAGACTAGACTATACCCTCTCTCCCTCTGTACCTATTAGAGGTCTACTGATTAATAGACTAGACTATACCCTCTCTCCCTCCGTACCTATTAGAGGTCTACTGATTAATAGACTATACCCTCTCTCCCTCCGTACCTATTAGAGGTCTACTGATTAATAGACTAGACCCTCTCTCCCTCCGTACCTATTAGAGGTCTACTGATTAATAGACTAGACCCTCTCTCCCTCCGTACCTATTAGAGGTCTACTGATTAATAGACTAGACCCTCTCTCCCTACGTACCTATTAGAGGTCTACTGATTAATAGACTATACCCTCTCTCCCTCCGTACCTATTAGAGGTCTACTGATTAATAGACTAGACTATACCCTCTCTCCCTCCATACCTATTAGAGGTCTACTGATTAATAGACTATACCCTCTCTCCCTCCGTACCTATTAGAGGTCTACTGATTAATAGACTAGACTATACCCTCTCTCCCTCCGTACCTATTAGAGGTCTACCGATTCATCGGAATGGCCGATTAATTAGGGCCGATTTCAAGTTTTCATAACAATCGGAAATCGGTATTTTTGGACACCGACTTGGCCGTTTTTTTTACCTTTATTTAACTAGGCAAGTCAGTTAAGAACACATTCTTATTTTCAATGACGGCCTAGGAACGGTGGGTTAACTGCCTCGTTCAGGGGCAGAACGACAGGTTTTTACCTTGTCAGCTCGGGGGATTCAATCTTGCAACCTTACAGTTAACTTCTCCAACACTAACCACCTGCCTTTCATTGCACTCCACGAGGAGACTGCCTGTTACGTGAATGCAGTAAGCCATGGTAAGTTGCTAGCTAGCATTAAACTTATCTTATAAGAAACAATCAATCAATCATAATCACCAGTTAACTACACATGGTTGATGATATTACTAGTTTATCTAGCATGTCATGCGTTGCATATAATCGATGCGGTGCGTATCGTTGCTCCAACGTGTAACTAACCATAAACATCAATGCCTTTCTTAAAATCAATACACAGAAGTATATATTTTTAACCCTGCATATTTAGCTAAAAGAAATTCAGGTTAGCAGGCAATATTAACCAGGTGAAATTGTGTCACTTCTCTTGTGTTCATTGCACGCAGAGTCAGTGTATATTCAACAGTTTGTGCCGCCTAATTTGCCATAATTTTACGTAATTATGACATAACATTGAAGGTTGTGCAATGTAACAGGAATATTTAGATTTATGGATGCCACCGTTAGATAAAATACGGAACGGTTCCGTATTTCACTGAAAAAATAAAAGTCTTGTTTTCAAGATGAGTTTCCGGATTCGACCATATTAATGACCTAAGGCTCGTATTTCTGTGTGTTATCATGTTATAACTAAGTCTATGATTTGAGCGATGGTAGGCAGCAGCAGGCTCGTAAGCATTCATTCATTAATTTGCCAGCAGCTGTTTATGACTTCAAGCCTATCAACTCCCGAGATTAGGCTTGTGTAACCGACGTGAAATAGCTAGCGAGTTAGCGGGGTGCGCGCTAATAGCGTTTCAAACGTCACTCGCTCTGAGACTTGGAGTGGTTGTTCCCCTTGCTCTGCAAGGGCTGCGGCTTTTGTGGAGCGATGGGTAACGCTGCTTCGAGGGTGGCAGTTGTCATTGTGTTCCTGGTTCGAGCCCAGGGAGGAGCGAGGAGAGGGACGGAAGCTATAATGTTACACTGGCAATACTATAGTGCCTATAAGAACATCCAATAGTCAAAGGTTAATGAAATACAAATCGTATAGAGAAAACTAGTCCTATAATAACTACAACCTAAAACATCTTACCTGGGAATATTGAAGACTCATGTTAAAAGGAACCACCAGCTTTCATATGTTCTCATGTTCTGAGCAAGGAACTGAAAAGTTAGCTTTCTTACATGGCACATATTGCACTTTCACTGTCTTCTCCAACACTTTAAACCAAATTGAACATGTTTCATTATTTATTTGAGGCTAAATTGATTTTATTCATGTATTATATTAAGTTAAAATAAGTGTTCATTGTTGCAATTGTCATTATTACAAATAAATAAATAATTAAAACGGCAGATGAATTGGTATTGGCTTTTTTTGGTCCTCCAATAATCAGCATCTGCGTCGAAAAATCATAATCGTTCGACCTCTAATGAAGTTATGCTGATACGGTACACAAATGCGGTTTTGTTCACCTCCCTCAACGACTCTCACACCCTGAACAAAACAACTATACCTCATCTTTCCTTTAGATGTGATGTCTACACGGACTGCTTCAAATTTGTATCCAGGTGAGATTACTTCCACAACGTAAGATCCCGAGGGAACATCATTGACGACAAAGCTGCCATCAGTTCTGCAGAGAGACAGAGAGGATTGAGAAATTATAAATTGCAGGTTAGGGATTTACTAAGGAATCAATTAACATTATACAGTAACAGCCATGTTCAGTTTGATCTAGCATTATAACAGGTGTTGGAGTCCTTGGCCAGAGTGGGAACTAACAAAGTGTGTGTGTGCTAGTTAACTAGCAAACAATATTTACTTAAACCCCTTGACAATGCACGGTGGAACTTGGAATTTACCACGTGAAAAAGTTGGACACTCAGCATAGTCTCAATTAGTTATTCTTCATCTCAATTATCAGGCATTTGATAAGCCAGACTGCAAATAGACTGAGATGATGACACCGATAACGTCGTTGGCTAGCTGTAAACTACAAACTGGCGATGGGACAAGACTAACTACCAATTGGATATCACGAAATTGTGGTAAAAAAGTACCACAAAAAAAACTAATCTAGCAACATCGAGGCTGGTTGCTAGTAGTGACCACAACACAGGGCCCCGGCTAGTGTTAGCCCTTAACTTGCACAACAATCCGACAGCTGTAACTATTAGTTGTTTTTCTTCGTTCAAGCCTCAAGTCTTACCTCATAAAGCCTATATACTCTTCACCCTCTACCGTGACTCGGGCTGATGAAATCCAGTCTTGTGTTTTCACTCCAGGAACGATTGCCCGACCCTCGAGTTTAAAACGATCCCCGTTTGGTTGAACAGATCCACTCGTCGCGATAGGCCCCGATTCTATATCGCTGAAACAGCACGCTAAAACAAACATAGCCTGTAGAAAAATATATAATTCTGATAGTCTACCATGCAGCAACATGTTTACGTTTAGTATTTCAACAAGGATACGTTTTCTATATAACTATAATAGAGTAGCTGAAATCATGTAGCCGACAAAGCAGGTGTAAGTTTAGCATCAGCTGTCTCTGCCGTCGGGATATATTGACGTCACGTTGCTACTTAAAAAAAAAAAAAAAAAAGTTACCGAAACCCGGAAATACGCAACTTCCTTGTCTAAACAGAGATCTGTCGATAGTCAAAACATCTATGATAATGGAGATTTACGTGCTAGTTTGTTTTTTCCCCTCAAGATCAAAGACATTAACCAAGTTTCCATCCAGTTTTTATGCGAGTAAAGCCATATATATATAGAAAAATCACGAGAGCTGTGATGGAAACAGGAAGTGGAAATGCCGACAATTTGTTTGTTCCACATCGTGGGATCTTTTTGGTCGGTAAAATTAATGATGCGATAAATGGCAGTGAAAACGCTTCCATGCCCAAATATTAATATAATAACCATCATATCGAAGTAAGTTTGGAGTCACGTGAGGATATGGTGTGTGGTCCTCCCACTACGACTCAGGAAACCATGCAGTTTATTAGGCGACAGATAAATTATGATGAAAGTACATGGTGATCTTGATGCGCCTTTCCAGTAAATATCGAGGGTCTGATTCTGGTGATATGATTATCGATGCAACTGCCGTGCGGTTTGACAAATACAAATGGCTTTTATCTATAATAATCTCATCGTGTAGACCAGTCTACCTGCTCTGTATCTGCCAGTTGTTGGCTAGATCGCACGTTTCAAGACCAGAGTAGCCACATTTGCTATTTAACGCAAGGTGGTTTTGTAACAAAACTATCGGTAGAGTTGAAAACAGAGGAAACCCATTTAACACACGGAATTTTGGATTTTTTGTACAGGGTGTATGCAAATGTAGGCGAAAAAGTACACTTTGTGTGCCCTACGTCATCATGCACTTTAAAAGAACAAATCTGCAACAAATCTGGTGGTGGAAACGGGCATATTTTCTTTATGCGGATTTCAGAATATTCTCATGAAAATGTCGTCAATTGGATGGAAACCTAGCTACAGTCCCGTTATCCGAGGTTGTTTAATGACAAACGTTACTGCCTGAGCCATAAGAGTGCATTTTTCTTCCTATTAGAGTGCAAACTTTTTTGTCATGGCAGTGACAGACTGGTATAGCATGATTCAGATGGACATCTTTTCCCATTGAGGTATTTTCACAAACCGAAGCTAAATGTTTTCATAAAACCAGTGCAGTCAGTCTCTTTTCCCAGCAATATCTGTTCTCAGAAACAAAACAAAAATGCCTCGGGCCAGACTTACATTTTTTACACATGGACCTATTCATGTCATATACAGTGTCCTCTCATATCACCATATACAGTGTCCTCTCATATCACCATACACAGTGTCCTCTCATATCACCATATAGAGTGTCCTCTCATACCACCATACACAGTGTCCTCTCATATCACCATATACAGTGCCCTCTCATATCACCATACACAGTGTCCTCTCATATCACCATACACAGTGTCCTCTCATATCACCATACACAGTGTCCTCTCATATCACCATATACAGTGCATTTGCCCTCATATCACCATATACAGTCAATTCAAAAAGTATTCATACCCCTTGACTTAGTCCACATTTTGTTGTGGTACAGCCTGACTTCAAAATTGATTACATCCATTTTTTTCTAACCCATCTACACACAATACCCCATAAGGACTAAGTGAAAACATGTTTTTAGAAATATTTGCAAATGTATTTAAAATTAAATATAAAAACCTAACTTACATAAGTATTCACACCCCTGAGTCTGTACTTTGTAGAGGCACCTTTGGCGGCGATTACAGCTTTGGGTATGTCTGCATCAGCTTTGCACATCTGGTTTTGCAGATTTTTCCAAGCCCTTTTAAGGTAGATGGAGAGCGACGGTGAACAGCAATCTTGAAGTCTTCCCACAGATTTTCAATGGGATTCAATTTTGGGCTTTGGCTGGGCCACTCAAGGACTTTCATATTCTTGTTCTGAAGCCATTCCAGTATGGCTTTGGCTGTATGCTGCTGACCACACCACACACTGAGGTCTACACTCCAGTCGGTAGTGGTAATGCACCTTAAAGTTGATTGCCAACCACCATATAAAGTCCAAAGAAGAAGAAGCCTGAAGGAGGAGAGATACCTATAAACTAACTCAGTTTACCCTTTTATCTGTGGATTAGTGGTCAGAGTAGAGGACCATGTGCATTTCAGGTAAAATAACAACCAAATGTTTCTATCCCAGGACGAATTAGCTAGCAACAGCAAGCTAGCTAAATTGCCATAAATGTTTGCTTAATGTAATTGGTTCAGAGTTAATTTTGATACTTCAACCTGCATGTCCTGGTGTGGGGGGACAAAATCAACCTGCACGGTCAGCATGTAAGGTCATCTGCACTCTGAAGCAGGTTCTCATCTAGGATTTGCCTGTATTTGGCTCCATTCATTGTTTCCTCTATTCCTACCAGTCTCCCAGTCCCTCCTGCTGAAAAGCATCCCCATAGCATGATGCTGCCAGCACTATGCTTCACAGTAGGGATGGTGTTAGATCAAATCAAATGTTATGTCGCATGCGCCGAGTACAAGGGTAGTAGACCTTACAGTGAAATGCTTACTGACAAGCCCCTAATCAACAATGTGGTTTTAACAAATATAAGTGAAAAGTATTTACTAAATAAACTGAAGTAAAAAAATATTTATATATACAAATGAAAAATAGAAGAAAATTGAAAAAATAAACAATTAAATAGCAACAATAAAATAACAGTAACAAGGCTATATACAGGGGATACCGCTACAGAGTCAATGTGCGGGGGGCAGAGGTTAGTTGAGGTAATTGAGGTAATATGTACATGTAGGTAAAGGTGAAGTGACTATGCATAGATGGTAAACAGAGTAGCAGCAGCGTAAAGATGGAGTCAATGCAAATAGTCTGGGTAGATGGGTGATGAGCTGTGCCTGTCTTTCTCTAGACATAGCACTATACATTAAGGAGTTCAAGTTGTGTCTTATCAGACCAGAGGAATCTTTTTCCTTACCATCTCAGATTCTTTCACGTGCCTCTTTCTCAGGAGTGACTTCCATCTGGCCACTCTACCATAAAGCCCAGATTGATGAAGAGACTGTTGTACTTCTGGAAGGTTCTCCCATCTCAGCCAAGGAACTCTGTAGTTCTGTCAGAGTGGTCATCGGTCATCTCCCTGATCAATGTCCTTGCCCAGTTGCTCAGTTTGGTCAGACGACCAGCTCTAGGCAGGGTCTGGGTAGTTCCATATTTTTTCAATGATGGAGTCCACTGTCCTCTGAAATTTTCAACACTGTAAAAAATGTTTTATACCCTTCCCCAGATACACTACATATACACAAAGGTATGTGTAAACCCCTAAAAAATGTGTTATACCCTTCCCCAGATACATATACACAAAGGTATGTGTAAACCCCTAAAAAATGTGTGGATCTGTATTTTTCAGCCACACCTGTTGCTGACAGATGTATAAAAATCGATGGGTTTTCTTTGACCGAGCAGCCACACACAAGAACCCCATGCTCAATGCCAAGCATTGGCTGGAATGGTGTAAAACTCACCTCCACTGGACAGGCGTTCTCTGGAGGAATCACGCTTCACCATCTGGCAGTCCAACGGCCAAATCTGGGTTTGGCGGATGCCAGGAGAGCGCTACCAGCCCGAATGCATAGTGCCAACTGTGAAGTTTGGTTGAGGAGGAATACTATTTTGGGGCTGTTCTTCATGGTTCGGGTTAGGCCCCTTAGTTCCAGTGAAGGGAAATCGTAACGCTACAGCACACAATGACATTCTAGAATACTCTGTGCTTCTAACTTTGTGGCAACAGTTTGGGTAAGGCCCTTTTCAGTTTCAGCATGACAATGCACCCGTGCACAAAGAGAGGTCCATACAGAAATGGTTTGTAACTTGACTAGCTTGCACAGAGCCCTGACCTCAACCCCATTGAACACCTTTGGGACGAATTAGAACGCCGACTGCAAGTCTGGCCTAATTGGCCAACATCGGTGCCTGACCGATGTGGGGGGGGGGCGCTAACTCCATATTATTGCCCGTGGTTCTGAAATGAGATGTTTCGACAAGCAGGTGTCCACATACTTTTGGTCATGTAGCGTATATGTCTCAGAATTTTCCCGGAGATCTACAGACGGTTCCCTTAGACTTCCTGGTAGTTTCACTGCCACCTGTGGGACCTTATATAGTCCAGTGTTTCTCTCCAAATCACGTCTAAACAATTGAATTGGCAACAGGTGGACTCCAATCAAGTTGTAGCAAACATCAAGGATGATCAAAGGAAAGTGGAGCTCATTATGAAGTATCACAGCAAAGGTGTGTGAATACTTATGTAAAAGAGATTTCTGTATTTCATTTTTAACATATTAGCAAAAAAAAAAGAAATCTTAACAAGTTTCACTGTCATTATGGGGTATTGTGAGTAGATGGGTAAGAAAAATGATACATTTCAGCCTGTAACACAAAATGTGTAGTAAGTCAAAAGGTATGACTACTTTCTGAAGCACTGTATAACCATGGGCATAACACGAATATCAAGTGCCCACCATTTAAAATACTAAAAATATAAATAAAATCCTTCAAGACAGATTTTAGCAAATTTATTTTAAAGATGATTAAAAGAATCACTGTATTTACACTTTTACAGTCAAACATCATTCATGAACAGGATTAACAACAACAAGAAGAGCTCTCATAACTTAAGACCACAGCAGTTTTCAAGTTCTTCATTCAGGACATGATTGGAAGAATCGAGAAGTATTAAAACTAGGAAGGGGCATGCATTATTTTACATCCATGATCTGTGCAGGTTTTACACACCATGATGAGGAAGAGTGGCTGTGGTGGGGAGAGAGAACTTGGCACGTCACAGAGCGGCCCAAGACCCAGTCTCAGCGCGCCTCCGAAACAGCACCCTATTCCGATAAAACGTGCCCTATATAAGAAATAAGGTGCCTCCGTTGCCAAGTCTCATGGAGGTCGACTGAAGACTTGCCTCGTCGCAAGACGTCGATCCACTTCAATGTGAAGTAGTCATTCCTGGTTTTGCAAAGAGAAAAAGGCTCCTTCCTCCCCTTGCGTCTCTCCTCCCTCCTTTTGTTAGTGTCTCTGCAGCTGTGATTGAGTGCGGAAGGTTGTCTGAATTGCTCAGGTCATCAATCCCCATATAATAGAACAGTGTTCCTGTCGGTGTGTGGAGCATTGTCTCGTCTTTATTGCCACTGGCTCCAGGTAACGATTAAAAACACAGCTCTCTCCGGCAGTAGTGGTCGCTTCCTCAGTGCTACATTGACTGATTGGTCAGCGTAGTTGTAACAAGTAAGACTCAATGGCCTGTTGAGAGAGAGAGAGAGAAGAGACCGGTGAGAGACAACTTGTGAAATGCCAATCTAGACCAGGGATGGGCAACTGACGGCCTGTTTTGTAGACCCGGATCAAAATGTTTTGCTCGTTAGGTAGGGGGGGGCTCAACAAAATGTTAACTTAGGGCCCCTGAAAAGCTAGGGCCGGCTCTGACTGCATGTGTGGGTATGGATATGGGTATGCAGATCTGCAAGCTTACCGAGACCCCTCACAATGAGTTCAGATTTTTGTTGTGGTCCCTACCTCCATATCTAGAGCCAATGGCCTTGGAATGAACGAAGACAAAGGATAAATAACATGAAGGGCCGCCATGACACCTTACCTTTGCCATCTCTCCTGTAGTTCCTGGAACCAAACATAACCGGGGTCCTTCTTCCCACAATTCCAACAGCTGCTGCTTCAAGACTTGGAGGTTCCTGTAAACAGACGTAAATCAAATTAGGCTTGTAGCAAAATCATGCACAGAGCCTTCTGTGTGCGCTGCCACCAAACCCGTAACCGCGCTGTCCGGAGAAAGAGGAAGGTAAATATAAATGTAAAAAAGTTAAAGAAACCAAACACCAAAATATGAAAAGCTGTTAATATACCTGTCCTCTGAGCAGCTGTCCTGCAGTCTATTGCTGTTTGTGGAGAGTTCTGGCCACCATTTCTTAATGACAGACTGAATCCAGTGTAAACCCACAATCAAGTGTCTGGTAAAGGAACAGAACAAAATTATTATCCATTATTATCCATCAATTATTACCCACATATAGTTCTACAGCAGCTGCAACTACAGGTCATTGCTGTAAAAGAGAAAGTGTTCTCTTGTCAACTTACCCGGTCAAATATAAAACTAATAAATTCCACAGTTGAACTTACTCTTCATATTTAGTGGCGAGGATGGTTTTGACTTGTGGCAGGAGGTCTACACAGCAGCCCAGTGATATGCACGGCACTTCGTCTTGAAGGCTACAGAAGCACAAACAAGTGACACGCGTATTAATTTGTGTCTCAAGTTCACTCATCACAGCCATACATTATCATGTTTAAATTCAACTGGGATACTCACTTTTTAGTTATTACTGGCAGACAGTCAAGAAGCACGCCCGTGTCTTCAATTCTATGGAACAGTGTTTATTGGACGTGAACATGTTGATTAAAATCATTAACGGTATGTGGGCAGGAAGATAGATGAGGAGTCTGTGTTCCTACCTGATCAAGTATGCCACTAGTTCGCTGGCGTTTCGTCGCCATAGTGTCAGAGCTACATTTAATCGGAGATTCCTCCCAAAAAGCACGTGTGTCATTGCGTCATGATCCTTCGATAGCTGGTCAGGAAAGATACCCACAAAGGCAGTGGGGCATGACAAAACAAGTCAATACAATCCACTTCAAAAAGCTACAAAGGATCAAACAGAAAACACTTGAATTGTCTCAGAAAAGAGAATGACACTTTTCTTTCCAATAAACAGGGTCTTTTTTTATTTTACCTTTATTTAACTAGGCAAGTCAGTGAAGAACAAATTCTTATTTTCAATGACGGCCTAGGAACATTGGGTTAACTGCCTGTTCAGGGGCAGAACGACAGAGTTGTACCTTGTCAGCTCGGGGGTTTGAACTTACAACCTTCCGGTTACTAGACCAACGCTCTAACCACTAGGCTACCCTGCCGTCTACCGATCTATCCCAGTGTGCAAGGATTGGAGAGGTATTGGGACTATGGTGACAATTCCAAACCTCTCGGAGGGTGCCTAGAGCGCAGGGGGCAACGGTTTGATGGTGGGAATGGACAGTATGAGGTACAGAAGTGATAATGATCATTGGTCTACAAACATCAAAGGGCCAGGGTAGGGAGTGAATTGGGGACTGGCCGGTAGTATCTCACCTCAGTGAAGTAATCACCGTACTTGTTTCCCGGCCCTGCCATCTTGGAGCCAGCTTCTGCTACAGAGTTCACAGGGAAAACGCAGTTGTCATTGTAATGTATGGCCTGCACTTCCTCTGGGCAGGTGAGTTCATTCTCCTTGTTGGCCATGTCACAGACAGCCCGACCTGCGGGGGGCTCTCTGTGGCTCACGCCAGAGCTCACCACTACACTGTGACGCGACAACGAACACTTTCTCTTGTTGCACACAGACACTTGTTTTGCTCTGCCGGAGATGTGTGCACCGCGACTCACGGGGAATCTGTTGGGGAGGAAAGGAGTACAGTTAAAAGAAGATATATAAATAAATAAATAAATAAAAGGATTTTGTCTTGATACATGCACTGGTTAGTTAGGAGACTAGACACTATGGTAGTGTTTGGAGAAGTGCTTGGGGAAAAAGATGGAAATGTGTTTCGATGGTTAGATCTTCCCCAGTGACTGAGCAGCCGTTAACTGCAGTGCTAGGAAAGGCAGCTTGTACATTAGATCTACATAGAACTGGAAAACTCACCGGTCTTTATCTATTTCTTCCTTAATTAAAAAAAACACCTAAAACAAAAAGGATAAGTGATAAAAACGTACAGTTTTCTTTAAAAAGAGAAATGTTTGACTAAGGTTAGTAAACACCTCTTGGTTCATATTCATAACAGAATCACTGTGTGATCCCGATTCGCCACACTGTGCGCATTTACACGATCAGCGTCAGATTTAACAAACGGTGAAACATCTTTCTAGTCAATGCTTACAACAATTGAATGCTTTTATTTCAATGACAGGTGCACACTGTGGGGGGGGGGGGGGGACCGGGATGCACACTTCCCACCTTGGAAATCCACTCACCTCCTTCATATTCTGGTCAGCTGCAGAGTGGTTGCTGATGTGATGGAGATATTCATGAGGTTTGTCCTGGTTGAGCTGTTGGAATTCCCTGCTTTGCCTATCATGACTTCCAGAGGCCATAGTAAGAGACACTATTGGAGAGAGAGAAATAAAAAATGAAGTGTAAAAATGGTAATTCATAGTGCACAAAACATCATGCCAAATTATCAAGTTAACCCCCCCCCTTTAACCCAAAGTTGTCTGAACTGCCACTTCACTAGCAGAAACAACCCACTCAAAACATGAGGTACACAAGACATACGGTGCATTCAGAAAGTTTTTTTTTTTTTAAGTATTCAGACCCCTTGATTTTTATCCACATCGTTACGTTACAGGCTTATTCTAAAGTTAATTAACCCCCCCCCCGACCTCCTCCTCAATCTACACACAATACCCCATAATGACAAAGCAAATGTGTATGTGTGCAAATGCATAAAAAAATATACAAAACTGAAATGACATGCACATAAGTATTCAGACCCTTTACTCAGTACTTTGTAGAAGCACCTTTGGCAGTGATCACAGCCTTGAGTCTTCGTGGGTATAAAGCTACAAGCTTGGCACACCTGTATTTGGGGAGTTTCTCCCATTCTTCTCTGCAGATCCTCTCAAGCTCTGTCAGGTTGGATAGAGAGCATTGCTGCACAGCTATTTTCAGGTCTCTCTAGAGATGTTCAATCGGGTTCAAGTCCGGGCTCTGACTGGACCACTCAAGGACATTGAGACCTGTCTCGAAGCTACTCCTGCGTTGTCTTGGCTGTGTGCTTAGGGTCGTTGTCCTGTCGGAAGGTGAACCTTCGCCCCCAGTCTGAGGTCCTGAGTGCTCTGGAGGAGGTTTTCATCAAGGATCTTTGTACTTTGCTCC
Source organism: Oncorhynchus nerka (assembly GCF_034236695.1). Lineage (NCBI taxonomy): Eukaryota > Metazoa > Chordata > Actinopteri > Salmoniformes > Salmonidae > Oncorhynchus > Oncorhynchus nerka. The sequence goes on along the minus strand of NC_088419.1, from coordinate 10,795,153 downwards.
GTTCATCTTTCCCTCTATCCTGACTAGTCTCCCAGTCCCTGCCGCTGAAAAACATCCCCACAGCATGATGCTGCCACCACCATGCTTCACCATAGGCATGGTGCCAGGTTTCCTCCAGACGTGATGCTTGGCATTCAGGCCAAAAAGTTCAATTTTGGTTTCATCAGCGGGCTATCATATGCCTTTTACTGAGGAGTGGCTTCAGTCTGACTGAAGAGATGGGAGAACCTTCCAGAAGGGCAACCATCTCCACAGAGGAACTCTGGAGCTCTGTCAGAGTGACCATCGGGTTCTTGGTCACCTCCCTGATCAAGTCCGTTCTCCCCAGATTGCTCAGTTTGGTCAGGCAGCCAGCTCTAGGAAGAGTCTTGTTTCCCAACTTCTTCCATTTAAGAATGATGGGAGGCCACTGTGTACTTGGGGACCGTCAACGTTGCATTGCCCCCCCTTTACACTACTGCTACTCTGTTATTATCAATGCATAGTCACTTTAAAACGCTCTACCTAAAATGTAAATTTGACCTAAATTACCTTGACTAACCGGTACCCCTGCATATTGACTCTGTACCGGTATCCAATGTATATAGCCTCACTTATTTCACTGCTGCTCTTTAAATTATTTATTTCTTATTCTTTTTTTAAAGTTTTTTTTTTTTAAACTGAATTGTTGGTTAGGGTAAGTAAGCATTTCACTGTAAGGTCTGTTGTATTCGGCACGTGACAAATGAAGTTTTGATTTGTGCCTTGACACAATCCTGTCTTGTAGCTCTACGGATAATTCCTTCGACCTCATGGCTTGGTATTTGCTTTGACATGCACTGTCAACTGTGGGACCTTATATAGACAGGTGTGTGCCTTTCCACATCATGTTCAATCCATTGAATTTATCACAGGTGGACTCCAATCAAGTTGTAGAAACATCTCAAGGATGATCAATGGAAACAGGATGCACCTGAGTAGAGGTCGACCGATTATGATTTTTCAACACCAGTACCGATTATTGGAGGACCAAAAAAAGCCGATAGATATTTATCTATCTACACACACTTGTAATAATGACAATTACTATAATACTGAATTTACAATGAACACTTATTTTAACTTAACATAATACATAAATAAAATTGATTTAGTCTCAAATAAATGTTAAAACATGTTCAATTTGGTTTAAATAATGTAAAAACAAAGTGTTGGAGAAGAAAGTAAAAGTGTAATATGTGCCATGTAAAAAAGCTAACGTTTCAGTTCCTTGCTCAGAACATGAGAACATGTGAAAGCTGGTGGTTCCTTTTAACATGAGTCTTCAATATTCCCAGGTAAGAAGTTTTAGGTTATTATAGGACTCTCTCTCTATACCATTTGTATTTCATATACCTTTGACTATTGGATGTTCTTTTTGGCACTATAGTATTGCCAGCCTAATCTCGGGAGTTGATAGGCTTGAAGTCATAAATTGTGCTTTAAGCATTGTGAAAATCTGCTGGCAAACAGAGGAAAGTGCGGTTTGAATGAATGCTTACGAGCCTGCTGCTGCCTACCACCGCTCAGTCAGACTGCTGCTGCCTACCACCGCTCAGTCAGACTGCTGCTGCCTACCACCGCTCAGTCAGACTGCTGCTGCCTACCACCGCTCAGTCAGACTGCTGCTTCCTACCACCGCTCAGTCAGACTGCTGCTGCCTACCACCGCTCAGTCAGACTGCTGCTGCCTACCACCGCTCAGTCAGACTGCTGCTGCCTACCACCGCTCAGTCAGACTGCTGCTGCCTACCACCGCTCAGACAGACTGCTGCTGCCTACCACCGCTCAGACAGACTGCTGCTGCCTACCACCGCTCAGTCAGACTGCTGCTGCCTACCACCGCTCAGTCAGACTGCTGCTGCCTACCACCGCTCAGTCAGACTGCTGCTGCCTACCACCGCTCAGTCAGACTGCTGCTGCCTACCACCGCTCAGTCAGACTGCTGCTGCCTACCACCGCTCAGTCAGACTGCTGCTGCCTACCACCGCTCAGACAGACTGCTGCTGCCTACCACCGCTCAGTCAGACTGCTGCTGCCTACCACCGCTCAGTCAGACTGCTGCTGCCTACCACCGCTCAGTCAGACTGCTGCTGCCTACCACCGCTCAGACAGACTGCTGCTGCCTACCACCGCTCAGTCAGACTGCTGCTGCCTACCACCGCTCAGTCAGACTGCTCTATCAAATATCAAATCATAGACTTAATTATAATATAATAAACACACAGAAATATGAGCCTTAGGTAATTCATACAGTCAAATCTGGAAACTATAATTTAGAAAACAAAATGTTTATTATTTCAGTGAAATACAAAACCGTTCAGTATTTTATCGAACAGGTGGCAACCCTAAGTCTAAATATTGCTGTTACATTGCGCAACCTTCAATGTTATGTCATAATTATGTAAAATTCTGGCAAATTAATTACGGTCTTTGTTAGGAAGAAATGGTCTTCACACAGTTTGCAACGAGCCAGGTGACCCAAACTGCTGCATATACCCAGACTCTGCTTAGACATGAACACAAGAGAAGTGACACCATTTCAGGAACCGCATTGATTATATGCAACGCAGGACAAGCTAGTTAAACTAGTGCTATCATAAACCATGTGTAGTTAACTGGTGATTATGTTAAGCTTGATAGTTTTTTTATAAGACAAGTTTAATGCTAGCTAGTAACTTATCATGGCTCCTTGCTGCCTCCACTCGCATTACAGGTGGTCATCTCGGGAAGTAGCAAGCTCCCTTGCAATACAATCGGCATCCAAAATGGCTGATAACCGATTGATATGAAAACTTGAAATTGGCCCTATTTAATTCGGCCATTCCGATTAATCGGTCACCCTCTACACCTGAGCTCAATTTCGAGTCTCATAGCAGTCTGAATACTTATGTGAAGGTATTTCTGTTTTTAATAAATATGCAAAAAAAATTCTAAAATCCTGTTTGTGCCTTTATTGTGTGGGTAGATTGATGAGGTAATGGGGTATTGTGTGTAGATTGATGAGAAAAAATATATCTATATATTTTAGAATAAGGCTGTAACGTAACAAGATGTGGAAAAAAAGGAAAGGGGTCTGAATACTTCCTGAATGAACTGTATGAGTCCGTCATAGCAGTGACAATGGAAGTCTGGTGTATGCTGTACTCGTTTTAAAGGAGTTCATGACCTGGTCACAAAATCTCCTTATATTACAAGCTGCGTTTAACTGATGACAGTACTACTACTAGTTCATAGGACAACTATGAGTCGACTAGCTACAGGGGGAACAAGTTGGTCGAAATAAAAAAATGCCGGATTACAATACACTGTGGCTGTAACATTAAGCTAAGCTAGCATTGTCAACAAGCGCCTGCCAACAATGCACTAGTGTAGCTAGTGGTGCGCGACTAGGCTTTTTTTGGGGAGAGTTGACTCCGTCTCCTGTGTTTGGGAGTCACACTTGCACGACTCCCAACGACGCGCTCCAACGGACGCGCACACATGTACACACTACCTCATTATTGCAGAGTCCTACCACGAAGACTACATTTGCCTTCTAGAGGACTGACATCAGCATGGTGTTATCAACTTAAGCCTATAGAAGGTAAAGTGTAGGAACTATAATATTTCATTGATACTTCTGCTGTGTGCAACCTTGATGGATCCCATGGGATGATGCTGCGCTTGTAATTTCCCCAAAGTTTAGCAGGGATGCCCTGCTTCGCGATCTACTGCCTAGGACAGGACTCTCCAACCCTGTTTGTGGAGAGCTGCCATCCTGAGAGTTGACTCATAACCTAGCACATCCAATTAAATAATTAGCTAGTTGATAAACTGAACCAGGCTAGCACTTTAGGAATCGGGTTGGGAACCCTGACCTGGTAGGACATAAGCCAGGGTTTCATTAAATATGCTATAGACAATACTTACTGTAGTTACACCCATATTTTTTGGGGGGGGTCAGTTAAGCAAGTCAGTTAAGAACAAATTCTCAGGATCCCCCTACCATGGATCAATTAAACTGATGCATTGAAGAATAGCTTAGCCATATGCATTGATAGCCTAATATATATGTTTGGTGAATTTACAAGGCATTGTAGACAAGACATTGCGATAAACAGATTACAAGATATATATAGCCTATTCTGCCTGCCTGCCCCGATCCTCTCTCCCTCGCATGCTCTGTCTCCTCACTATGAAAAACTGTAGTGTGTCTTGTAGAATAGCTCAGCCTACTTACTAATTGATAGCCCCTACTTAAGTGAACTTCCGCTAGTCATTGCAGGCCAATAAATTGCGAAATACTGCATTGCAAATAGCCCAACCGATGTATGGTTCTGACTGTCTGCTTGATGAACGAGATGCCTACCTATGCCTCCCTGGCTGTGTCCCTCTTCTCTATATATCCCTAGCTAATGTCGCTTTTTCTTTGCTGTGAAAGATCAGAGTTTGTTCTCGGGAAGTAGCCTACGGCAACTAACGTTAGTTTCCTCCGCAAAAATACTCTGTCGAAGACCAGGGGAATCAAAGCTTGACACCCATAAAGGGGAGACGGGCCAGGAGTTGACTCCCTCTAGTAGACTAACAACGAAGATAAGGCGTTGGCTGTGGTCAACCATAACGTACCTACTACTAGCAGCAAACAAACTAAAAAAATGTTACAAAGCAGCAAATATTGTTACATGATATCTTACCTTGCTAGTTAATAAGTACACATTTGGCTAGCATAGCTAAGTTACTAAGCTTTCCCAGCCAACAGAGTAAATTACGCAGCAATGTGTGATCTAATGTCAGTTAGCAGCAAGCTCCCTAGTTAGCCACCTTTCTAGAACAATGAGCTATGAACACATACGTATATATTATATAAGTAAAGCAGCTCTCTAACTAAGTGTTAACTACGAGTCTAAATGTTTTGATAGTAAACATGTCGAAATACTAATCTTTATCGGAGTGGCAAGAAAGCAGGCACGCGAATGACATGTTAATTAGACCCTCTCCGACTAAACCTTTATCACTAAACCGTGGAGTTTAGTCGGTTAATGAGACCCTCTATAGTTAGCAATTTGCTAACGGGCTAATATGATGCTAATATGATATTTTTTAAATAGCTAGTAAATTAACGAGATCCGTGATGGGGCCTAACTAGCTGGCTAGTCCAGGAAAACATTTAATTTGTTCAGGCTAACGGAGTTGTCGAGCTCAAAACTAAGCATAAAGTGTCAAAGTTTAGCAGTAGCTAGCTTGACTAGCTACTATTGGAGATGTCAACCTGCATTGTTTGCTGTTTGGGGTTTTAGGCTGGGTTTCTGTACAGCACTTTGAGATATCAGCTGATGTACGAAGGGCTATATAAATAAATTTGATTTGATTTGATGTCGACTATAGCTTTGCTGTTGATAAGTTAGCTAGCTAAGACTAGATAGCATAGCAAAGGGTGGGTGGGTGGCTAGCTAACGTCGGCTAGTTTTATTTCTAGGAAACATATGGCAAGAAAAAAAGTTGATTTAGCTACTAATTCAGTTATTGCAATCATTATTTTACTAACCGTCACATTTTGCGAAATGTCAGGACTCTCCTCAGCAATGTATGTCCACGTGGAAGTAGTAAGGAATTACCTGTAAAGTATAAACCTACAACAAATGTCTGGCTAGCTTTTCAAATTGAATTCACGTTCAGAGCCATTCAAATGAATACACCGTTTGCAAGGATTATGGGATTGATATTGGCAGTGAAAATAGTGGAGTTTTTGCGGTATCTAGCGACGAAAAGTGTAACTACACCTGACATTTAGTGTCTGGTCCTAGTTCTCCATCTAGTGTTAGATATGTATTTACACATGGTGTTACGTCATAACACTAAAACAATTGTCAGTCCATTGGTAAATAACTTTCAGTTGAAAAAAAAAAAGTACATACTACAACCTACCAAAAAAAAATGCTGCTGCTATAAGCTAGCTATGTTTACAGCTCTTTCTCCTCCCTGTGAAACGGGGACCCGGATTTCCTGACGGGCTGACCCCAGGTGAAGGTAGGTAACAACGCCAACGCCACTCTGATCCACCATCATGGGGGCCCTACAGGGGTGCGTGCTGAGCCCCCTCCTGTACTCCCTGTTCACCCATGACTGCGTGGCTAAGGAGGTCTCTAACTCAGTCACCAAGTTTGCTGACGACAGCAGTGGTAGGCCTGATTACCAACAATGACGAGACAGCCTAGAGGGAGGAGGTGAGGGCCCTGGAGGAGTGGTGCCAACATCTACAAAACGAAGGAGCTGATTGTGGACTATAGGAGACAGCAGAGAGAGCACGCCCCCATCCACATCGAAAGGGCTGCTGTGGAAAGGGTCAAAAGCTTCAAGTTCCTTGCCGTGCACATCATTGATGACCTGAAATGGTCCCTCCACACCAACAGTGGGGTGAAGAAGGTGCAACAGCTCCTCTTCGACCTCAGGAGGCTGAAGAAATTTGAAATCAGGAGGCTGAACACCCTCATAAAGTTCTACAGATGCACCATCGAGAGCATTCTGTCAGGCTGTATCACCGCCTGGTACAGCAACTACACCGCCCGCAACCGTATAGCTCTCCAGGGGGTGGTGTGATCAGCTCCAACGAATCATCGGGGGCACACTGCCTGCCCTCCAGGACATCTACAGCACCCAGTGTCACAGGAAGGCCAAGAAGATCATTAAGGACCTCAGCCACCCGAGCCACGGCCTATCCACTCTGCTACCATCTAGAAGGAAGAGACAGTACAGATGCAACAAAGCTTGGACGGACAGACTGATAAACAGCTTCTATCTCCAGGCCATCAGACTGTTAAACAGTCATCACTAGCATGCCTCCGCCCGGTACCCTGTCCTGAACCTTAGTCACTGTTACTAGCCGGCTACCACCAAATCTGTCGTTCTGCCCCTGAACAGGCAGTTAACCCCACTGTTCCTAGGCCGTCATTGGAAATAAGAATTTGTTCTTAACTGACTTGCCTAGTTAAATAAAGGTATATTTAAAAAAAAAAATACTGTCTATACACACACATACAACAGGCTTACAATTCCTCCACCATACATGATTTATTTTGTATTTAATCTTTATTTAACTAGGCAAGTCAGTTCAGAACAAATTCTTATTTCCAATGGCGGCCTACCCCAGCCAAACCGTAACCCGGAAGACGCTGAGCCAATTGTGCGCCGTAAAAATACACATTTATTTATCTGTTATTGTGAATATTGAATTTCTACCCTATTTTACTTCTTGACTTCTTGCACCAGCCAAATGACTGTCTATTATAGGTCTATTATTATACGACTGCTATGCTAGGGGAATAGTTACTGAATAAACACAATAACAGCCATACTGGTCTGCTGCTTGGTTAATAGAACTAAACCCAGAAGTCAAATATTTATCTTAATATTAATGGCATTTTATTTGATGGAATTTGTGTGTGTGTGTGTGTGTGTGTGTGTGTGTGTGTGTGTGTGTGTTAGTGGTACTTAAAATAGTTACATCCGATTTTATATGAAAAAAAATCAAGAAATATGTTGGATTTTTAGATCCAGACAGCCACACAAATGAGCTGCCATTTTGTCAAGCCCTGTGGTTATGTATTATCCAGCTGCTGTAACAGACCCTGATTCATTTGGGACACAAATTAAACAAACCCAAATGGTGGAAATTGATCTCAATCACTGTAATTTAGCTGCTGAATAAACAGTTACCATTTCATTTGGTATGTAGCTACATAAATGTTTTGATGTAATAGTTTTATAATAAACTGGCCAACTGAAACTAACGTAAGTGCAAAACGAATGCTCCTTTATCCATGTGACCTTGACATTTATGGGCACCGAATCAATATTAAATCGAAATGTTTGCAAAATTAGATTTTGCTCTTGGCTTACCTTCTATAAAAACAGTGAAATAGCACATCCCAGAGTCGTTTAGTTAGTAAACAGAAGCACAGAGCCTGAAGAGCTCTGTTGGCATGGCATCAGTACCTGTGAAGAGGTCCAGAATGAAATTACAGTTTCAAGGAGTCAATGTCAACCATCTTAACAGCTGTAGACCATTAGACGTCTCTCCTGGGTTCTCCATGGTCCAATGAAGATCCCCAAAACTCCAAGAATAATGAAGAGAAGGATGAGGAATGAGAAAATATAGTTATTTGTTTTTAATTTGTGACATGACCATCATGACCGTAAGTCCAGGCCTTGTTAGAACAAAACCATTAAAATGCAGTCAGCTACCTTTAAACAATAGTGCTCATTATACAATAAAGAATAGGCCTTTATATAGGCCTTTATACTACTGAATTTCCATGGTGAAGTTCCATACACACAAGGAATGATATAATACATGCCCATACTGTATAGGTTTATATGCTGAGGCCTATCAGGAAGTACTGTACATTGTGCTGTAGCCATGCTGCTTATAGAAGAACATCATGCAACTTCTGGAACTTAAAAAGAGTAATAATGTCTTTGTGACACGCTACAAAGTATCAATGTTTTTTTCGTGTGACAATCCGTCATTTAACAGTTCAAGGAAGGAAACGCGGAGTGGGAGGGAGGGAAAAACCAAACACAATGTTCCTTTTGCTCAAACAAACTATTCTCCCCTCTCTTTTGCAAATTTTTTTTTATATAGAAAATAACTCTAAAATACATACAGCTTGTGAAATAACTGATTTTCTCAGACAAATGCCACCACCCACAGTGTCAAGTCCAGTCCAGTCTGTAAGAGGGTTAAGAGATTTCCATTTACACACACACAGATTTCTAGGACAATATTTCATCTACATAAAACAGCTTGTTATAGGGATTCCAGTCTCCATGTTGGAAACAGGTCGAGTTCATTAGTAGGCAATCCAGTCTGAGGTACTTTTAGTGGAATTCTCTGAGGTTATTCAAGACCAAGTGTGTTTGAGCAGGAAGTGCTTATGGATAAGGAGAAAATTGCATGTTTGCTGTGTAAAACAGACATACAAATAACTGTCTCTGCTGTGTGAAGTAGACACATCTCTCTGCTGTGTGAAGTAGACACATCTCTCTGCTGTGTGAAGTAGACACATCTCTCTGCTGTGTGAAGTAGACACATCTCTCTGCTGTGTGAAGTAGACACATCTCTCTGCTGCGTGAAGCAGATTTACATAACTCTGCTGTGTGAAGCAGACTCTTATCTCTCTGCTGTGTGAAGCAGACTCACATCTCTCTGCTGTGTGAAGCAGACTCACATCTCTGCTGTGTGAAGCAGACTCACATCCCCCTGCTGTGTGAGGCAGACTCACATCTCTCTGCTGTGTGAAGTAGACTCACATATCTCTGCTGTGTGAAGCAGATTTACATAACTCTGCTGTGTGAAGCATACTCACATCTCTCTGCTGTGTGAAGCAGACTCACATCTCTCTGCTGTGTGAAGCAGACTCACATCTCTGCTGTGTGAGGCTGACTCACATCTCTCTGCTGTGTGAAGTAGACACATCTCTCTGCTGTGTGAAGTAGACACATCTCTCTGCTGTGTGAAGCAGATTTACATAACTCTGCTGTGTGAAGCATACTCACATCTCTCTGCTGTGTGAAGCAGACTCACATCTCTCTGCTGTGTGAAGTAGACACATCTCTCTGCTGTGTGAAGCAGACTCACATCGCTCTGCTGTGTGAAGTAGACTCACATCTCTCTGCTGTGTGAGGCTGACTCACATCTCTCTGCTGTGTGAAGCAGACTCACATCTCTCTGCTGTGTGAGGCTGACTCACATCTCTCTGCTGTGTGAAGCAGACTCACATCTCTCTGCTGTGTGAAGTAGACACATCTCTCTGCTGTGTGAAGCAGACTCACATCTCTCTGCTGTGTGAAGCAGACTCACATCTCTCTGCTGTGTGAAGTAGACACATCTCTCTGCTGTGTGAAGCAGACTCACATCTCTCTGCTGTGTGAAGTAGACTCACATATCTCTGCTGTGTGAAGCAGACTCACATCTCTCTGCTGTGTGAAGCAGACTCACATTTCTGCTGTGTGAAGCAGACTCACATCTCTGCTGTGTGAAGTAGACACATTTCTCTGCTGTGTGAAGTAGACACATCTCTCTGCTGTGTGAAGTAGACACATCTCTCTGCTGTGTGAAGTAGACACATCTCTCTGCTGTGTGAAGTAGACACATCTCTCTGCTGTGTGAAGTAGACACATCTCTCTGCTGTGTGAAGTAGACACATCTCTCTGCTGCGTGAAGCAGATTTACATAACTCTGCTGTGTGAAGCAGACTCACATCTCTCTGCTGTGTGAAGCAGACGCACATCTCTCTGCTGTGTGAGGCAGACTCACATATCTCTGCTGTGTGAAGCAGACTCACATCTCTCTGCTATGTGAAGCAGACTCACATCTCTGCTGTGTGAAGTAGACACATCTCTCTGCTGTGTGAAGTAGACACATCTCTCTGCTGTGTGAAGTAGACACATCTCTCTGCTGTGTGAAGTAGACACATCTCTCTGCTGTGTGAAGCAGACTCACATATCTCTGTTGTGTGAAGTAGACACATCTCTCTGCTGTGTGAAGTAGACACATCTCTCTGCTGTGTGAAGCAGACTCACATCCCCCTGCTGTGTGAGGCAGACTCACATCTCTCTGCTGTGTGAAGTAGACTCTTATCTCTCTGCTGTGTGAAGCAGACTCACATCTCTGCTGTGTGAAGCAGACTCACATCTCTCTGCTGTGTGAAGCAGACTCACATCTCTGCTGTGTGAAGCAGACTCACATCCCCCTGCTGTGTGAGGCAGACTCACATCTCTCTGCTGTGTGAAGTAGACTCTCATATCTCTGCTGTGTGAAGCAGATTTACATAACTCTGCTGTGTGAAGCATACTCACATCTCTCTGCTGTGTGAAGCAGACTCACATCTCTCTGCTGTGTGAAGCAGACTCACATCTCTGCTGTGTGAGGCTGACTCACATCTCTCTGCTGTGTGAAGTAGACACATCTCTCTGCTGTGTGAAGTAGACACATATCTCTGCTGTGTGAAGCAGATTTACATAACTCTGCTGTGTGAAGCATACTCACATCTCTCTGCTGTGTGAAGCAGACTCACATCTCTCTGCTGTGTGAAGTAGACACATCTCTCTGCTGTGTGAAGCAGACTCACATCGCTCTGCTGTGTGAAGTAGACTCACATCTCTCTGCTGTGTGAGGCTGACTCACATCTCTCTGCTGTGTGAAGCAGACTCACATCTCTCTGCTGTGTGAGGCTGACTCACATCTCTCTGCTGTGTGAAGCAGACTCACATCTCTCTGCTGTGTGAAGTAGACACATCTCTCTGCTGTGTGAAGCAGACTCACATCTCTGCTGTGTGAAGCAGACTCACATCTCTCTGCTGTGTGAAGTAGACACATCTCTCTGCTGTGTGAAGCAGACTCACATCTCTCTGCTGTGTGAAGTAGACTCACATATCTCTGCTGTGTGAAGCAGACTCACATCTCTCTGCTGTGTGAAGCAGACTCACATTTCTGCTGTGTGAAGCAGACTCACATCTCTGCTGTGTGAAGTAGACACATTTCTCTGCTGTGTGAAGTAGACACATCTCTCTGCTGTGTGAAGTAGACACATCTCTCTGCTGTGTGAAGTAGACACATCTCTCTGCTGTGTGAAGTAGACACATCTCTCTGCTGTGTGAAGTAGACACATCTCTCTGCTGCGTGAAGCAGATTTACATAACTCTGCTGTGTGAAGCAGACTCACATCTCTCTGCTGTGTGAAGCAGACGCACATCTCTCTGCTGTGTGAGGCAGACTCACATATCTCTGCTGTGTGAAGCAGACTCACATCTCTCTGCTGTGTGAAGCAGACTCACATCTCTGCTGTGTGAAGTGGACACATCTCTCTGCTGTGTGAAGTAGACACATCTCTCTGCTGTGTGAAGTAGACACATCTCTCTGCTGTGTGAAGTAGACACATCTCTCTGCTGTGTGAAGCAGACTCACATATCTCTGCTGTGTGAAGTAGACACATCTCTCTGCTGTGTGAAGTAGACACATCTCTCTGCTGTGTGAAGCAGATTTACATAACTCTGCTGTGTGAAGCATACTCACATCTCTCTGCTGTGTGAAGCAGACTCACATCTCTCTGCTGTGTGAAGTAGACACATCTCTCTGCTGTGTGAAGCAGACTCACATCTCTCTGCTGTGTGAAGTAGACTCACATCTCTCTGCTGTGTGAGGCTGACTCACATCTCTCTGCTGTGTGAAGCAGACTCACATCTCTCTGCTGTGTGAGGCCGACTCACATCTCTCTGCTGTGTGAAGCAGACTCACATCTCTCTGCTGTGTGAAGTAGACACATCTCTCTGCTGTGTGAAGCAGACTCACATCTCTCTGCTGTGTGAAGCAGACTCACATCTCTCTGCTGTGTGAAGTAGACACATCTCTCTGCTGTGTGAAGCAGACTCACATCTCTCTGCTGTGTGAAGTAGACTCACATATCTCTGCTGTGTGAAGCAGACTCACATCTCTCTGCTGTGTGAAGCAGACTCACATTTCTGCTGTGTGAGGCAGACTCACATCTCTGCTGTGTGAAGTAGACACATTTCTCTGCTGTGTGAAGTAGACACATCTCTCTGCTGTGTGAAGTAGACACATCTCTCTGCTGTGTGAAGTAGACACATCACTCTGCTGTGTGAAGTAGACACATCTCTCTGCTGTGTGAAGTAGACACATCTCTCTGCTGCGTGAAGCAGATTTACATAACTCTGCTGTGTGAAGCAGACTCACATCTCTCTGCTGTGTGAAGAAGACTCACATCTCTCTGCTGTGTGAAGCAGACGCACATCCCTCTGCTGTGTGAGGCAGACTCACATATCTCTGCTGTGTGAAGCAGACTCACATCTCTCTGCTGTGTGAAGCAGACTCACATCTCTGCTGTGTGAAGTAGACACATCTCTCTGCTGTGTGAAGTAGACACATCTCTCTGCTGTGTGAAGTAGACACATCTCTCTGCTGTGTGAAGTAGACACATCTCTCTGCTGTGTGAAGCAGATTTACATAACTCTGCTGTGTGAAGCATACTCACATCTCTCTGCTGTGTGAAGCAGACTCACATCTCTCTGCTGTGTGAAGTAGACACATCTCTCTGCTGTGTGAAGCAGACTCACATCTCTCTGCTGTGTGAAGTAGACTCACATCTCTCTGCTGTGTGAGGCTGACTCACATCTCTCTGCGGTGTGAAGCAGACTCACATCTCTCTGCTGTGTGAGGCTGACTCACATCTCTCTGCTGTGTGAAGCAGACTCACATCTCTCTGCTGTGTGAAGTAGACACATCTCTCTGCTGTGTGAAGCAGACTCACATCTCTCTGCTGTGTGAAGCAGACTCACATCTCTCTGCTGTGTGAAGTAGACACATCTCTCTGCTGTGTGAAGCAGACTCACATCTCTCTGCTGTGTGAAGTAGACTCACATATCTCTGCTGTGTGAAGCAGACTCACATCTCTCTGCTGTGTGAAGCAGACTCACATTTCTGCTGTGTGAAGCAGACTCACATCTCTGCTGTGTGAAGTAGACACATTTCTCTGCTGTGTGAAGTAGACACATCTCTCTGCTGTGTGAAGTAGACACATCTCTCTGCTGTGTGAAGTAGACACATCTATCTGCTGTGTGAAGTAGACACATCTCTCTGCTGTGTGAAGTAGACACATCTCTCTGCTGCGTGAAGCAGATTTACATAACTCTGCTGTGTGAAGCAGACTCACATCTCTCTGCTGTGTGAAGAAGACTCACATCTCTCTGCTGTGTGAAGCAGACGCACATCCCTCTGCTGTGTGAGGCAGACTCACATATCTCTGCTGTGTGAAGCAGACTCACATCTCTCTGCTGTGTGAAGCAGACTCACATCTCTGCTGTGTGAAGTAGACACATCTCTCTGCTGTGTGAAGTAGACACATCTCTCTGCTGTGTGAAGTAGACACATCTCTCTGCTGTGTGAAGCAGACTCACATATCTCTGCTGTGTGAAGTAGACACATCTCTCTGCTGTGTGAAGCAGACTCACATCTCTCTGCTGTGTGAAGCAGACTCACATCTCTCTGCTGTGTGAGGCAGACTCACATCTCTCTGCTGTGTGAGGCTGACTCACATCTCTCTGCTGTGTGAAGTAGACTCACATATCTCTGCTGCGTGAGGCTGACTCACATCTCTCTGCTGTGTGAAGTAGACACATCTCTCTGCTGTGTGAAGTAGACACATCTCTCTGCTGTGTGAAGTAGACACATCTCTCTGCTGCGTGAAGCAGATTTACATAACTCTGCTGTGTGAAGCAGACTCACATCTCTCTGCTGTGTGAAGCAGACTCACATATCTCTGCTGTGTGAAGCAGACTCACATCTCTGCTGTGTGAGGCTGACTCACATCTCTCTGCTGTGTGAAGTAGACACATCTCTCTGCTGTGTGAAGTAGACACATCTCTCTGCTGTGTGAAGTAGACACATCTCTCTGCTGTGAAGCAGATTTACATAACTCTGCTGTGTGAAGCATACTCACATCTCTGCTGTGTGAAGCAGACTCACATCTCTCTGCTGTGTGAAGTAGACACATCTCTCTGCTGTGTGAAGCAGACTCACATCTCTCTGCTGTGTGAAGTAGACTCACATCTCTCTGCTGTGTGAGGCTGACTCACATCTCTCTGCGGTGTGAAGCAGACTCACATCTCTCTGCTGTGTGAGGCTGACTCACATCTCTCTGCTGTGTGAAGCAGACTCACATCTCTCTGCTGTGTGAAGTAGACACATCTCTCTGCTGTGTGAAGCAGACTCACATCTCTCTGCTGTGTGAAGCAGACTCACATCTCTCTGCTGTGTGAAGTAGACACATCTCTCTGCTGTGTGAAGCAGACTCACATCTCTCTGCTGTGTGAAGTAGACTCACATATCTCTGCTGTGTGAAGCAGACTCACATCTCTCTGCTGTGTGAAGCAGACTCACATTTCTGCTGTGTGAAGCAGACTCACATCTCTGCTGTGTGAAGTAGACACATTTCTCTGCTGTGTGAAGTAGACACATCTCTCTGCTGTGTGAAGTAGACACATCTCTCTGCTGTGTGAAGTAGACACATCTATCTGCTGTGTGAAGTAGACACATCTCTCTGCTGTGTGAAGTAGACACATCTCTCTGCTGCGTGAAGCAGATTTACATAACTCTGCTGTGTGAAGCAGACTCACATCTCTGCTGTGTGAAGAAGACTCACATCTCTCTGCTGTGTGAAGCAGACGCACATCCCTCTGCTGTGTGAGGCAGACTCACATATCTCTGCTGTGTGAAGCAGACTCACATCTCTCTGCTGTGTGAAGCAGACTCACATCTCTGCTGTGTGAAGTAGACACATCTCTCTGCTGTGTGAAGTAGACACATCTCTCTGCTGTGTGAAGTAGACACATCTCTCTGCTGTGTGAAGTAGACACATCTCTCTGCTGTGTGAAGCAGACTCACATATCTCTGCTGTGTGAAGTAGACACATCTCTCTGCTGTGTGAAGCAGACTCACATCTCTCTGCTGTGTGAAGCAGACTCACATCTCTCTGCTGTGTGAGGCAGACTCACATCTCTCTGCTGTGTGAGGCTGACTCACATCTCTCTGCTGTGTGAAGTAGACTCACATATCTCTGCTGCGTGAGGCTGACTCACATCTCTCTGCTGTGTGAAGTAGACACATCTCTCTGCTGTGTGAAGTAGACACATCTCTCTGCTGTGTGAAGTAGACACATCTCTCTGCTGCGTGAAGCAGATTTACATAACTCTGCTGTGTGAAGCAGACTCACATCTCTCTGCTGTGTGAAGCAGACTCACATATCTCTGCTGTGTGAAGCAGACTCACATCTCTGCTGTGTGAGGCTGACTCACATCTCTCTGCTGTGTGAAGTAGACACATCTCTGCTGTGTGAAGTAGACACATCTCTCTGCTGTGTGAAGCAGATTTACATAACTCTGCTGTGTGAAGCATACTCACATCTCTCTGCTGTGTGAAGCAGACTCACATCTCTCTGCTGTGTGAAGTAGACACATCTCTCTGCTGTGAAAGCAGACTCACATCTCTGCTGTGTGAAGTAGACTCACATCTCTCTGCGGTGTGAGGCTGACTCACATCTCTCTGCCGTGTGAAGCAGACTCACATCTCTGCTGTGTGAGGCTGACTCACATCTCTCTGCTGTGTGAAGCAGACTCACATCTCTCTGCTGTGTGAAGTAGACACATCTCTGCTGTGTGAAGCAGACTCACATCTCTGCTGTGTGAAGCAGACTCACATCTCTCTGCTGTGTGAAGTAGACACATCTCTCTGCTGTGTGAAGCAGACTCACATCTCTGCTGTGTGAAGTAGACTCACATATCTCTGCTGTGTGAAGCAGACTCACATCTCTCTGCTGTGTGAAGCAGACTCACATTTCTGCTGTGTGAAGCAGACTCACATCTCTGCTGTGTGAAGTAGACACATTTCTCTGCTGTGTGAAGTAGACACATCTATCTGCTGTGTGAAGTAGACACATCTCTCTGCTGTGTGAAGTAGACACATCTCTCTGCTGCGTGAAGCAGATTTACATAACTCTGCTGTGTGAAGCAGACTCACATCTCTCTGCTGTGTGAAGAAGACTCACATCTCTCTGCTGTGTGAAGCAGACGCACATCCCTCTGCTGTGTGAGGCAGACTCACATATCTCTGCTGTGTGAAGCAGACTCACATCTCTCTGCTGTGTGAAGCAGACTCACATCTCTGCTGTGTGAAGTAGACACATCTCTCTGCTGTGTGAAGTAGACACATCTCTCTGCTGTGTGAAGTAGACACATCTCTCTGCTGTGTGAAGTAGACACATCTCTCTGCTGTGTGAAGCAGACTCACATATCTCTGCTGTGTGAAGTAGACACATCTCTCTGCTGTGTGAAGCAGACTCACATCTCTCTGCTGTGTGAAGCAGACTCACATCTCTCTGCTGTGTGAGGCAGACTCACATCTCTCTGCTGTGTGAGGCTGACTCACATCTCTCTGCTGTGTGAAGTAGACTCACATATCTCTGCTGCGTGAGGCTGACTCACATCTCTCTGCTGTGTGAAGTAGACACATCTCTCTGCTGTGTGAAGTAGACACATCTCTCTGCTGTGTGAAGTAGACACATCTCTCTGCTGCGTGAAGCAGATTTACATAACTCTGCTGTGTGAAGCAGACTCACATCTCTCTGCTGTGTGAAGCAGACTCACATATCTCTGCTGTGTGAAGCAGACTCACATCTCTGCTGTGTGAGGCTGACTCACATCTCTCTGCTGTGTGAAGTAGACACATCTCTCTGCTGTGTGAAGCAGATTTACATAACTCTGCTGTGTGAAGCATACTCACATCTCTCTGCTGTGTGAAGCAGACTCGCATCTCTCTGCTGTGTGAAGTAGACACATCTCTCTGCTGTGTGAAGCAGACTCACATCTCTCTGCTGTGTGAAGTAGACTTACATCTCTCTGCTGTGTGAGGCTGACTCACATCTCTCTGCTGTGTGAAGCAGACTCACATCTCTCTGCTGTGTGAGGCTGACTCACATCTCTCTGCTGTGTGAAGCAGACTCACATCTCTCTGCTGTGTGAAGTAGACACATCTCTCTGCTGTGTGAAGCAGACTCACATCTCTCTGCTGTGTGAAGCAGACTCACATCTCTCTGCTGTGTGAAGTAGACACATCTCTCTGCTGTGTGAAGCAGACTCACATCTCTCTGCTGTGTGAAGTAGACTCACATATCTCTGCTGTGTGAAGCAGACTCACATCTCTCTGCTGTGTGAACCAGACTCACATTTCTGCTGTGTGAAGCAGACTCACATCTCTGCTGTGTGAAGTAGACACATTTCTCTGCTGTGTGAAGTAGACACATCTCTCTGCTGTGTGAAGTAGACACATCTCTCTGCTGTGTGAAGTAGACACATCTATCTGCTGTGTGAAGTAGACACATCTCTCTGCTGTGTGAAGTAGACACATCTCTCTGCTGCGTGAAGCAGATTTACATAACTCTGCTGTGTGAAGCAGACTCACATCTCTCTGCTGTGTGAAGAAGACTCACATCTCTCTGCTGTGTGAAGCAGACGCACATCCCTCTGCTGTGTGAGGCAGACTCACATATCTCTGCTGTGTGAAGCAGACTCACATCTCTGCTGTGTGAAGTAGACACATCTCTCTGCTGTGTGAAGTAGACACATCTCTCTGCTGTGTGAAGTAGACACATCTCTCTGCTGTGTGAAGTAGACACATCTCTCTGCTGTGTGAAGCAGACTCACATATCTCTGCTGTGTGAAGTAGACACATCTCTCTGCTGTGTGAAGCAGACTCACATCTCTCTGCTGTGTGAAGCAGACTCACATCTCTCTGCTGTGTGAGGCAGACTCACATCTCTCTGCTGTGTGAGGCTGACTCACATCTCTCTGCTGTGTGAAGTAGACTCACATATCTCTGCTGCGTGAGGCTGACTCACATCTCTCTGCTGTGTGAAGTAGACACATCTCTCTGCTGTGTGAAGTAGACACATCTCTCTGCTGCGTGAAGCAGATTTACATAACTCTGCTGTGTGAAGCAGACTCACATCTCTCTGCTGTGTGAAGAAGACTCACATCTCCCTGCTGTGTGAAGCAGACGCACATCTCTCTGCTGTGTGAGGCAGACTCACATCTCTCTGCTGTGTGAAGCAGACTCACATATCTCTGCTGTGTGAAGCAGACTCACATCTCTCTGCGGTGTGAAGCAGACTCACATCTCTGCTGTGTGAAGTAGACACATCTCTCTGCTGTGTGAAGTAGACACATCTCTCTGCTGTGTGAAGTAGACACATCTCTCTGCTGTGTGAAGCAGACTCACATATCTCTGCTGTGTGAAGTAGACACATCTCTCTGCTGTGTGAAGCAGACTCACATCTCTCTGCTGTGTGAAGCAGACTCACATCTCTCTGCTGTGTGAGGCAGACTCACATCTCTCTGCTGTGTGAGGCAGACTCACATCTCTCTGCTGTGTGAGGCTGACTCACATCTCTCTGCTGTGTGAAGTAGACACATCTCTCTGCTGTGTGAAGTAGACACATCTCTCTGCTGTGTGAAGTAGACACATCTCTCTGCTGTGTGAAGTAGACACATCTCTCTGCTGTGTGAAGTAGACACATCTCTCTGCTGTGTGAAGCAGACTCACATATCTCTGCTGTGTGAAGTAGACACATCTCTCTGCTGTGTGAAGCAGACTCACATCTCTGCTGTGTGAAGCAGACTCACATCTCTGCTGTGTGAGGCAGACTCACATCTCTCTGCTGTGTGAGGCTGACTCACATCTCTCTGCTGTGTGAAGTAGACTCACATATCTCTGCTGCGTGAGGCTGACTCACATCTCTCTGCTGTGTGAAGTAGACACATCTCTCTGCTGTGTGAAGTAGACACATCTCTCTGCTGTGTGAAGTAGACACATCTCTCTGCTGCGTGAAGCAGATTTACATAACTCTGCTGTGTGAAGCAGACTCACATCTCTCTGCTGTGTGAAGCAGACTCACATATCTCTGCTGTGTGAAGCAGACTCACATCTCTGCTGTGTGAGGCTGACTCACATCTCTCTGCTGTGTGAAGTAGACACATCTCTCTGCTGTGTGAAGTAGACACATCTCTCTGCTGTGTGAAGTAGACACATCTCTCTGCTGTGTGAAGCAGATTTACATAACTCTGCTGTGTGAAGCATACTCACATCTCTCTGCTGTGTGAAGCAGACTCACATCTCTCTGCTGTGTGAAGTAGACACATCTCTCTGCTGTGTGAAGCAGACTCACATCTCTCTGCTGTGTGAAGTAGACTCACATCTCTCTGCTGTGTGAGGCTGACTCACATCTCTCTGCGGTGTGAAGCAGACTCACATCTCTCTGCTGTGTGAGGCTGACTCACATCTCTCTGCTGTGTGAAGCAGACTCACATCTCTCTGCTGTGTGAAGTAGACACATCTCTCTGCTGTGTGAAGCAGACTCACATCTCTCTGCTGTGTGAAGCAGACTCACATCTCTCTGCTGTGTGAAGTAGACACATCTCTCTGCTGTGTGAAGCAGACTCACATCTCTCTGCTGTGTGAAGTAGACTCACATATCTCTGCTGTGTGAAGCAGACTCACATCTCTCTGCTGTGTGAAGCAGACTCACATTTCTGCTGTGTGAAGCAGACTCACATCTCTGCTGTGTGAAGTAGACACATTTCTCTGCTGTGTGAAGTAGACACATCTCTCTGCTGTGTGAAGTAGACACATCTCTCTGCTGTGTGAAGTAGACACATCTATCTGCTGTGTGAAGTAGACACATCTCTCTGCTGTGTGAAGTAGACACATCTCTCTGCTGCGTGAAGCAGATTTACATAACTCTGCTGTGTGAAGCAGACTCACATCTCTCTGCTGTGTGAAGAAGACTCACATCTCTCTGCTGTGTGAAGCAGACGCACATCCCTCTGCTGTGTGAGGCAGACTCACATATCTCTGCTGTGTGAAGCAGACTCACATCTCTGCTGTGTGAAGCAGACTCACATCTCTGCTGTGTGAAGTAGACACATCTCTGCTGTGTGAAGTAGACACATCTCTGCTGTGTGAAGTAGACACATCTCTCTGCTGTGTGAAGTAGACACATCTCTCTGCTGTGTGAAGCAGACTCACATATCTCTGCTGTGTGAAGTAGACACATCTCTGCTGTGTGAAGCAGACTCACATCTCTCTGCTGTGTGAAGCAGACTCACATCTCTCTGCTGTGTGAGGCAGACTCACATCTCTCTGCTGTGTGAGGCTGACTCACATCTCTCTGCTGTGTGAAGTAGACTCACATATCTCTGCTGCGTGAGGCTGACTCACATCTCTCTGCTGTGTGAAGTAGACACATCTCTCTGCTGTGTGAAGTAGACACATCTCTCTGCTGTGTGAAGTAGACACATCTCTCTGCTGCGTGAAGCAGATTTACATAACTCTGCTGTGTGAAGCAGACTCACATCTCTCTGCTGTGTGAAGCAGACTCACATATCTCTGCTGTGTGAAGCAGACTCACATCTCTGCTGTGTGAGGCTGACTCACATCTCTCTGCTGTGTGAAGTAGACACATCTCTCTGCTGTGTGAAGTAGACACATCTCTCTGCTGTGTGAAGCAGATTTACATAACTCTGCTGTGTGAAGCATACTCACATCTCTCTGCTGTGTGAAGCAGACTCACATCTCTCTGCTGTGTGAAGTAGACACATCTCTCTGCTGTGTGAAGCAGACTCACATCTCTCTGCTGTGTGAAGTAGACTCACATCTCTCTGCGGTGTGAGGCTGACTCACATCTCTCTGCCGTGTGAAGCAGACTCACATCTCTCTGCTGTGTGAGGCTGACTCACATCTCTCTGCTGTGTGAAGCAGACTCACATCTCTCTGCTGTGTGAAGTAGACACATCTCTCTGCTGTGTGAAGCAGACTCACATCTCTCTGCTGTGTGAAGCAGACTCACATCTCTCTGCTGTGTGAAGTAGACACATCTCTCTGCTGTGTGAAGCAGACTCACATCTCTCTGCTGTGTGAAGTAGACTCACATATCTCTGCTGTGTGAAGCAGACTCACATCTCTCTGCTGTGTGAAGCAGACTCACATTTCTGCTGTGTGAAGCAGACTCACATCTCTGCTGTGTGAAGTAGACACATTTCTCTGCTGTGTGAAGTAGACACATCTATCTGCTGTGTGAAGTAGACACATCTCTCTGCTGTGTGAAGTAGACACATCTCTCTGCTGCGTGAAGCAGATTTACATAACTCTGCTGTGTGAAGCAGACTCACATCTCTCTGCTGTGTGAAGAAGACTCACATCTCTCTGCTGTGTGAAGCAGACGCACATCCCTCTGCTGTGTGAGGCAGACTCACATATCTCTGCTGTGTGAAGCAGACTCACATCTCTGCTGTGTGAAGCAGACTCACATCTCTGCTGTGTGAAGTAGACACATCTCTCTGCTGTGTGAAGTAGACACATCTCTCTGCTGTGTGAAGTAGACACATCTCTCTGCTGTGTGAAGTAGACACATCTCTCTGCTGTGTGAAGCAGACTCACATATCTCTGCTGTGTGAAGTAGACACATCTCTCTGCTGTGTGAAGCAGACTCACATCTCTCTGCTGTGTGAAGCAGACTCACATCTCTCTGCTGTGTGAGGCAGACTCACATCTCTCTGCTGTGTGAGGCTGACTCACATCTCTCTGCTGTGTGAAGTAGACTCACATATCTCTGCTGCGTGAGGCTGACTCACATCTCTCTGCTGTGTGAAGTAGACACATCTCTCTGCTGTGTGAAGTAGACACATCTCTCTGCTGTGTGAAGTAGACACATCTCTCTGCTGCGTGAAGCAGATTTACATAACTCTGCTGTGTGAAGCAGACTCACATCTCTCTGCTGTGTGAAGCAGACTCACATATCTCTGCTGTGTGAAGCAGACTCACATCTCTGCTGTGTGAGGCTGACTCACATCTCTCTGCTGTGTGAAGTAGACACATCTCTCTGCTGTGTGAAGCAGATTTACATAACTCTGCTGTGTGAAGCATACTCACATCTCTCTGCTGTGTGAAGCAGACTCGCATCTCTCTGCTGTGTGAAGTAGACACATCTCTCTGCTGTGTGAAGCAGACTCACATCTCTCTGCTGTGTGAAGTAGACTTACATCTCTCTGCTGTGTGAGGCTGACTCACATCTCTCTGCTGTGTGAAGCAGACTCACATCTCTCTGCTGTGTGAGGCTGACTCACATCTCTCTGCTGTGTGAAGCAGACTCACATCTCTCTGCTGTGTGAAGTAGACACATCTCTCTGCTGTGTGAAGCAGACTCACATCTCTCTGCTGTGTGAAGCAGACTCACATCTCTCTGCTGTGTGAAGTAGACACATCTCTCTGCTGTGTGAAGCAGACTCACATCTCTCTGCTGTGTGAAGTAGACTCACATATCTCTGCTGTGTGAAGCAGACTCACATCTCTCTGCTGTGTGAACCAGACTCACATTTCTGCTGTGTGAAGCAGACTCACATCTCTGCTGTGTGAAGTAGACACATTTCTCTGCTGTGTGAAGTAGACACATCTCTCTGCTGTGTGAAGTAGACACATCTCTCTGCTGTGTGAAGTAGACACATCTATCTGCTGTGTGAAGTAGACACATCTCTCTGCTGTGTGAAGTAGACACATCTCTCTGCTGCGTGAAGCAGATTTACATAACTCTGCTGTGTGAAGCAGACTCACATCTCTCTGCTGTGTGAAGAAGACTCACATCTCTGCTGTGTGAAGCAGACGCACATCCCTCTGCTGTGTGAGGCAGACTCACATATCTCTGCTGTGTGAAGCAGACTCACATCTCTGCTGTGTGAAGTAGACACATCTCTCTGCTGTGTGAAGTAGACACATCTCTCTGCTGTGTGAAGTAGACACATCTCTCTGCTGTGTGAAGTAGACACATCTCTCTGCTGTGTGAAGCAGACTCACATATCTCTGCTGTGTGAAGTAGACACATCTCTCTGCTGTGTGAAGCAGACTCACATCTCTGCTGTGTGAAGCAGACTCACATCTCTGCTGTGTGAGGCAGACTCACATCTCTCTGCTGTGTGAGGCTGACTCACATCTCTCTGCTGTGTGAAGTAGACTCACATATCTCTGCTGCGTGAGGCTGACTCACATCTCTCTGCTGTGTGAAGTAGACACATCTCTCTGCTGTGTGAAGTAGACACATCTCTCTGCTGCGTGAAGCAGATTTACATAACTCTGCTGTGTGAAGCAGACTCACATCTCTCTGCTGTGTGAAGAAGACTCACATCTCCCTGCTGTGTGAAGCAGACGCACATCTCTCTGCTGTGTGAGGCAGACTCACATCTCTCTGCTGTGTGAAGCAGACTCACATATCTCTGCTGTGTGAAGCAGACTCACATCTCTCTGCGGTGTGAAGCAGACTCACATCTCTGCTGTGTGAAGTAGACACATCTCTCTGCTGTGTGAAGTAGACACATCTCTCTGCTGTGTGAAGTAGACACATCTCTCTGCTGTGTGAAGCAGACTCACATATCTCTGCTGTGTGAAGTAGACACATCTCTGCTGTGTGAAGCAGACTCACATCTCTCTGCTGTGTGAAGCAGACTCACATCTCTCTGCTGTGTGAGGCAGACTCACATCTCTCTGCTGTGTGAGGCAGACTCACATCTCTCTGCTGTGTGAGGCTGACTCACATCTCTCTGCTGTGTGAAGTAGACACATCTCTCTGCTGCGTGAAGTAGACACATCTCTCTGCTGTGTGAAGCAGACTCACATCTCTCTGCTGTGTGAAGTAGACTCACATCTCTCTGCTGTGTGAAGCAGACTCACATCTCTGCTGTGTGAAGTAGACGCATCTCTCTGCTGCGTGAAGCAGATTTACATAACTCTGCTGTGTGAAGCATACTCACATCTCTCTGCTGTGTGAAGCAGACTCACATATCTCTGCTGTGTGAAGCAGACTCACATCTCTCTGCTGTGTGAGGCAGACTCACATCTCTGCTGTGTGAGGCTGACTCACATCTCTCTGCTGTGTGAAGCAGACTCACATCTCTCTGCTGTGTGAAGTAGACTCACATCTCTCTGCTGTGTGAGGCAGACTCACATCTCTCTGCTGTGTGAGGTGGACTCACATCTCTCTGCTGTGTGAAGCAGACTCACATCTCTCTGCTGTGTGAAGTAGACTCACATCTCTCTGCTGTGTGAGGCTGACTCACATCTCTCTGCTGTGTGAAGTAGACACATCTCTCTGCTGCGTGAAGTAGACTCACATCTCTCTGCTGTGCGAGGCAGACTCACATCTCTCTGCTGTGTGAAGCAGACTCACATCTCTCTGCTGTGTGAAGTAGACTCACATCTCTCTGCTGTGTGAAGCAGACTCACATATCTCTGCCGTGTGAAGTAGACACATCTCTCTGCTGTGTGAAGCAGACTCACATCTCTCTGCTGTGTGAAGCAGACTCACATATCTCTGCTGTGTGAAGCTGACTGACATCTCTCTGCTGTGTGAAGTAGACACATATCTCTGCTGTGTGAGGCAGACGCACATCTCTCTGCTGTGTGAAGTAGACTCACATATCTCTGCTGTGTGAAGCAGACACATATCTCTGCTGTGTGAAGCTGACTGACATCTCTCTGCTGTGTGAAGTAGACACATCTCTCTGCTGTGTGAAGTAGACACATCTCTCTGCTGCGTGAAGCAGATTTACATAACTCTGCTGTGTGAAGCAGACTCACATCTCTCTGCTGTGTGAAGAAGACTCACATCTCCCTGCTGTGTGAAGCAGACGCACATCTCTCTGCTGTGTGAGGCAGACTCACATCTCTCTGCTGTGTGAAGCAGACTCACATATCTCTGCTGTGTGAAGCAGACTCACATCTCTCTGCGGTGTGAAGCAGACTCACATCTCTGCTGTGTGAAGTAGACACATCTCTCTGCTGTGTGAAGTAGACACATCTCTCTGCTGTGTGAAGTAGACACATCTCTCTGCTGTGTGAAGCAGACTCACATATCTCTGCTGTGTGAAGTAGACACATCTCTCTGCTGTGTGAAGCAGACTCACATCTCTCTGCTGTGTGAAGCAGACTCACATCTCTCTGCTGTGTGAGGCAGACTCACATCTCTCTGCTGTGTGAGGCAGACTCACATCTCTCTGCTGTGTGAGGCTGACTCACATCTCTCTGCTGTGTGAAGTAGACACATCTCTCTGCTGCGTGAAGTAGACACATCTCTCTGCTGTGTGAAGCAGACTCACATCTCTCTGCTGTGTGAAGTAGACTCACATCTCTCTGCTGTGTGAAGCAGACTCACATCTCTGCTGTGTGAAGTAGACGCATCTCTCTGCTGCGTGAAGCAGATTTACATAACTCTGCTGTGTGAAGCATACTCACATCTCTCTGCTGTGTGAAGCAGACTCACATATCTCTGCTGTGTGAAGCAGACTCACATCTCTCTGCTGTGTGAGGCAGACTCACATCTCTGCTGTGTGAGGCTGACTCACATCTCTCTGCTGTGTGAAGCAGACTCACATCTCTCTGCTGTGTGAAGTAGACTCACATCTCTCTGCTGTGTGAGGCAGACTCACATCTCTCTGCTGTGTGAGGTGGACTCACATCTCTCTGCTGTGTGAAGCAGACTCACATCTCTCTGCTGTGTGAAGTAGACTCACATCTCTCTGCTGTGTGAGGCTGACTCACATCTCTCTGCTGTGTGAAGTAGACACATCTCTCTGCTGCGTGAAGTAGACTCACATCTCTCTGCTGTGCGAGGCAGACTCACATCTCTCTGCTGTGTGAAGCAGACTCACATCTCTCTGCTGTGTGAAGTAGACTCACATCTCTCTGCTGTGTGAAGCAGACTCACATATCTCTGCCGTGTGAAGTAGACACATCTCTCTGCTGTGTGAAGCAGACTCACATCTCTCTGCTGTGTGAAGCAGACTCACATATCTCTGCTGTGTGAAGCTGACTGACATCTCTCTGCTGTGTGAAGTAGACACATATCTCTGCTGTGTGAGGCAGACGCACATCTCTCTGCTGTGTGAAGTAGACTCACATATCTCTGCTGTGTGAAGCAGACACATATCTCTGCTGTGTGAAGCTGACTGACATCTCTCTGCTGTGTGAAGTAGACACATATCTCTGCTGTGTGAAGCAGACACATATCTCTGCTGTGTGAAGCTGACTGACATCTCTCTGCTGTGTGAAGTAGACACATATCTCTGCTGTGTGAGGCAGATGCACATCTCTCTGCTGTGTGAAGCAGACTCACATCTCTCTGCTGTGTGAGGCAGACGCACATCTCTCTGCTGTGTGAGGCAGACTCACATCTCTCTGCTGTGTGAGGCTGACTCACATCTCTCTGCTGTGTGAGGCAGACTCACATCTCTCTGCTGTGTGAGGCAGACTCACATCTCTCTGCTGTGTGAGGCAGACTCACATCTCTCTGCTGTGTGAGGCAGACTCACATCTCTCTGCTGTGTGAGGCAGACTCACATCTCTCTGCTGTGTGAGGCAGCCATTCACGGAGTCATGGATGTTTTTCTGCAAGAGGAAGAACACAATAAATTTAGTCAAGTTTATAAATCAAATCAAAGTTTATTTGTCACATCAAAGTTTATTTGTGCCGAATACAACAGATGTAGTAGACCTTACCGTGAAATGATAGGCCTGCATTGAGCTTTATGTCCTGTTTATGTTCCATCTAACAGCTGATAGGCCTGCATTGAGCTTTATGTCCTGTCTATGTTTTATCTAACAGCTGATAGGCCTGCATTGAGCTTTATGTCCTGTCTATGTTTTATCTAACAGCTGATAGGCCTGCATTGAGCTTTATGTCCTGTCTATGTTTTATCTAACAGCTGATAGGCCTGCATTGGGCCCTATGTCCTGTTTATGTTCCATCTAACAGCTGATAGGCCTACATTGAGCCCTATGTCCTGTCTATGTTTTATCTAACAGCTGATAGGCCTGCATTGGGCCCTATGTCCTGTTTATGTTTTATCTAACAGCTGATAGGCCTGCATTGGGCCCTATGTCCTGTTTATGTTCCATCTAACAGCTGATAGGCCTACATTGAGCCCTATGTCCTGTCTATGTTTTATCTAACAGCTGATAGGCCTGCATTGGGCCCTATGTCCTGTTTATGTTTTATCTAACAGCTGATAGGCCTGCATTGGGCCCTATGTCCTGTTTATGTTTTATCTAACAGCTGATAGGCCTGCATTGAGCTTTATGTCCTGTCTATGTTTTATCTAACAGCTGATAGGCCTGCATTGAGCCCTATGTCCTGTCTATGTTTTATCTAACAGCTGATAGGCCTGCATTGAGCTTTATGTCCTGTCTATGTTTTATCTAACAGCTGATAGGCCTACATTGGGCCCTATGTCCTGTCTATGTTCCATCTAACAGCTGATAGGCCTGCATTGAGCTTTATGTCCTGTCTATGTTTTATCTAACAGCTGATAGGCCTGCATTGAGCTTTATGTCCTGTCTATGTTTTATCTAACAGCTGATAGGCCTGCATTGAGCTTTATGTCCTGTTTATGTTTTATCTAACAGCTGATAGGCCTGCATTGGGCTTTATGTCCTGTCTATGTTCCATCTAACAGCTGATAGGCCTACATTGAGCTTTATGTCCTGTCTATGTTTTATCTAACAGCTGATAGGCCTACATTGGGCCCTATGTCCTGTCTATGTTCCATCTAACAGCTGATAGGCCTACATTGAGCTTTATGTCCTGTCTATGTTTTATCTAACAGCTGATAGGCCTACATTGGGCCCTATGTCCTGTCTATGTTCCATCTAACAGCTGATAGGCCTACATTGAGCTTTATGTCCTGTCTATGTTTTATCTAACAGCTGATAGGCCTGCATTGAGCTTTATGTCCTGTCTATGTTCCATCTAACAGCTGATAGGCCTACATTGAGCTTTATGTCCTGTCTATGTTTTATCTAAGAGCTGATAGGCCTGCATTGAGCTTTATGTCCTGTCTATGTTTTATCTAACAGCTGATAGGCCTGCATTGAGCTTTATGTCCTGTCTATGTTTTATCTAACAGCTGATAGGCCTGCATTGAGCTTTATGTCCTGTTTATGTTTTATCTAACAGCTGATAGGCCTGCATTGAGCTTTATGTCCTGTCTATGTTTTATCTAACAGCTGATAGGCCTGCATTGAGCTTTATGTCCTGTCTATGTTTTATCTAACAGCTGATAGGCCTACATTGAGCCCTATGTCCTGTTTATGTTTTATGTAACAGCTGATAGGCCTGCATTGAGCTTTATGTCCTGTCTATGTTTTATCTAACAGCTGATAGGCCTACATTGAGCCCTATGTCCTGTTTATGTTTTATGTAACAGCTGATAGGCCTGCATTGAGCTTTATGTCCTGTCTATGTTTTATCTAACAGCTGATAGGCCTACATTGAGCTTTATGTCCTGTTTATGTTTTATCTAACAGCTGATAGGCCTACATTGAGCCCTATGTCCTGTCTATGTTCCATCTAACAGCTGATAGGCCTACATTGGGCCCTATGTCCTGTCTATGTTCCATCTAACAGCTGATAGGCCTACATTGGGCCCTATGTCCTGTCTATGTTCCATCTAACAGCTGATAGGCCTACATTGAGCCCTATGTCCTGTCTATGTTCCATCTAACAGCTGATAGGCCTACATTGGGCCCTATGTCCTGTCTATGTTCCATCTAACAGCTGATAGGCCTACATTGGGCCCTATGTCCTGTCTATGTTCCTCTTTGCAGCATTTTCTCCCTATCACCGCAGGTGATTTGGGCTGTTATTTTAATTGGCCAGGGTCACAGGAAGTCAAATAGAAGCCTTCCCTAGACTATTCATAAGACCCAATCTGAACATCTAACGTCAGCTAATCAGTCAGGAATCTGAGTGTGAAAGCGTCAAACAATTTAACATGGTTCATATCCCTGCCATTGACAAACTGCTCACTAATTTGAATGCCTTCTTTTATCAAGGGAATCCGTTGGACACTTGGAGTAAGTGATCATCTTTGCCCCCTAATCTTTCTTTTCATGCACACCAACCCCCCAAACCCTTCTGCCCCCATGTCCCCCCTTCTGCACTCCCACCCCACTTTAAAGCAGTTACAGCTCCTTTTTCACAAGTCACCTAGAGATCACGATGGGGAGTGAGGAAAATAGTAACCCTTTAGCTCTGATGGCTGACATTTCCAACCATCAGAGCTAAATAGTTGTAATTGTGTTTATATTACGCAGGAACTTCTTTCCTCAACTCCTCTCACATCACACAACGTCTCTCTGTTCTTAGAAGCTGAGAGCTGTGTGATGTTCTGCCATGTTGGTGGAAGAGTTATGTTTTGGTACAGTGACTTCTGGCCACAGAAACCAGACCAATCAAAGGTAATGGGGTCGCAACCTAAATGGCACCCTATTCCCTATATAGTGCACTACATTTGATTAGCCCTGGTCAAAAGGGTGCCATTTGGGATGTTAACATGGATGATCGGGCGCGGGAGGCTGAGATGCTAGCATTCCTCTCACATGATGCACTAACAGACAGACATCCAGAGTGGAGAAGGCCAAAAACTCTCTACTCTGTCCACACCTCTACTCTGTCCACACCTATACTCTGTCCACACCTCTACTCTGTCCACACCTATACTCTGTACACACCTATACACTGTACACACCTATACTCTGTACACACCTATACACTATACACACCTATACTCTGTCTACACCTATACTCTGTCCACACCTATACTCTGTCCACACCTATACTCTGTCCACACCTATACTCTGTCCACACCTATACTCTGTCCACACCTATACTCGGTCCACACCTATACTCGGTACACACCTATACTCTGTACACACCTATACTCTGTACACTGTCCACACCTATACTCTGTACACACCTATACACTATACACACCTATACTCTGTCCACACCTATACACTATACACACCTATACTCTGTCCACGTCTATACTCTGTCCACGTCTATACTCTGTCCACGTCTATACTCTGTCCACGTCTATACTCTGTCCACACCTATACTCTGTACACACCTATACACTATACACACCTATACTCTGTCCACACCTATACACTATACACACCTATACTCTGTCCACTCTATACTCTGTCCACGTCTATACTCTGTCCACGTCTATACTCTGTCCACGTCTATACTCTGTCCACACCTATACTCTGTCCACTTCTATACTCTGTCCACGTCTATACTCTGTACACACCTCTACTCTGTCCACACCTATACTCTGTCCACACCTATACTCTGTCCACACCTATACTCTGTCCACACCTCTACTCTGTCCACACCTCTACTCTGTCCACACCTATACTCTGTCCACACCTATACTCTGTCCACACCTCTACTCTGTCCACACCTCTACTCTGTCCACACCTCTACTCTGTCCACACCTATACTCTGTACACACCTATACTCGGTCCACACCTATACTCGGTACACACCTATACTCGGTCCACACCTATACACGGCCCACTGTCCACACCTATACACTGTACACACCTATACACTGTCCACACCTATACTCTGTACACACCTATACACTATACACACCTATACTCTGTCCACACCTATACTCTGTCCACACCTATACTCGGTCCACGTCTATACTCTGTCCACACCTATACTCTGTCCACACCTCTACTCTGTCCACACCTCTACTCTGTCCACACCTCTACTCTGTCCACACCTATACTCTGTACACACCTATACACTGTACACACCTATACTCTGTACACACCTATACACTATACACACCTATACTCTGTCCACACCTATACTCTGTCCACACCTATACTCGGTCCACACCTATACTCGGTACACACCTATACTCGGTCCACACCTATATACGGCCCACTGTCCACACCTATACACTGTACACACCTATACACTGTCCACACCTATACTCTGTACACACCTATACACTATACACACCTATACTCTGTCCACACCTATACTCTGTCCACACCTATACTCGGTCCACGTCTATACTCTGTCCACACCTATACTCTGTACACACCTATACACTATACACACCTATACTCTGTCCACACCTATACACTATACACACCTATACTCGGTCCACACCTATACACTATACACACCTACAGTGCCTTGCGAAAGTATTCGGCCCCCTTGAACTTTGCGACCTTTTGCCACATTTCAGGCTTCAAACATAAAGATATAAAACTGTATTTTTTTGTGAAGAATCAACAACAAGTGGGACACAATCATGAAGTGGAACGACATTTATTGGATATTTCAAACTTTTTTAACAAATCAAAAACTGAAAAATTGGGCGTGCAAAATTATTCAGCCCCTTTACTTTCAGTGCAGCAAACTCTCTCCAGAAGTTCAGTGAGGATCTCTGAATGATCCAATGTTGACCTAAATGACTAATGATGATAAATACAATCCACCTGTGTGTAATCAAGTCTCCGTATAAATGCACCTGCACTGTGATAGTCTCAGAGGTCCGTTAAAAGCGCAGAGAGCATCATGAAGAACAAGGAACACACCAGGCAGGTCCGAGATACTGTTGTGAAGAAGTTTAAAGCCGGATTTGGATACAAAAAGATTTCCCAAGCTTTAAACATCCCAAGAAGCACTGTGCAAGCGATAATATTGAAATGGAAGGAGTATCAGACCACTGCAAATCTACCAAGACCTGGCCGTCCCTCTAAACTTTCAGCTCATACAAGGAGAAGACTGATCAGAGATGCAGCCAAGAGGCTCATGATCACTCTGGATGAACTGCAGAGATCTACAGCTGAGGTGGGACACTCTGTCCATAGGACAACAATCAGTCGTATATTGCACAAATCTGGCCTTTATGGAAGAGTGGTAAGAAGAAAGCCATTTCTTAAAGATATCCATAAAAAGTGTCGTTTAAAGTTTGCCACAAGCCACCTGGGAGACACACCAAACATGTGGAAGAAGGTGTTCTGGTCAGATGAAACCAAAATTGAACTTTTTGGCAACAATGCAAAACGTTATGTTTGGCATAAAAGCAACACAGCTCATCACCCTGAACACACCATCCCCATTGTCAAACATGGTGGTGGCAGCATCATGGTTTGGGCCTGCTTTTCTTCAGCAGGGACAGGGAAGATGGTTAAAATTGATGGGAAGATGGATGGAGCCAAATACAGGACCATTATGGAAGAAAACCTGATGGAGTCTGCAAAAGACCTGAGACTGTGACGGAGATTTGTCTTCCAACAAGACAATGATCCAAAACATAAAGCAAAATCTACAATGGAATGGTTAAAAAATAAACATATCCAGGTGTTAGAATGGCCAAGTCAAAGTCCAGACCTGAATCCAATCGAGAATCTGTGGAAAGAACTGAAAACTGCTGTTCACAAATGCTCTCCATCCAACCTCACTGAGCTCGAGCTGTTTTGCAAGGAGGAATGGGAAAAAATTTCAGTCTCTCGATGTGCAAAACTGATAGAGACATACCCCAAGCGACTTACAGCTGTAATCGCAGCAAAAGGTGGCGCTACAAAGTATTAACTTAAGGGGGCTGAATAATTTTGCACGCCCAATTTTTCAGTTTTTGATTTGTTAAAAAAGTTTGAAATATCCAATAAATGTCGTTCCACTTCATGATTGTGTCCCACTTGTTGTTGATTCTTCACAAAAAATACAGTTTTATATCTTTATGTTTGAAGCCTGAAATGTGGCAAAAGGTCGCAAAGTTCAAGGGGGCCGAATACTTTCGCAAGGCACTGTATACTCTGTCCACACCTATACTCGGTCCACGTCTATACTCTGTCCACACCTATACTCTGTACACACCTATACTCTATACACACCTATACTCTGTCCACACCTATACACTATACACACCTATACTCTGTACACTGTCCACACCTATACTCTGTACACACCTATACACTATACACACCTATACTCGGTCCACACCGATACTCGGTACACACCTATACTCTGTACACACCTATACTCTGTACACACCTATACTCTGTACACACCTATACTCTGTCCACACCTATACTCTGTCCACACCTATACACTATACACACCTATACTCTGTCCACACCTATACACTATACACACCTATACTCTGTACACTGTCCACACCTATACTCTGTACACACCTATACACTATACACACCTATACTCGGTCCACACCTATACACGGTCCACACCTATACTCTGTACACTGTCCACACCTATACTCTGTCCACACCTATACACTATACACACCTATACTCTGTCCACACCTATACACTATACACACCTATACTCTGTACACTGTCCACACCTATACTCTGTACACACCTATACACTATACACACCTATACTCGGTCCACACCTATACACGGTCCACACCTATACTCTGTACACACCTATACACTATACACACCTATACTCTGTCCACACCTATACTCTGTCCACACCTATACACTATACACACCTATACTCTGTCCACACCTATACACTATACACACCTATACTCTGTCCACACCTATACTCTGTCCACACCTATACTCTGTCCACAACTATACTCTGTACACACCTATACACTATACACACCTATACTCGGTCCACACCTATACACTATACACACCTATACTCGGTCCACACCTATACACGGTCCACACCTATACTCTGTACACTGTCCACACCTATACTCTGTACACACCTATACACTATACACACCTATACTCTGTCCACACCGATACTCTGTCCACACCTATACACTATACACACCTATACACTATACACACCTATACTCGGTACACACCTATACTCTGTCCACACCTATACTCTGTCCACACCTATACACTATACACACCTATACTCTGTCCACACCTATACACTATACACACCTATACTCTGTACAC
Organism: Oncorhynchus nerka; assembly: GCF_034236695.1. Lineage (NCBI taxonomy): Eukaryota > Metazoa > Chordata > Actinopteri > Salmoniformes > Salmonidae > Oncorhynchus > Oncorhynchus nerka. Next base: position 10,760,728 of record NC_088419.1, on the reverse strand, counting down.
TGTCCACACCTATACTCTGTACACACCTATACACTATACACACCTATACTCGGTCCACACCTATACACGGTCCACACCTATACTCTGTACACTGTCCACACCTATACTCTGTCCACACCTATACACTATACACACCTATACTCTGTCCACACCTATACACTATACACACCTATACTCTGTCCACACCTATACTCTGTCCACAACTATACTCTGTACACACCTATACACTATACACACCTATACTGCACACACCTATACTGTCCACACCTATACTCTGTCCACACCTATACTCTGTCCACACCTATACTCTGTCCACACCTATACACTATACACACCTATACTCTGTCCACACCTATACACTATACACACCTATACTCTGTACACTGTCCACACCTATACTCTGTACACACCTATACACTATACACACCTATACTCGGTCCACACCTATACACGGTCCACACCTATACTCTGTACACTGTCCACACCTATACTCTGTACACACCTATACACTATACACACCTATACTCTGTCCACACCTATACTCTGTCCACACCTATACACTATACACACCTATACTCTGTCCACACCTATACACTATACACACCTATACTCTGTCCACACCTATACTCTGTCCACACCTATACTCTGTCCACAACTATACTCTGTACACACCTATACACTATACACACCTATACTCGGTCCACACCTATACACTATACACACCTATACTCGGTCCACACCTATACACGGTCCACACCTATACTCTGTACACTGTCCACACCTATACTCTGTACACACCTATACACTATACACACCTATACTCTGTCCACACCTATACTCTGTCCACACCTATACTCTGTCCACACCTATACACTATACACACCTATACACTATACACACCTATACTCGGTACACACCTATACTCGGTCCACACCTATACTCTGTCCACACCTATACTCTGTACACACCTATACTCTGTACACACCTATACACTATACACACCTATACTCTGTACACTGTCCACACCTATACTCTGTACACACCTATACACTATACACACCTATACTCGGTCCACACCTATACACGGTCCACACCTATACTCTGTACACTGTCCACACCTATACTCTGTCCACACCTATACACTATACACACCTATACTCTGTCCACACCTATACACTATACACACCTATACTCTGTACACTGTCCACACCTATACTCTGTACACACCTATACACTATACACACCTATACTCGGTCCACACCTATACACGGTCCACACCTATACTCTGTACACACCTATACACTATACACACCTATACTCTGTCCACACCTATACTCTGTCCACACCTATACACTATACACACCTATACTCTGTCCACACCTATACACTATACACACCTATACTCTGTCCACACCTATACTCTGTCCACACCTATACTCTGTCCACAACTATACTCTGTACACACCTATACACTATACACACCTATACTCGGTCCACACCTATACACTATACACACCTATACTCGGTCCACACCTATACACGGTCCACACCTATACTCTGTACACTGTCCACACCTATACTCTGTACACACCTATACACTATACACACCTATACTCTGTCCACACCGATACTCTGTCCACACCTATACACTATACACACCTATACACTATACACACCTATACTCGGTACACACCTATACTCTGTCCACACCTATACTCTGTCCACACCTATACACTATACACACCTATACTCTGTCCACACCTATACACTATACACACCTATACTCTGTACACTGTCCACACCTATACTCTGTACACACCTATACACTATACACACCTATACTCGGTCCACACCTATACACGGTCCACACCTATACTCTGTACACTGTCCACACCTATACTCTGTCCACACCTATACACTATACACACCTATACTCTGTCCACACCTATACACTATACACACCTATACTCTGTCCACACCTATACTCTGTCCACAACTATACTCTGTACACACCTATACACTATACACACCTATACTCGGTACACACCTATACTCGGTCCACACCTATACTCTGTCCACACCTATACTCTGTCCACACCTATACTCTGTCCACACCTATACACTATACACACCTATACTCTGTCCACACCTATACACTATACACACCTATACTCTGTACACTGTCCACACCTATACTCTGTACACACCTATACACTATACACACCTATACTCGGTCCACACCTATACACGGTCCACACCTATACTCTGTACACTGTCCACACCTATACTCTGTACACACCTATACACTATACACACCTATACTCTGTCCACACCTATACTCTGTCCACACCTATACACTATACACACCTATACTCTGTCCACACCTATACACTATACACACCTATACTCTGTCCACACCTATACTCTGTCCACACCTATACTCTGTCCACAACTATACTCTGTACACACCTATACACTATACACACCTATACTCGGTCCACACCTATACACTATACACACCTATACTCGGTCCACACCTATACACGGTCCACACCTATACTCTGTACACTGTCCACACCTATACTCTGTACACACCTATACACTATACACACCTATACTCTGTCCACACCTATACTCTGTCCACACCTATACTCTGTCCACACCTATACACTATACACACCTATACACTATACACACCTATACTCGGTACACACCTATACTCGGTCCACACCTATACTCTGTCCACACCTATACTCTGTACACACCTATACTCTGTACACACCTATACTCTGTACACACCTATACTCAGTCCACACCTATACACTATACACACCTATACTCTGTCCACACCTATACTCAGTCTACACCTATACTCAGTCCACACCTAGACTCTGTCCACACCTATACTCTGTCCACAACTATACTCTGTCCACACCTATACACTGTACACACCTATACACTATACACACCTATACACTATACACACCTATACTCTGTCCACACCTATACTCTGTCCACACCTATACTCTGTCCACACCTATACTCTGTCCACACCTATACTCTGTCCACACCTATACTCTGTCCACACCTATACTCTGTCCACACCTATACTCGGTACACACCTATACTCGGTACACACCTATACTCTGTCCACACCTATACTCTGTCCACACCTATACTCGGTCCACACCTATACTCGGTCCACTGTCCACACCTATTCTCTACACACCTATACACTGTACACACCTATACACTGTCCACACCTATACTCTGTCCACACCTATACTCTGTCCACACCTATACTCTGTACACACCTATACACTATACACACCTATACTCTGTCCACACCTATACTCTGTCCACACCTACACACCTATACACTGTACACACCTATACTCTGTACACACCTATACACTGTCCACACCTATACTCTGTACACACCTATACACTATACACACCTATTCTCGGTCCACACCTATACACGGTCCACACCTATACTCTGTACACACCTACACACCTATACACTGTACACACCTATACTCTGTACACACCTATACACTGTCCACACCTATACTCTGTACACACCTATACACTATACACACCTATACTCTGTCCACACCTATACTCTGTCCACACCTATACTCGGTCCACACCTATACACGGTCCACACCTATACTCTGTACACACCTACACACCTATACACTGTACACACCTATACTCTGTACACACCTATACTCTGTCCACACCTATACTCTGTACACACCTATACTCTGTACACTGTCCACACCTATACTCTGTACACACCTATACTCTGTCCACACCTATACTCTGTCCACACCTATACTCTGTCCACGTCTATACTCTGTCCACGTCTATACTCTGTCCACACCTATACTCTGTACACACCTATACACTATACACACCTATACTCTGTCCACACCTATACTCTGTCCACACCTATACACTATACACACCTATACTCTGTCCACACCTATACACTATACACACCGCTCCTCCGCTCTCTCCACTGGCTTCCAGTTGAAGCTCGCATCCGCTACAAGACCATGGTGCTTGCCTACGGAGCTGTGAGGGGAACGGCACCTCAGTACCTCCAGGCTCTGATCAGGCCCTACACCCAAACAAGGGCACTGCGTTCATCCACCTCTGGCCTGCTCGCCTCCCTACCACTGAGGAAGTACAGTTCCCGCTCAGCCCAGTCAAAACTGTTCGCTGCTCTGGCCCCCCAATGGTGGAACAAACTCCCTCACGACGCCAGGACAGCGGAGTCAATCACCACCCTCCGGAGACACCTGAAACCCCACCTCTTTAAGGAATACCTAGGATAGGATAAAGTAATCCTTCTCACCCCCTTAAAAGATTTAGATGCACTATTGTAAAGTGGCAGTTCCACTGGATGTCATAAGGTGAACGCACCAATTTGTAAGTCGCTCTGGATAAGAGCGTCTGCTAAATGACTTAAATGTAAATGTAAAAAGGGAGTTGTCTAATGGGAGTCTTGTGACGGGCGGCAGTGGTGGCTCTGACGGCTGCTTTGTCCTCACTGTTGAGATTAGAGACCAGACACAGATCACAGTCTGACATGATACAAGCTCCACCAAGACTGTAACCCATCACTCCATCTCCTGTACAACACACTGGGCTCTCCAACTTCCATGCCATAGGCAAGCAATGGCTGTGGGAAACAGGGAAACTGGCAGAGAGAGCTTGTTTGTGCGTGTGTGTGTGTGTGTGTGTGTGTGTGTGTGTGTGTGTGTGTGTGTGTGTGTGTGTGTGTGTGTGTGTGTGTGTGTGTGTGCTCTCTATTATGTCCTAAAGAAGTCAGTCTGCGATTAGACATGGCATTTAATTTGTTAACTCAATTTGTCACATGAATGAAACGTGGATTCCCCCCTTACAAACAAATAAGGCTTGTCCCATACAACAGCTTCATACCATCTGTTATGTAAATATCCCACAAAGTACAGGATGTTTATTGTCAACTGTCATCAGCATCACAGATCTCTATAGTAACAGCTGACTCTTCATGGTTCTATTCTGTTGTTTGTTGTCAACTGTCAACAGTGTCACAGATCTCTATAGTAACAGCTGACTCTTCACGGTTCTATTCTGTTGTTTGTTGTCAACTGTCAACAGTGTCACAGGTCTCTATAGTAACAGCTGACGCTTCACGGTTCTATTCTGTTGTTTGTTGTCAACTGTCAACAGTGTCACAGATCTCTATAGTAACAGCTGACTCTTCACAGTTCAATTGTATTGTTTTTTGTTGTCAACTGTCAACAGTGTCACAGATCTCTATAGTAACAGCTGACTCTTCACGGTTCTATTCTGTTGTTTGTTGTCAACTGTCAACAGTGTCACAGATCTCTATAGTAACAGCTGACTCTTCACGGTTCTATTCTGTTGTTTGTTGTCAACTGTCAACAGCGTCACAGGTCTCTATAGTAACAGCTGACTCTGTATGGTTCTATTCTGTTGTTTGTTGTCAACTGTCATCAGTGTCACAGGTCTCTATAGTAACAGCTGACTCTGTATGGTTCTATTCTGTTGTTTGTTGTCAACTGTCATCAGCATCACAGGTCTCTATAGTAACAGCTGACTCTGTATGGTTCTATTCTGTTGTTTATTGTCAACTGTCATCAGTGTCACAGGTCTCTATAGTAACAGCTGACTCTGTATGGTTCTATTCTGTTGTTTGTTGTCAACTGTCATCAGTGTCACAGGTCTCTATAGTAACAGCTGACTGTATGGTTCTATTCTGTTGTTTGTTGTCAACTGTCATCAGTGTCACAGGTCTCTATAGTAACAGCTGACTCTGTATGGTTCTATTCTGTTGTTTATTGTCAACTGTCATCAGCATCACAGGTCTCTATAGTAACAGCTGACTCTGTATGGTTCTATTCTGTTGTTTATTGTCAACTGTCATCAGTGTCACAGGTCTCTATAGTAACAGCTGACTCTGTATGGTTCTATTCTGTTGTTTGTTGTCAACTGTCATCAGTGTCATAGGTCTCTATAGTAACAGCTGACTCTTCACAGTTCAATTGTATTGTTTGTTTGTTGTCAACTGTCATCAGTGTCACAGGTCTCTATAGTAACAGCTGACTGTATGGTTCTATTCTGTTGTTTGTTGTCAACTGTCATCAGTGTCATAGGTCTCTATAGTAACAGCTGACTCTTCACAGTTCAATTGTATTGTTTGTTTGTTGTCAACTGTCATCAGTGTCACAGGTCTCTATAGTAACAGCTGACTGTATGGTTCTATTCTGTTGTTTGTTGTCAACTGTCATCAGTGTCACAGGTCTCTATAGTAACAGCTGACTCTGTATGGTTCTATTCTGTTGTTTATTGTCAACTGTCATCAGCATCACAGGTCTCTATAGTAACAGCTGACTCTTCACAGTTCAATTGTATTGATTGTTTGTTGTCAACTGTCATCAGTGTCACAGGTCTCTATAGTAACAGCTGACTGTATGGTTCTATTCTGTTGTTTGTTGTCAACTGTCATCAGTGTCACAGGTCTCTATAGTAACAGCTGACTCTGTATGGTTCTATTCTGTTGTTTATTGTCAACTGTCATCAGCATCACAGGTCTCTATAGTAACAGCTGACTCTGTATGGTTCTATTCTGTTGTTTGTTGTCAACTGTCATCAGTGTCATAGGTCTCTATAGTAACAGCTGACTCTTCACAGTTCAATTGTATTGATTGTTTATTGTCAACTGTCATCAGCATCACAGGTCTCTATAGTAACAGCTGACTCTGTATGGTTCTATTCTGTTGTTTGTTGTCAACTGTCATCAGTGTCATAGGTCTCTATAGTAACAGCTGACTCTTCATGGTTCTATTCTGTTGTTTATTGTCAACTGTCAACAGTGTCACAGGTCTCTATAGTAACAGCTGACTCTGTATGGTTCTATTCTGTTGTTTATTGTCAACTGTCATCAGTGTCACAGGTCTCTATAGTAACAGCTGACTCTGTATGGTTCTATTCTGTTGTTTGTTGTCAACTGTCATCAGTGTCATAGGTCTCTATAGTAACAGCTGACTCTTCACAGTTCAATTGTATTGTTTGTTTGTTGTCAACTGTCAACAGTGTCACAGGTCTCTATAGTAACAGCTGACTCTTCACAGTTCAATTGTATTGTTTGTTTGTTTTCCAACTGTCAACAGTGTCACAGGTCTCTATAGTAACAGCTGATTCTGTATGGTTCTATTCTGTTGTTTGTTGTCAACTGTCATCAGCATCACAGGTCTCTATAGTAACAGTTGACTCTGTATGGTTCTATTCTGTTGTTTGTTGTCAACTGTCAACAGTGTCAGATCTCTATAGTAACAGCTGACTCTTCACAGTTCAATTGTATTGTTTGTTGTCAACTGTCAACAGTGTCACAGGTCTCTATAGTAACAGCTGATTCTGTATGGTTCTATTCTTTTGTTTATTGTCAACTGTCATCAGTGTCACAGGTCTCTATAGTAACAGCTGACTCTGTATGGTTCTATTCGGTTGTTTGTTGTCAACTGTCATCAGCATCACAGGTCTCTATAGTAACAGTTGACTCTGTATGGTTCTATTCTGTTGTTTGTTGTCAACTGTCAACAGTGTCACAGATCTCTATAGTAACAGCTGACTCTTCACAGTTCAATTGTATTGTTTGTTGTCAACTGTCAACAGTGTCACAGGTCTCTATAGTAACAGCTGATTCTGTATGGTTCTATTCTTTTGTTTATTGTCAACTGTCATCAGTGTCATAGGTCTCTATAGTAACAGCTGACTGTATGGTTCTATTCTGTTGTTTATTGTCAACTGTCATCAGTGTCACAGGTCTCTATAGTAACAGCTGACTCTGTATGGTTCTATTCTGTTGTTTATTGTCAACTGTCATCAGTGTCACAGGTCTCTATAGTAACAGCTGACTCTGTATGGTTCTATTCTGTTGTTTATTGTCAACTGTCATCAGTGTCACAGGTCTCTATAGTAACAGCTGACTCTGTATGGTTCTATTCTGTTGTTTGTTGTCAACTGTCATCAGTGTCACAGGTCTCTATAGTAACAGCTGACTGTATGGTTCTATTCTGTTGTTTGTTGTCAACTGTCATCAGTGTCACAGGTCTCTATAGTAACAGCTGACTCTGTATGGTTCTATTCTGTTGTTTATTGTCAACTGTCATCAGTGTCACAGGTCTCTATAGTAACAGCTGACTCTGTATGGTTCTATTCTGTTGTTTATTGTCAACTGTCAACAGTGTCACAGGTCTCTATAGTAACAGCTGACTCTGTATGGTTCTATTCTGTTGTTTGTTGTCAACTGTCATCAGTGTCACAGGTCTCTATAGTAACAGCTGACTCTGTATGGTTCTATTCTGTTGTTTGTTGTCAACTGTCATCAGTGTCATAGGTCTCTATAGTAACAGCTGACTCTTCACAGTTCAATTGTATTGTTTGTTTGTTGTCAACTGTCAACAGTGTCACAGGTCTCTATAGTAACAGCTGACTGTATGGTTCTATTCTGTTGTTTGTTGTCAACTGTCATCAGTGTCACAGGTCTCTATAGTAACAGCTGACTCTGTATGGTTCTATTCTGTTGTTTGTTGTCAACTGTCATCAGTGTCATAGGTCTCTATAGTAACAGCTGACTCTTCACAGTTCAATTGTATTGTTTGTTTGTTGTCAACTGTCAACAGTGTCACAGGTCTCTATAGTAACAGCTGACTGTATGGTTCTATTCTGTTGTTTGTTGTCAACTGTCATCAGTGTCATAGGTCTCTATAGTAACAGCTGACTCTTCACAGTTCAATTGTATTGTTTGTTTGTTGTCAACTGTCATCAGTGTCACAGGTCTCTATAGTAACAGCTGACTGTATGGTTCTATTCTGTTGTTTGTTGTCAACTGTCATCGGTGTCACAGGTCTCTATAGTAACAGCTGACTCTGTATGGTTCTATTCTGTTGTTTGTTGTCAACTGTCATCAGCATCACAGGTCTCTATAGTAACAGCTGATTCTGTATGGTTCTATTCTGTTGTTTATTGTCAACTGTCATCAGCATCACAGGTCTCTATAGTAACAGCTGATTCTGTATGGTTCTATTCTGTTGTTTATTGTCAACTGTCATCAGCATCACAGGTCTCTATAGTAACAGCTGACTCTTCACAGTTCAATTGTATTGTTTGTTTGTTGTCAACTGTCAACAGTGTCACAGGTCTCTATAGTAACAGCTGACTCTTCACAGTTCAATTGTATTGTTTGTTTGTTGTCAACTGTCAACAGTGTCACAGGTCTCTATAGTAACAGTTGACTCTGTATGGTTCTATTCTGTTGTTTGTTGTCAACTGTCAACAGTGTCACAGATCTCTATAGTAACAGCTGACTCTTCACAGTTCAATTGTATTGTTTGTTGTCAACTGTCAACAGTGTCACAGGTCTCTATAGTAACAGCTGATTCTGTATGGTTCTATTCTTTTGTTTATTGTCAACTGTCATCAGTGTCACAGGTCTCTATAGTAACAGCTGACTCTGTATGGTTCTATTCTGTTGTTTATTGTCAACTGTCATCAGTGTCACAGGTCTCTATAGTAACAGCTGACTCTGTATGGTTCTATTCTGTTGTTTGTTGTCAACTGTCATCAGTGTCACAGGTCTCTATAGTAACAGCTGACTGTATGGTTCTATTCTGTTGTTTGTTGTCAACTGTCATCAGTGTCACAGGTCTCTATAGTAACAGCTGACTCTGTATGGTTCTATTCTGTTGTTTATTGTCAACTGTCATCAGCATCACAGGTCTCTATAGTAACAGCTGACTCTGTATGGTTCTATTCTGTTGTTTATTGTCAACTGTCATCAGTGTCACAGGTCTCTATAGTAACAGCTGACTCTGTATGGTTCTATTCTGTTGTTTGTTGTCAACTGTCATCAGTGTCATAGGTCTCTATAGTAACAGCTGACTCTTCACAGTTCAATTGTATTGTTTGTTTGTTGTCAACTGTCAACAGTGTCACAGGTCTCTATAGTAACAGCTGACTGTATGGTTCTATTCTGTTGTTTGTTGTCAACTGTCATCAGTGTCATAGGTCTCTATAGTAACAGCTGACTCTTCACAGTTCAATTGTATTGTTTGTTTGTTGTCAACTGTCATCAGTGTCACAGGTCTCTATAGTAACAGCTGACTGTATGGTTCTATTCTGTTGTTTGTTGTCAACTGTCATCAGTGTCACAGGTCTCTATAGTAACAGCTGACTCTGTATGGTTCTATTCTGTTGTTTATTGTCAACTGTCATCAGCATCACAGGTCTCTATAGTAACAGCTGACTCTTCACAGTTCAATTGTATTGATTGTTTGTTGTCAACTGTCATCAGTGTCACAGGTCTCTATAGTAACAGCTGACTGTATGGTTCTATTCTGTTGTTTGTTGTCAACTGTCATCAGTATCACAGGTCTCTATAGTAACAGCTGACTCTGTATGGTTATATTCTGTTGTTTATTGTCAACTGTCATCAGCATCACAGGTCTCTATAGTAACAGCTGACTCTGTATGGTTCTATTCTGTTGTTTGTTGTCAACTGTCATCAGTGTCATAGGTCTCTATAGTAACAGCTGACTCTTCACAGTTCAATTGTATTGATTGTTTATTGTCAACTGTCATCAGCATCACAGGTCTCTATAGTAATAGCTGACTCTGTATGGTTCTATTCTGTTGTTTGTTGTCAACTGTCATCAGTGTCATAGGTCTCTATAGTAACAGCTGACTCTTCACAGTTCAATTGTATTGTTTGTTTGTTGTCAACTGTCATCAGCATCACAGGTCTCTATAGTAACAGCTGACTCTGTATGGTTCTATTCTGTTGTTTGTTGTCAACTGTCATCAGTGTCACAGGTCTCTATAGTAACAGCTGACTCTGTATGGTTCTATTCTGTTGTTTATTGTCAACTGTCAACAGTGTCACAGGTCTCTATAGTAACAGCTGACTCTGTATGGTTCTATTCTGTTGTTTATTGTCAACTGTCATCAGTGTCACAGGTCTCTATAGTAACAGCTGACTCTGTATGGTTCTATTCTGTTGTTTGTTGTCAACTGTCATCAGTGTCACAGGTCTCTATAGTAACAGCTGACTCTGTATGGTTCTATTCTGTTGTTTGTTGTCAACTGTCAACAGTGTCACAGGTCTCTATAGTAACAGCTGACTCTGTATGGTTCTATTCTGTTGTTTATTGTCAACTGTCATCAGTGTCACAGGTCTCTATAGTAACAGCTGACTCTGTATGGTTCTATTCTGTTGTTTGTTGTCAACTGTCATCAGTGTCATAGGTCTCTATAGTAACAGCTGACTCTTCACAGTTCAATTGTATTGTTTGTTTGTTGTCAACTGTCAACAGTGTCACAGGTCTCTATAGTAACAGCTGATTCTGTATGGTTCTATTCTGTTGTTTGTTGTCAACTGTCATCAGCATCACAGGTCTCTATAGTAACAGTTGACTCTGTATGGTTCTATTCTGTTGTTTGTTGTCAACTGTCAACAGTGTCACAGATCTCTATAGTAACAGCTGACTCTTCACAGTTCAATTGTATTGTTTGTTGTCAACTGTCAACAGTGTCACAGGTCTCTATAGTAACAGCTGATTCTGTATGGTTCTATTCTTTTGTTTATTGTCAACTGTCATCAGCGTCACAGGTCTCTATAGTAACAGCTGACTCTGTATGGTTCTATTCTGTTGTTTGTTGTCAACTGTCATCAGCATCACAGGTCTCTATAGTAACAGTTGACTCTGTATGGTTCTATTCTGTTGTTTGTTGTCAACTGTCAACAGTGTCACAGATCTCTATAGTAACAGCTGACTCTTCACAGTTCAATTGTATTGTTTGTTGTCAACTGTCAACAGTGTCACAGGTCTCTATAGTAACAGCTGATTCTGTATGGTTCTATTCTTTTGTTTATTGTCAACTGTCATCAGTGTCACAGGTCTCTATAGTAACAGCTGACTCTGTATGGTTCTATTCTGTTGTTTATTGTCAACTGTCATCAGTGTCACAGGTCTCTATAGTAACAGCTGACTCTGTATGGTTCTATTCTGTTGTTTGTTGTCAACTGTCATCAGTGTCACAGGTCTCTATAGTAACAGCTGACTGTATGGTTCTATTCTGTTGTTTGTTGTCAACTGTCATCAGTGTCACAGGTCTCTATAGTAACAGCTGACTCTGTATGGTTCTATTCTGTTGTTTATTGTCAACTGTCATCAGTGTCACAGGTCTCTATAGTAACAGCTGACTCTGTATGGTTCTATTCTGTTGTTTGTTGTCAACTGTCATCAGTGTCACAGGTCTCTATAGTAACAGCTGACTGTATGGTTCTATTCTGTTGTTTGTTGTCAACTGTCATCAGTGTCACAGGTCTCTATAGTAACAGCTGACTCTGTATGGTTCTATTCTGTTGTTTATTGTCAACTGTCATCAGTGTCACAGGTCTCTATAGTAACAGCTGACTCTGTATGGTTCTATTCTGTTGTTTATTGTCAACTGTCAACAGTGTCACAGGTCTCTATAGTAACAGCTGACTCTGTATGGTTCTATTCTGTTGTTTGTTGTCAACTGTCATCAGTGTCACAGGTCTCTATAGTAACAGCTGACTCTGTATGGTTCTATTCTGTTGTTTGTTGTCAACTGTCATCAGTGTCATAGGTCTCTATAGTAACAGCTGACTCTTCACAGTTCAATTGTATTGTTTGTTTGTTGTCAACTGTCAACAGTGTCACAGGTCTCTATAGTAACAGCTGACTGTATGGTTCTATTCTGTTGTTTGTTGTCAACTGTCATCAGTGTCACAGGTCTCTATAGTAACAGCTGACTCTGTATGGTTCTATTCTGTTGTTTGTTGTCAACTGTCATCAGTGTCATAGGTCTCTATAGTAACAGCTGACTCTTCACAGTTCAATTGTATTGTTTGTTTGTTGTCAACTGTCAACAGTGTCACAGGTCTCTATAGTAACAGCTGACTGTATGGTTCTATTCTGTTGTTTGTTGTCAACTGTCATCAGTGTCATAGGTCTCTATAGTAACAGCTGACTCTTCACAGTTCAATTGTATTGTTTGTTTGTTGTCAACTGTCATCAGTGTCACAGGTCTCTATAGTAACAGCTGACTGTATGGTTCTATTCTGTTGTTTGTTGTCAACTGTCATCGGTGTCACAGGTCTCTATAGTAACAGCTGACTCTGTATGGTTCTATTCTGTTGTTTGTTGTCAACTGTCATCAGCATCACAGGTCTCTATAGTAACAGCTGATTCTGTATGGTTCTATTCTGTTGTTTATTGTCAACTGTCATCAGCATCACAGGACTCTATAGTAACAGCTGACTCTGTATGGTTCTATTCTGTTGTTTATTGTCAACTGTCAACAGCATCACTGGTCTCTATAGTAACAGCTGACTCTGTATGGTTCTATTCTGTTGTTTGTTGTCAACTGTCATCAGTGTCACAGGTCTCTATAGTAACAGCTGACTCTGTATGGTTCTATTCTGTTGTTTATTGTCAACTGTCATCAGCATCACAGGTCTCTATAGTAACAGCTGACTCTGTATGGTTCTATTCTGTTGTTTGTTGTCAACTGTCATCAGTGTCATAGGTCTCTATAGTAACAGCTGACTCTTCACAGTTCAATTGTATTGTTTGTTTTTTGTCAACTGTCATCAGCATCACAGGTCTCTATAGTAACAGCTGACTCTGTATGGTTCTATTCTGTTGTTTGTTGTCAACTGTCATCAGTGTCACAGGTCTCTATAGTAACAGCTGACTCTGTATGGTTCTATTCTGTTGTTTGTTGTCAACTGTCATCAGTGTCACAGGTCTCTATAGTAACAGCTGACTCTGTATGGTTCTATTCTGTTGTTTGTTGTCAACTGTCATCAGTGTCATAGGTCTCTATAGTAACAGCTGACTCTTCACAGTTCAATTGTATTGTTTGTTTGTTGTCAACTGTCAACAGTGTCACAGGTCTCTATAGTAACAGCTGACTCTTCACAGTTCAATTGTATTGTTTGTTTGTTGTCAACTGTCAACAGTGTCACAGGTCTCTATAGTAACAGTTGACTCTGTATGGTTCTATTCTGTTGTTTGTTGTCAACTGTCAACAGTGTCACAGATCTCTATAGTAACAGCTGACTCTTCACAGTTCAATTGTATTGTTTGTTGTCAACTGTCAACAGTGTCACAGGTCTCTATAGTAACAGCTGATTCTGTATGGTTCTATTCTTTTGTTTATTGTCAACTGTCATCAGTGTCACAGGTCTCTATAGTAACAGCTGACTCTGTATGGTTCTATTCTGTTGTTTATTGTCAACTGTCATCAGTGTCACAGGTCTCTATAGTAACAGCTGACTCTGTATGGTTCTATTCTGTTGTTTATTGTCAACTGTCAACAGTGTCACAGGTCTCTATAGTAACAGCTGATTCTGTATGGTTCTATTCTTTTGTTTATTGTCAACTGTCATCAGTGTCACAGGTCTCTATAGTAACAGCTGACTCTGTATGGTTCTATTCTGTTGTTTATTGTCAACTGTCATCAGCATCACAGGTCTCTATAGTAACAGCTGACTCTGTATGGTTCTATTCTTTTGTTTATTGTCAACTGTCATCAGTGTCACAGGTCTCTATAGTAACAGCTGACTCTGTATGGTTCTATTCTGTTGTTTATTGTCAACTGTCATCAGCATCACAGGTCTCTATAGTAACAGCTGACTCTGTATGGTTCTATTCTGTTGTTTATTGTCAACTGTCATCAGCATCACAGGTCTCTATAGTAACAGCTGACTCTGTATGGTTCTATTCTTTTGTTTATTGTCAACTGTCATCAGTGTCACAGGTCTCTATAGTAACAGCTGACTCTGTATGGTTCTATTCTGTTGTTTATTGTCAACTGTCATCAGCATCACAGGTCTCTATAGTAACAGCTGACTCTGTATGGTTCTATTCTGTTGTTTGTTGTCAACTGTCATCAGTGTCACAGGTCTCTATAGTAACAGCTGACTCTGTATGGTTCTATTCTGTTGTTTGTTGTCAACTGTCATCAGCATCACAGGTCTCTATAGTAACAGCTGACTCTGTATGGTTCTATTCTGTTGTTTGTTGTCAACTGTCATCAGTGTCACAGGTCTCTATAGTAACAGCTGACTCTGTATGGTTCTATTCTGTTGTTTATTGTCAACTGTCATCAGTGTCACAGGTCTCTATAGTAACAGCTGACTCTGTATGGTTCTATTCTGTTGTTTATTGTCAACTGTCATCAGCATCACAGGTCTCTATAGTAACAGCTGATTCTGTATGGTTCTATTCTGTTGTTTATTGTCAACTGTCATCAGCATCACAGGTCTCTATAGTAACAGCTGACTCTGTATGGTTCTATTCTGTTGTTTATTGTCAACTGTCATCAGCATCACAGGTCTCTATAGTAACAGCTGACTCTGTATGGTTCTATTCTGTTGTTTATTGTCAACTGTCATCAGCATCACAGATCTCTATAGTAACAGCTGACTCTGTATGGTTCTACTGTATTGTTTGTGAGTACCGGATGAGATGCTGCTGATTTACAAAGGGGTTTATTTGGATGTGTCTCATAAACAGCACGGCAGATCTTTTTGTTGTAGGCTATGGGAAGCAGGGCATAAAGCCTTCTATGTAGGTGGCCCTTTATGCCGAACAGATGCTGGGATTTTGAAGCCTAGAAGACAACTACCAAAAACCTGCTCTGGGTAGAACTTGCCCTCATGTAAATTCACAGATCTAGGATCAGCTTATCCTTAATGTATTCTAACCTTTTTCATTCAGAGGTGAAATTTTAAAAAAAGGACCTTTTATCAGTGTCTATGGACATTGTCAAATGTCATCCAACTGCATTTATTACCTCCACTACTAGATGGAGCTATGCATCTGTGTGGCTGCTGTCTGTGAGTGTGTGGCTGCTGTCTGTGAGTGTGTGGCTGCTGTCTGTGAGTGTGTGGCTGCTGTCTGTGAGTGTTTGGCTGCTGTCTGTGAGTGTTTGGCTGCTGTCTGTGAGTGTGTGGCTGCTGTCTGTGAGTGTGTGGCTGCTGTCTGTGAGTGTGTGGTTGCTGTCTGCGGCACGGTGGCTGTGTGAAACAGTGGCTCAGTCTGACATGCCTGTCTAGAGGTTTGGCTGAGGGTTTTCCTCGACACACTGTAGGACTGTCAGGTCCTCTCCTCTATAGAGCTATAGTCTAACTGTAGGACTGTCAGGTCCTCTCCTCTATAGAGCTATAGTCTAACTGTAGGACTGCCAGGTCCTCTATAGAGCTATAGTCTAACTGTAGGACTGCCAGGTCCTCTATAGAGCTATAGTCTAACTGTAGGACTGCTAGGTCCTCTCCTCTATAGAGCTATAGTCTAACTGTAGGACTGTCAGGTCCTCTATAGAGCTATAGTCTAACTGTAGGACTGCCAGGTCCTCTATAGAGCTATAGTCTAACTGTAGGACTGCCAGGTCCTCTATAGAGCTATAGTCTAACTGTAGGACTGCTAGGTCCTCTCCTCTATAGAGCTATAGTCTAACTGTAGGACTGTCAGGTCCTCTATAGAGCTATAGTCTAACTGTAGGACTGTCAGGTCCTCTATAGAGCTAAAGTCTAACTGTAGGACTGTCAGGTCCTCTATAGAGCTATAGTCTAACTGTAGGACTGCCAGGACCTCTCCTCTATAGATTGCTCAGTTTGGCCAGCTGTAGGAAGAGTCTTGCTGGTTCCAAATTTCTTCCATTTAAGAATGATGGAGGCCACTGTGTTCTTGGGGACCTTCAATGCTGCAGAATGATGGAGGCCACTGTGTTCTTGGGGACCTTCAATGCTGCAGAATGATGGAGGCCACTGTGTTCTTGGGGACCTTCAATGCTGCAGAATGATGGAGGCCACTGTGTTCTTGGGGACCTTCAATGCTGCAGAATGATGGAGGCCACTGTGTTCTTGGGGACCTTCAATGCTGCAGAATGATGGAGGCCACTGTGTTCTTGGGGACCTTCAATGCTGCAGAATGATGGAGGCCACTGTGTTCTTGGGGACCTTCAATGCTGCAGAATGATGGAGGCCACTGTGTTCTTGGGGACCTTCAATGCTGCAGACGTTTTTGGTACCTTTCCCCATCCTGACACAATCCTGTCTCGGAACTCTACGGACAATTCCTTCGGCCTCATGGCTTGGGTTTTGCTCTGATATGCTGTGGGAACTTATAAAGACAGGAATGAGCCTTTCCAAATCATGTCCAATCAATTGTATTTACCACAGGTGGACTCCAATCAAGTTGTGAAACATCTCAAGGATGATCAATGGAAACAGGATGCACCTGAGCTCAATTTCGAATCTCATAGCAAAGGGTCTGAATGCTTAACTGTTTGCGCTTTGTCATTATAGGATATTGTGTGTAGATTGAGGATTTAAAAAAATTGAATCCGTTTTAGAATAAGGCTGTCACCTAATAAAATGTCTGAATACTTTTAATGACCTTGAAAACTATGTATGACCTTTAGGCCTGTAAATCCCTCCTCACTCCTCCCACATCTCTCTCTCTCTCTCTCTCTCTCTCTCTCTCTCTCTCTCTCTCCCCCTCTCTCTCTCTGTGTGTCTCTCTCTCTGTCTCTGTCCTCATATCTGTCCTCAGCCTCATCACATTCCTCTCTTCTTCCCCCTCTCCCTTGTGTTGTATTATCTAGTCACGATCCTTCGGGAAGAGCTTCCTCCAGGGAAGAGCTTCCTCCAGATCCTTCAGGGAAGAGCATCCTTCAGGCAAGAGCTTCCTTCAGGCAAGAGCTTCCTTCAGGGAAGAGCTTCCTCCAGATCAACCAGGGAAGAGCTTCCTCCAGGGAAGAGCTTCCTCCAGATCCTTCAGGGAAGAGCTTCCTCCAGGGAAGGGCTTCCTCCAGGGAAGAGCTTCCTCCAGATCCTTCAGGGAAGAGCTTCCTCCAGATCAACCAGGGAAGAGCTTCCTCCAGGGAAGAGCTTCCTCCAGATCCTTCAGGGAAGAGCATCCTTCAGGCAAGAGCTTCCTTCAGGCAAGAGCTTCCTTCAGGGAAGAGCTTCCTCCAGATCAGCCAGGGAAGAGCTTCCTCCAGGGAAGGGCTTCCTCCAGATCCTTCAGGGAAGAGCTTCCTCCAGGGAAGGGCTTCCTCCAGGGAAGAGCTTCCTTCAGATCCTTCAGGGAAGAGCTTCCTTCAGGGAAGAGCTTCCTCCCGATCAACCAGGGAAGAGCTTCCTCCAGGGAAGAGCTTCCTCCAGGGAAGAGCTTCCTTCAGGGAAGAGCTTCCTTCAGGCAAGAGCTTCCTTCAGGGAAGAGCTTCCTCCAGAGCTTCCTTCAGGGAAGAGCTTCCTCCAGATCCTTCAGGGAAGAGCTTCCTCCAGATCCTTCAGGGAAGGGATTCCTCCAGGGAAGAGCTTCCTCCAAATCCTTCAGGGAAGGGCTTCCTCCAGGGAAGAGCTTCCTCCAGATCCTTCAGGGAAGAGCTTCCTTCAGGGAAGAGTTTCCTCCAGATCCTCCAGGGAAGGGCTTCCTCCAGGGAAGAGCTTCCTCCAGATCCTTCAGGGAAGGGCTTCCTCCAGGGAAGTGTTGTGTTGTATTATCTAGTCACGATCCTTCAGGGAAGAGCTTCTTCCAGGGAAGAGTTTCCTTCAGGGAAGTGTTGTGTTGTATTATCTAGTCACGATCCTTCAGGGAAGAACTTCCTCCAGATCCTTCAGGGAAGGGCTTCTAAGATGGATTGTGTTTTCGCCCTGTTCTATTCCTATGCGGGTCAAGAAGTGATAGCTCCTGTTACATTCTTGAGCGATCTATTCGTGAATGGCACATTGGAAGTTCCTTAAAACCACTTTACTATTCCGTCGGAATAATACCTTTATCTTAATTGCCACAAAGTCAATCACTTCTACATGGCCTGCTGTGTGTTACCGTCTTATCTTAGTGGTGACAGTCGTGAGTCCCAGGCAGCCAGTGGGTGTTGGACTCAGATTTATGACAGTGGTTTTCATTTCCAACCAGAGGTCCTGTGACTGGTGCTGGTTAGCGTGACTGTGGTCCTGCGATTGATGCCACATTCCTGTCTGCCTACTCAACCCAATGGGGAATGTTATTGAAAACACAAAAACCTAAAATAGGGGTCAGTGAGACCTCAGTGGGTGGACACACAGGGAAGTCTGTTTGAAATGGAATGTGTAAAAAGTCAAAATACCAATGTGCAGGAGATTCTCTTTGAAATGGAATGGCATGGGTGGGGGGGGTCTCCTCTCAGTACTGCAGACATAGACTAGTGTGTTGGGATGGGTGAGAATCTTGAATCCTTGCTCACAGCAGTGCACATCTGTGACCCATAAGCAGACGGATTCATTGGGGGAAAGCAAAGCCTGCTTGGATTTGGAAAAACTGCTCCCACCACAATATAAACAACACATACTGTAACACATACTGCAACACATACTGTAACACATACTGCAACACATACTGCAACACATACTGCAACACATACTGTAACACATACTGTAACACATACTGCAACACATACTGTAACACATACTGCAACACATACTGTAACACATACTGCAACACATACTGTAACACATACTGCAACACATACAATAACACATACTGTAACACATACTGCAACACATACTGTAACACATACTGTAACACATACTGTAACACATACTGCAACACATACTGTAACACATACTGTAACACATACTGCAACACATACTGTAACACATACTGTAACACATACTGCAACACATACTGTAACACATACTGTAACACATACTGCAACACATACTGTAACACATACTGTAACACATACTGCAACACATACTGTAACACATACTGCAACACATACTGTAACACATACTGTAACACATACTGTAAATAGATCTATCCACAGCCCTGTGACTGGTAGTAAACAGTATTGAGACTTGATTCCACAGCCCTGTGACTGGTAGTGAACATTATTTAGACTTGATTCCACAGCCCTGTGACTGGTAGTGAACAGTATTGAGGCTTGATTCCACAGCCCTGTGACTGGTAGTGAACATTATTTAGACTTGATTCCACAGCCCTGTGACTGGTAGTGAACAGAATTGAGGCTTGATTCCACAGCCCTGTGACTGGTAGTAAACAGTATTGAAGCTTGATTCCACAGCCTTGTGACTGGTAGTAAACAGTATTGAGGCTTGATTCCACAGCCCTGTGACTGACAGTAAACAGTATTGAGGCTTGATTCCACAGCCCTGTGACTGGTAGTAAACAGTATTGAGGCTTGATTCCACAGCCCTGTGACTGGTAGTAAACAGTATTGAGGCTTGATTCCACAGCCCTGTGACTGACAGTAAACAGTATTGAGACTTGATTCCACAGCCCTGTGACTGACAGTAAACAGAGTTGAGGCTTTATTCCACAGCCCTGTGACTGGTAGTGAACAGTATTGAGACTTGATTCCACAGCCCTGTGACTGGTAGTAAAAAGTATTGAGGCTTGATTCCACAGCCCTGTGACTGGTAGTAAACAGTATTGAGGCTTGATTCCACAGCCCTGTGACTGGTAGTGAACAGTATTGAGGCTTGATTCCACAGCCCTGTGACTGACAGTAAACAGTATTGATGCTTGATTCCACAGCCCTGTGACTGGTAGTAAACAGTATTGAGGCTTGATTCCACAGCCCTGTGACTGACAGTAAACAGAGTTGAGACTTGATTCCACAGCCCTGTGACTGACAGTAAACAGAGTTGAGACTTGATTCCACAGCCCTGTGACTGACAGTAAACAGAGTTGAGACTTGATTCCACAGCCCTGTGACTGACAGTAAACAGTATTGAGGCTTGATTCCACAGCCCTGTGACTGACAGTAAACAGAGTTGAGACTTGATTCCACAGCCCTGTGACTGACAGTAAACAGAGTTGAGACTTGATTCCACAGCCCTGTGACTGACAGTAAACAGAGTTGAGACTTGATTCCACAGCCCTGTGACTGACAGTAAACAGAGTTGAGACTTGATTCCACAGCCCTGTGACTGACAGTAAACAGAGTTGAGACTTGATTCCACAGCCCTGTGACTGACAGTAAACAGAGTTGATACTTGATTCCACAGCCCTGTAACTGACAGTAAACAGAGTTGAGACTTGATTCCACAGCCCTGTGACTGACAGTAAACAGAGTTGAGACTTGATTCCACAGCCCTGTGACTGACAGTAAACAGAGTTGAGACTTGATTCCACAGCCCTGTGACTGACAGTAAACAGAGTTGAGACTTGATTCCACAGCCCTGTGACTGACAGTAAACAGAGTTGAGACTTGATTCCACAGCCCTGTGACTGACAGTAAACAGAGTTGAGACTTGATTCCACAGCCCTGTGACTGACAGTAAACAGTATTGAGGCTTGATTCCACAGCCCTGTGACTGGTAGTAAACAGTATTGAGGCTTGATTCCACAGCCCTGTGACTAGTAGTAAACAGTATTGAGGCTTGATTCCACAGCCCTGTGACTGACAGTAAACAGAGTTGAGACTTGATTCCACAGCCCTGTGACTGACAGTAAACAGTATTGAGGCTTGATTCCACAGCCCTGTGACTGGTAGTAAACAGTATTGAGGCTTGATTCCACAGCCCTGTGACTAGTAGTAAACAGTATTGAGGCTTGATTCCACAGCCCTGTGACTGACAGTAAACAGAGTTGAGACTTGATTCCACAGCCCTGTGACTGACAGTAAACAGAGTTGAGACTTGATTCCACAGCCCTGTGACTGACAGTAAACAGTATTGAGGCTTGATTCCACAGCCCTGTGACTGACAGTAAAAAGAGTTGAGACTTGATTCCACAGCCCTGTAACTGACAGTAAACAGAGGGACATCAGAGACTGCAACGTTCTCTGCTTCACAGAAACATGGCTTACTGGGAAGACGCTATCCGATGCGGTGCAGCCAACGGGTTTCTCCACGCATCGCGCCGACAGAAACAAACATCTTTCTGGTAAGAAGAGTGGCGGGGGCGTATGCCTCATGACTAACGAGACATGGTGTGATGAAGGAAACATACAGGAACTCAAATCCTTCTGTTCACCTGATTTAGAATTCCTCACAATCAAATGTAGACCGCATTATCTTCCAAGAGAATTCTCCTCGATTATAATCACAGCCGTATATATCCCCCCCCAAGCAGACACATCGATGGCTCTGAACGAACTTTATTTAACTCTTTGCAAACTGGAAACCATTTATCCGGAGGCTGCATTCATTGTAGCTGGGGATTTTAACAAAGCTAATCTGAAAACAAGACTCCCTAAATTTTACCAGCATATCGATTGCGCAACCAGGGGTGGTAAAACCTTGGATCATTGTTACTCTAACTTCCGCGACGCATATAAGGCCCTGCCCCGCCCCCTTTCGGAAAAGCTGACCACGACTCCATTTTGCTGATCCCTGCCTACAGGCAGAAACTAAAACAAGAGGCTCCCACGCTGAGGTCTGTCCAACGCTGGTCAGACCAAGCTGACTCCACACTCAAGACTGCTTCCATCACGTGGACTGGGACATGTTTCGTATTGCGTCAGATGGAAATATTGACGAATACGCTGATTCGATGTGCGAGTTCATTAGAACGTGCGTCGAAGATGTCGTTCCCATAGCAACGATAAAAACATTCCCAAACCAGAAACCGTGGATTGATGGCAGCATTCGCGTGAAACTGAAAGCGCGAACCACTGCTTTTAATCAGGGCAAGGTGTCTGGTAATATGTCCGAATATAAACAATGCAGCTATTCCCTCCGCAAGGCTATTAAACAAGCTAAGCGTCAGTACAGAGACAAAGTGGAATCTCAATTCAATGGCTCAGACACAAGAGGCATGTGGCAGGGTCTACAGTCAATCACGGACTACAAGAAGAAACCCAGCCCAGTCACGGACCAGGATGTCTTGCTCCCAGGCAGACTAAATAACTTTTGCCCGCTTTGAGGACAATACAGTGCCACTGACACGGCCTGCAACGAAAACATGCGGTCTCTCCTTCACTGCAGCCGAGGTGAGTAAGACATTTAAACGTGTTAACCCTCGCAAGGCTGCAGGCCCAGACGGCATCCCCAGCCGCGCCCTCAGAGCATGCGCAGACCAGCTGGCCGGTGTGTTTACGGACATATTCAATCAATCCCTATACCAGTCTGCTGTTCCCACATGCTTCAAGAGGGCCACCATTGTCCCTGTTCCCAAGAAAGCTAAGGTAACTGAGCTAAACGACTACCGCCCCGTAGCACTCACTTCCGTCATCATGAAGTGCTTTGAGAGACTAGTCAAGGACCATATCACCTCCACCCTACCTGACACCCTAGACCCACTCCAATTTGCTTACCGCCCAAATAGGTCCACAGACGATGCAATCTCAACCACACTGCACACTGCCCTAACCCACCTGGACAAGAGGAATACCTATGTGAGAATGCTGTTCATCGACTACAGCTCGGCATTCAATACCATAGTACCCTCCAAGCTCGTCATCAAGCTCGAGACCCTGGGTCTCGACCCCGCCCTGTGCAACTGGGTACTGGACTTCCTGACGGGCCGCCCCCAGGTGGTGAGGGTAGGCAACAACATCTCCTCCCGCTGATCCTCAACACGGGGCCCCCAAGGGTGCGTTCTGAGCCCTCTCCTGTACTCCCTGTTCACCCACGACTGCGTGGCCATGCACGCCTCCAACTCAATCATCAAGTTTGCGGACGACACAACAGTGGTAGGCTTGATTACCAACAACGACGAGACGGCCTACAGGGAGGAGGTGAGGGCCCTCGGAGTGTGGTGTCAGGAAAATAACCTCACACTCAACGTCAACAAAACTAAGGAGATGATTGTGGACTTCAGGAAACAGCAGAGGGAACACCCCCTATCCACATCGATGGATCAGTAGTGGAGAGGGTAGCAAGTTTTAAGTTCCTCGGCATACACATCACAGACAAACTGAATTGGTCCACTCACACTGACAGCGTCGTGAAGAAGGCGCAGCAGCGCCTCTTCAACCTCAGGAGGCTGAAGAAATTCGGCTTGTCACCAAAAGCACTCACAAACTTCTACAGATGCACAATCGAGCATCCTGGCGGGCTGTATCACCGCCTGGTACGGCAACTGCTCCGCCCTCAACCGTAAGGCTCTCCAGAGGGTAGTGAGGTCTGCACAACGCATCACCGGGGGCAAACTACCTGCCCTCCAGGACACCTACACCACCCGATGTTACAGGAAGGCCATAAAGATCATCAAGGACATCAACCACCCGAACCACTGCCTGTTCACCCCGCTATCATCCAGAAGGCGAGGTCAGTACAGGTGCATCAAAGCTGGGACCGAGAGACTGAAAAACAGCTTCTATCTCAAGGCCATCAGACTGTTAAACAGCCACCACTAACATTGAGTGGCTGCTGCCAACACACTGTCATTGACACTGACCCAACTCCAGCCACTTTAATAATGGGAATTGATGGGAAATGATGTAAATATATCACTAGCCACTTTAAACAATGCTACCTTATATAATGTTACTTACCCTACATTATTCATCTCATATGCATATGTATATACTGTACTCTAGATCATCGACTGCATTCTTATGTCACTAGCCACTTTAACTATGCCACTTTGTTTACTTTGTCTACATACTCATCTCATATGTATATACTGTACTCGATACCATCTACTGTATGCTGCTCTGTACCATCACTCATTCATATATCCTTATGTACATATTCCTTATCCCCTTACACTGTGTATAAGACAGTAGTTTTGGAATTGTTAGTTAGATTACTTGTTGGTTATCACTGCATTGTCGGAACTAGAAGCACAAGCATTTCGCTACACTCGCATTAACATCTGCTAACCATGTGTATGTGACAAATAACATTTGATTTAATTTGAAATTTGATTTGATTTGATTTGATTTGAGTTGAGACTTGATTCCACAGCCCTGTGACTGACAGTAAACAGAGTTGAGACTTGATTCCACAGCCCTGTGACTGACAGTAAACAGAGTTGAGACTTGATTCCACAGCCCTGTGACTGACAGTAAACAGAGTTGAGACTTGATTCCACAGCCCTGTGACTGACAGTAAACAGAGTTGATACTTGATTCCACAGCCCTGTAACTGACAGTAAACAGAGTTGAGACTTGATTCCACAGCCCTGTGACTGACAGTAAACAGAGTTGAGACTTGATTCCACAGCCCTGTGACTGGTAGTGAACAGTATTGAGGCTTGATTCCACAGCCCTGTGACTGACAGTAAACAGTATTGATGCTTGATTCCACAGCCCTGTGACTGGTAGTAAACAGTATTGAGACTTGATTCCACAGCCCTGTGACTGGTAGTAAACAGTATTGAGGCTTGATTCCACAGCCCTGTGACTGACAGTAAACAGAGTTGAGACTTGATTCCACAGCCCTGTGACTGACAGTAAACAGTATTGAGGCTTGATTCCACAGCCCTGTGACTGACAGTAAACAGAGTTGAGACTTGATTCCACAGCCCTGTGACTGACAGTAAACAGAGTTGAGACTTGATTCCACAGCCCTGTGACTGACAGTAAACAGAGTTGAGACTTGATTCCACAGCCCTGTGACTGACAGTAAACAGAGTTGAGACTTGATTCCACAGCCCTGTGACTGACAGTAAACAGAGTTGAGACTTGATTCCACAGCCCTGTGACTGACAGTAAACAGAGTTGATACTTGATTCCACAGCCCTGTAACTGACAGTAAACAGAGTTGAGACTTGATTCCACAGCCCTGTGACTGACAGTAAACAGAGTTGAGACTTGATTCCACAGCCCTGTGACTGACAGTAAACAGAGTTGAGACTTGATTCCACAGCCCTGTGACTGACAGTAAACAGAGTTGAGACTTGATTCCACAGCCCTGTGACTGACAGTAAACAGAGTTGAGACTTGATTCCACAGCCCTGTGACTGACAGTAAACAGAGTTGAGACTTGATTCCACAGCCCTGTGACTGACAGTAAACAGTATTGAGGCTTGATTCCACAGCCCTGTGACTGGTAGTAAACAGTATTGAGGCTTGATTCCACAGCCCTGTGACTGGTAGTAAACAGTATTGAGACTTGATTCCACAGCCCTGTGACTGGTAGTAAACAGTATTGAGGCTTGATTCCACAGCCCTGTGACTGACAGTAAACAGAGTTGAGACTTGATTCCACAGCCCTGTGACTGACAGTAAACAGTATTGAGGCTTGATTCCACAGCCCTGTGACTGACAGTAAACAGAGTTGAGACTTGATTCCACAGCCCTGTGACTGACAGTAAACAGAGTTGAGACTTGATTCCACAGCCCTGTGACTGACAGTAAACAGAGTTGAGACTTGATTCCACAGCCCTGTGACTGACAGTAAACAGAGTTGAGACTTGATTCCACAGCCCTGTGACTGACAGTAAACAGAGTTGAGACTTGATTCCACAGCCCTGTGACTGACAGTAAACAGAGTTGATACTTGATTCCACAGCCCTGTAACTGACAGTAAACAGAGTTGAGACTTGATTCCACAGCCCTGTGACTGACAGTAAACAGAGTTGAGACTTGATTCCACAGCCCTGTGACTGACAGTAAACAGAGTTGAGACTTGATTCCACAGCCCTGTGACTGACAGTAAACAGAGTTGAGACTTGATTCCACAGCCCTGTGACTGACAGTAAACAGAGTTGAGACTTGATTCCACAGCCCTGTGACTGACAGTAAACAGAGTTGAGACTTGATTCCACAGCCCTGTGACTGACAGTAAACAGTATTGAGGCTTGATTCCACAGCCCTGTGACTGGTAGTAAACAGTATTGAGGCTTGATTCCACAGCCCTGTGACTAGTAGTAAACAGTATTGAGGCTTGATTCCACAGCCCTGTGACTGACAGTAAACAGAGTTGAGACTTGATTCCACAGCCCTGTGACTGACAGTAAACAGAGTTGAGACTTGATTCCACAGCCCTGTGACTGACAGTAAACAGAGTTGAGACTTGATTCCACAGCCCTGTGACTGACAGTAAACAGAGTTGAGACTTGATTCCACAGCCCTGTGACTGACAGTAAACAGAGTTGATACTTGATTCCACAGCCCTGTAACTGACAGTAAACAGAGTTGAGACTTGATTCCACAGCCCTGTGACTGACAGTAAACAGAGTTGAGACTTGATTCCACAGCCCTGTGACTGACAGTAAACAGAGTTGAGACTTGATTCCACAGCCCTGTGACTGACAGTAAACAGAGTTGAGACTTGATTCCACAGCCCTGTGACTGACAGTAAACAGAGTTGAGACTTGATTCCACAGCCCTATGACTGGTAGTAAACAGAGTTGAGACTTGATTCCACAGCCCTGTGACTGACAGTAAACAGTATTGAGACTTGATTCCACAGCCCTGTGACTGGTAGTAAACAGTATTGAGGCTTGATTCCACAGCCCTGTGACTGGTAGTGAACAGTATTGAGACTTGATTCCACAGCCCCGTGACTCGTAGTAAACAGCATTGAGGCTTGATTCCACAGCCCTGTGACTGGTAGTGAACAGTATTGAGGCTTGATTCCACAGCCCTGTGACTGGTAGTAAACAGTATTGAGGCTTGATTCCACAGCCCGGTGGCTGGTAGTAAACAGTATTGAGACTTGATTCCACAGCCCTGTGACTGGTAGTAAAAAGTATTGAGGCTTGATTCCACAGCCCTGTGACTGACAGTAAACAGAGTTGAGACTTGATTCCACAGCCCTGTGACTGACAGTAAACAGTATTGAGGCTTGATTCCACAGCCCTGTGACTGACAGTAAACAGAGTTGAGACTTGATTCCACAGCCCTGTGACTGACAGTAAACAGAGTTGATACTTGATTCCACAGCCCTGTGACTGACAGTAAACAGAGTTGATACTTGATTCCACAGCCCTGTAACTGACAGTAAACAGAGTTGAGACTTGATTCCACAGCCCTGTGACTGACAGTAAACAGAGTTGAGACTTGATTTCACAGCCCTGTGACTGACAGTAAACAGAGTTGAGACTTGATTCCACAGCCCTGTGACTGACAGTAAACAGAGTTGAGACTTGATTCCACAGCCTTGTGACTGACAGTAAACAGAGTTGAGACTTGATTCCACAGCCCTATGACTGGTAGTAAACAGAGTTGAGACTTGATTCCACAGCCCTGTGACTGACAGTAAACAGTATTGAGACTTGATTCCACAGCCCTGTGACTGGTAGTAAACAGTATTGAGGCTTGATTCCACAGCCCTGTGACTGGTAGTGAACAGTATTGAGACTTGATTCCACAGCCCCGTGACTCGTAGTAAACAGCATTGAGGCTTGATTCCACAGCCCTGTGACTGGTAGTGAACAGTATTGAGGCTTGATTCCACAGCCCTGTGACTGGTAGTAAACAGTATTGAGGCTTGATTCCACAGCCCGGTGGCTGGTAGTAAACAGTATTGAGACTTGATTCCACAGCCCTGTGACTGGTAGTAAAAAGTATTGAGGCTTGATTCCACAGCCCTGTGTCTGGTAGTAAACAGTATTGAGGCTTGATTCCACAGCCCTGTGACTGGTAGTGAACAGTATTGAGGCTTGATTCCACAGCCCTGTGACTTACAGTAAACAGTATTGATGCTTGATTCCACAGCCCTGTGACTGGTAGTAAACAGTATTGAGACTTGATTCCACAGCCCTGTGACTGGTAGTAAACAGTATTGAGGCTTGATTCCACAACCCTGTGACTGACAGTAAACAGAGTTGAGACTTGATTCCACAGCCCTGTGACTGACAGTAAACAGTATTGAGGCTTGATTCCACAGCCCTGTGACTGACAGTAAACAGAGTTGAGACTTGATTCCACAGCCCTGTGACTGACAGTAAACAGAGTTGAGACTTGATTCCACAGCCCTGTGACTGACAGTAAACAGAGTTGAGACTTGATTCCACAGCCCTGTGACTGACAGTAAACAGAGTTGATACTTGATTCCACAGCCCTGTAACTGACAGTAAACAGAGTTGAGACTTGATTCCACAGCCCTGTGACTGACAGTAAACAGAGTTGAGACTTGATTTCACAGCCCTGTGACTGACAGTAAACAGAGTTGAGACTTGATTCCACAGCCCTGTGACTGACAGTAAACATAGTTGAGACTTGATTCCACAGCCCTGTGACTGACAGTAAACAGAGTTGAGACTTGATTCCACAGCCCTGTGACTGACAGTAAACAGAGTTGAGACTTGATTCCACAGCCCTGTGACTGACAGTAAACAGAGTTGAGACTTGATTCCACAGCCCTGTGACTGACAGTAAACAGAGTTGAGACTTGATTCCACAGCCCTGTGACTGACAGTAAACAGTATTGAGGCTTGATTCCACAGCCCTGTGACTGGTAGTAAACAGTATTGAGGCTTGATTCCACAGCCCTGTGACTGGTAGTAAACAGTATTGAGACTTGATTCCACAGCCCTGTGACTGGTAGTAAACAGTATTGAGGCTTGATTCCACAGCCCTGTGACTGGTAGTAAACAGTATTGAGACTTGATTCCACAGCCCTGTGACTGGTAGTAAACAGTATTGAGGCTTGATTCCACAGCCCTGTGACTGACAGTAAACAGAGTTGAGACTTGATTCCACAGCCCTGTGACTGACAGTAAACAGTATTGAGGCTTGATTCCACAGCCCTGTGACTGACAGTAAACAGAGTTGAGACTTGATTCCACAGCCCTGTGACTGACAGTAAACAGAGTTGAGACTTGATTCCACAGCCCTGTGACTGACAGTAAACAGAGTTGAGACTTGATTCCACAGCCCTGTGACTGACAGTAAACAGAGTTGAGACTTGATTCCACAGCCCTGTGACTGACAGTAAACAGAGTTGAGACTTGATTCCACAGCCCTGTGACTGACAGTAAACAGAGTTGATACTTGATTCCACAGCCCTGTAACTGACAGTAAACAGAGTTGAGACTTGATTCCACAGCCCTGTGACTGACAGTAAACAGAGTTGAGACTTGATTCCACAGCCCTGTGACTGACAGTAAACAGAGTTGAGACTTGATTCCACAGCCCTGTGACTGACAGTAAACAGAGTTGAGACTTGATTCCACAGCCCTGTGACTGACAGTAAACAGAGTTGAGACTTGATTCCACAGCCCTGTGACTGACAGTAAACAGAGTTGAGACTTGATTCCACAGCCCTGTGACTGACAGTAAACAGTATTGAGGCTTGATTCCACAGCCCTGTGACTGGTAGTAAACAGTATTGAGGCTTGATTCCACAGCCCTGTGACTAGTAGTAAACAGTATTGAGGCTTGATTCCACAGCCCTGTGACTGACAGTAAACAGAGTTGAGACTTGATTCCACAGCCCTGTGACTGACAGTAAACAGAGTTGAGACTTGATTCCACAGCCCTGTGACTGACAGTAAACAGAGTTGAGACTTGATTCCACAGCCCTGTGACTGACAGTAAACAGAGTTGAGACTTGATTCCACAGCCCTGTGACTGACAGTAAACAGAGTTGATACTTGATTCCACAGCCCTGTAACTGACAGTAAACAGAGTTGAGACTTGATTCCACAGCCCTGTGACTGACAGTAAACAGAGTTGAGACTTGATTCCACAGCCCTGTGACTGACAGTAAACAGAGTTGAGACTTGATTCCACAGCCCTGTGACTGACAGTAAACAGAGTTGAGACTTGATTCCACAGCCCTGTGACTGACAGTAAACAGAGTTGAGACTTGATTCCACAGCCCTATGACTGGTAGTAAACAGAGTTGAGACTTGATTCCACAGCCCTGTGACTGACAGTAAACAGTATTGAGACTTGATTCCACAGCCCTGTGACTGGTAGTAAACAGTATTGAGGCTTGATTCCACAGCCCTGTGACTGGTAGTGAACAGTATTGAGACTTGATTCCACAGCCCCGTGACTCGTAGTAAACAGCATTGAGGCTTGATTCCACAGCCCTGTGACTGGTAGTGAACAGTATTGAGGCTTGATTCCACAGCCCTGTGACTGGTAGTAAACAGTATTGAGGCTTGATTCCACAGCCCGGTGGCTGGTAGTAAACAGTATTGAGACTTGATTCCACAGCCCTGTGACTGGTAGTAAAAAGTATTGAGGCTTGATTCCACAGCCCTGTGACTGACAGTAAACAGAGTTGAGACTTGATTCCACAGCCCTGTGACTGACAGTAAACAGTATTGAGGCTTGATTCCACAGCCCTGTGACTGACAGTAAACAGAGTTGAGACTTGATTCCACAGCCCTGTGACTGACAGTAAACAGAGTTGATACTTGATTCCACAGCCCTGTGACTGACAGTAAACAGAGTTGATACTTGATTCCACAGCCCTGTAACTGACAGTAAACAGAGTTGAGACTTGATTCCACAGCCCTGTGACTGACAGTAAACAGAGTTGAGACTTGATTTCACAGCCCTGTGACTGACAGTAAACAGAGTTGAGACTTGATTCCACAGCCCTGTGACTGACAGTAAACAGAGTTGAGACTTGATTCCACAGCCTTGTGACTGACAGTAAACAGAGTTGAGACTTGATTCCACAGCCCTATGACTGGTAGTAAACAGAGTTGAGACTTGATTCCACAGCCCTGTGACTGACAGTAAACAGTATTGAGACTTGATTCCACAGCCCTGTGACTGGTAGTAAACAGTATTGAGGCTTGATTCCACAGCCCTGTGACTGGTAGTGAACAGTATTGAGACTTGATTCCACAGCCCCGTGACTCGTAGTAAACAGCATTGAGGCTTGATTCCACAGCCCTGTGACTGGTAGTGAACAGTATTGAGGCTTGATTCCACAGCCCTGTGACTGGTAGTAAACAGTATTGAGGCTTGATTCCACAGCCCGGTGGCTGGTAGTAAACAGTATTGAGACTTGATTCCACAGCCCTGTGACTGGTAGTAAAAAGTATTGAGGCTTGATTCCACAGCCCTGTGTCTGGTAGTAAACAGTATTGAGGCTTGATTCCACAGCCCTGTGACTGGTAGTGAACAGTATTGAGGCTTGATTCCACAGCCCTGTGACTTACAGTAAACAGTATTGATGCTTGATTCCACAGCCCTGTGACTGGTAGTAAACAGTATTGAGACTTGATTCCACAGCCCTGTGACTGGTAGTAAACAGTATTGAGGCTTGATTCCACAACCCTGTGACTGACAGTAAACAGAGTTGAGACTTGATTCCACAGCCCTGTGACTGACAGTAAACAGTATTGAGGCTTGATTCCACAGCCCTGTGACTGACAGTAAACAGAGTTGAGACTTGATTCCACAGCCCTGTGACTGACAGTAAACAGAGTTGAGACTTGATTCCACAGCCCTGTGACTGACAGTAAACAGAGTTGAGACTTGATTCCACAGCCCTGTGACTGACAGTAAACAGAGTTGATACTTGATTCCACAGCCCTGTAACTGACAGTAAACAGAGTTGAGACTTGATTCCACAGCCCTGTGACTGACAGTAAACAGAGTTGAGACTTGATTTCACAGCCCTGTGACTGACAGTAAACAGAGTTGAGACTTGATTCCACAGCCCTGTGACTGACAGTAAACATAGTTGAGACTTGATTCCACAGCCTTGTGACTGACAGTAAACAGAGTTGAGACTTGATTCCACAGCCCTATGACTGGTAGTAAACAGAGTTGAGACTTGATTCCACAGCCCTGTGACTGACAGTAAACAGTATTGAGACTTGATTCCACAGCCCTGTGACTGGTAGTAAACAGTATTGAGGCTTGATTCCACAGCCCTGTGACTGGTAGTGAACAGTATTGAGGCTTGATTCCACAGCCCTGTGACTGGTAGTGAACAGTATTGAGGCTTGATTCCACAGCCCTGTGACTGGTAGTAAACAGTATTGAGGCTTGATTCCACAGCCCGGTGGCTGGTAGTAAACAGTATTGAGACTTGATTCCACAGCCCTGTGACTGGTAGTAAAAAGTATTGAGGCTTGATTCCACAGCCCTGTGTCTGGTAGTAAACAGTATTGAGGCTTGATTCCACAGCCCTGTGACTGGTAGTGAACAGTATTGAGGCTTGATTCCACAGCCCTGTGACTTACAGTAAACAGTATTGATGCTTGATTCCACAGCCCTGTGACTGGTAGTAAACAGTATTGAGACTTGATTCCACAGCCCTGTGACTGGTAGTAAACAGTATTGAGGCTTGATTCCACAACCCTGTGACTGACAGTAAACAGAGTTGAGACTTGATTCCACAGCCCTGTGACTGACAGTAAACAGTATTGAGGCTTGATTCCACAGCCCTGTGACTGACAGTAAACAGAGTTGAGACTTGATTCCACAGCCCTGTGACTGACAGTAAACAGAGTTGAGACTTGATTCCACAGCCCTGTGACTTTCAGTAAACAGAGTTGAGACTTGATTCCACAGCCCTGTGACTGACAGTAAACAGAGTTGAGACTTGATTCCACAGCCCTGTGACTGACAGTAAACAGAGTTGAGACTTGATTCCACAGCCCTGTGACTGACAGTAAACAGAGTTGAGACTTGATTCCACAGCCCTGTGACTGACAGTAAACAGTATTGAGGCTTGATTCCACAGCCCTGTGACTGACAGTAAACAGAGTTGAGACTTGATTCCACAGCCCTGTCACTGACAGTAAACAGAGTTGATATCTCTTTTTACTCTGAAGTGTTTTTTTCTGTATGAGAACATTTTGGGGATGGACATATTTATAATTTACTACAGTGTTTCCTGTCCCAGACCTGCCTGCTGACCACTCGTTGTCTCCTTAGATACATTTCATTCTGTTATGACTCCTCAGAAATGGGGCAATAGGTTTGTTCCGTCTGCTTAAAAACGGAGGGTAGCATGTTATCTTAATAGCTCCCTCTTTAAACTGATACTGGATGTTCAAAACAACTAGCGATAACATGTTACTCATACCGATAATACCCGAAGGCTTTGGGACTTACAGACTTAATGCATCCCATCGAAAATATACAGATTCTTTAAAAAACAGGAGTGTGTCTGAGTTAAATTGTCTTTTTGATGAGCTGACCCTGATCTAGCTATCTACAGTATATCTCTAGTTCTACACTTCGATCACACCGACGGTGTCGTTGCACAAGAATAGTACGCAGCCTCATCTGGATATGTATGTAACAAAAGTTCAAAGTTCACCTTCTGCTACTATTTCTGTCAAGACGCCAACACATACAGTTTGATGTATACGTTCTATAAATCCAACGTTCTATGAATCCAACGTTCTATAAATCCAACGTTCTATAAATCCAATGTTCGAAAGATCCAACGTTCTATAAATCCAATGTTCTATAAAATCAACGTTCTATGAATCCAACGTTCTATAAATCCAACGTTCTGTAAATCCAACGTTCTATAAATCCAATGTTCGAAAGATCCAACGTTCTATAAATCCAATGTTCTATAAAATCAACGTTCTATGAATCCAACGTTCTATAAATCCAACGTTCTATAAATCCAACGTTCTATAAATCCAATGTTCGAAAGATCCAACGTTCTATAAATCCAATGTTCTATAAAATCAACGTTCTATGAATCCAACGTTCTATAAATCCAACGTTCTATAAATCCAACGTTCTATATATCCAACGTTCTGTAAATCTAACGTTCTGTAAATCAAACGTTCTATAAATCCAACGTTCTATAAATCCAACGTTCTATAAATCCAACGTTCTATAAATCCAACGTTCTATAAATCCAGCGTTCTATAAATCCAACGTTCTATAAATCCAACGTTCTATAAATCCAACGTTTCATAAATCCAACGTTCTATAAATCCAGCGTTCTATAAATCCAGCGTTCTATAAATCCAACGTTCTATAAATCCAACGTTCTATAAATCCAACGTTCTATATATCCAACGTTCTATAAATCCAACGTTCTATAAATCCAACGTTCTATATATCCAACGTTATATAAATCCAGCGTTCTATAAATCCAACGTTCTATAAATCCAACGTTCTATAAATCCAGCGTATGCACCACACCGAAGGCACTGCAACTGCCTCAGCAACGCAATGCTGCAAGGAAAACACAGGGTTCCATTGGAAATGAATGTAATTCTGGTGTTTCAAAATGCAATGACGCTGTCGGTGTGGTAGAAGCCTTATTCTGCTACCTGCCTAAGGGCTTCAGCAAACCAGTGTCAGGAAACCAAATAAACAGCTCTTTGAGGTGAATAAGTCACAGACAGACAGGGGAGATTAGGCCTACAGACGTTAAAAGAGGACTGAGGAGAGAGCCTCTCAAAAGACCTCTTCACCGGCTTCAGGGCCCCAGGTTCTACATGTTCTGAATATAAACTGTAAGAGAATATGTTTTTGCTAGGCTTAGACTGAGAGGGACAGTGTGCTAATTTTAACCAGGGTTGAGGCTCAAAATGCCAAGCAGGGATGAATGTACTGTATAGACCTAGCTTTACATTCGTGTGTAGCTAGATGGATGTACTGTATAGACCTAGCTTTACATTCGTGTGTAGCTAGATGGATGTACTGTATAGACCTAGCTTTACATTCGTGTGTAGCTAGATGGATGTACTGTATAGACCTAGCTTTACATTCGTGTGTAGCTAGATGGATGTACTGTATAGACCTAGCTTTACATTTGTGTGTAGCTAGATGGATGTACTGTATAGACCTAGCTTTACATACACATGTAGCTAGAGGAATGTACTGTATAGACCTAGCTTTACATACACATGTAGCTAGATGGATGTACTCTATAGACCTAGCTTTACCTACACATGTAGCTAGAGGAATGTACTGTATAGACCTAGCTTTACATACACATGTAGCTAGATGGATGTACTCTATAGACCTAGCTTTACCTACACATGTAGCTAGAGGAATGTACTGTATAGACCTAGCTATACATACACATGTAGCTAGAGGGGAATCTTGTTGTTGTTGACCCGTTCTCTCTGGTCACCTCTACACATTCCAGATTATTTGTCTCACATCCAGACTGCACTCAATGAATGTCAATATACAACTTTGATGTAGCTGTTATTGTGAGACCTTGTTTTCGTATTCATAGCTAAAACAAGCTATTTGGATGTAAGATAACATCAATGTACCGGAATCGCTACTGAACCTGCTATACCCATCCCTTGAACACAAGTGCAAAACCAATGTCTCTCTCTTTCTCTCTCTCTGTCTCGCTCTCTCTCTTTCTCTCTCTCTCTGTCTCTCTCTCTCTCTTTCTCTCTCTCTCTTTCTCTTTCTCTTTCTCTCTCTCTCTCTCTCTCTCTCTCTCTCTCTCTCTCTCTCTCTCTTTCTCTCTCTCTCTCTCTCTTTCTCTCTCTCTCTTCTCTCTCTCTCTCTCTCTCTCTCTCTCTCTCTCTCTCTCTGTCTCTCTCTCTTTCTCTCTCTCTCTCTCTCTCTTTCTCTTTCTCTCTCTCTCTCTCTCTCTTTCTCTCTCTCTCTTTCTCTCTCTCTCTCTCTCTCTCTCTCTCTCTCTCTCTCTCTCTCTCTCTCTCTCTTTCTCTCTCTTTCTCTCTCTCTCTCTTTCTCTTTCTCTTTCTCTTTCTCTCTCTCTCTCTCTCTCTCTCTTTCTCTCTCTCTCTTTCTCTCTCGCTCTCTCTCTCTCTCGCTCTCCTTTTTTTCCTGGATTGCGGTTGGTAATTAGAACAAGTTCAACTCACACAAAGACAGCAACACATTTCAATCATTTTCGAAGAAGTAATTCTCAGAGCAGGAAGACGACAACGTCAAACTGCATTGCCATGTTTCTTAAATGTGCTGTAGCTGCACAGAAGTACAACATCCTTTGTCTAGCCTGATCTCAGATATTTTTATGCTACCTTTCCAACAACTATGGTCCTTTGGCGAGACGACACCAACAGATCTGGGACCAGGATGCTTTTGCCAATTCAACCTCAGTCAGTCACTTCCTGTCAGACTCCAAACTGTCATCATTTTCACTTACATCATTTTTAATCATCAAAAAGGTCGACCTTTCATCGACTCCAGGTCTCTGAGATGATAATATGTATAAACCACATTCCACCAGGCCTCACCTGGGTAACCCTGGGGAATCTGATCCATGACTCTAAAGTTTTGTTCTCCATGAATGACACAGATTCAAAATTAAGTAATGTGTTTTCACTTCCAGACCTATGATGGGTAACATAATTCCTGCCATGCTGATCAGGACTGTGATAAATATAAGTGAGGCTATTTCTGCTGTTCAGAAAGGCCTTATCAGTAGAAAGCTATTGTCAGCCTCCCGAGTGTCGCAGCAGTCTAAGTCACTGCATCGCAGTGCTTGAGGTGTCATTACAGACCCGGGTTTGATCCCAGGTTGTGTCACAGCCGGCCGTGACCGGGAAACCCATGAGCTGGAGCACAATTGGCCCAGCGTCGTCCGGGTTAGGGGAGGGTTTGGCCCCCCGGGATTTCCTTGTCCCATCGCACTCTAGCGACTCCTTGTGGCGGGCCGGGTGCCTGCAAGCTGACTTCGGTCACCAGCTGGATGATGTTTCCTCAGTCAAATCGTCTGCCTGGTTGGCCCTGTTCGTGGGTATCGTCGGACA
This sequence comes from Oncorhynchus nerka, assembly GCF_034236695.1. NCBI lineage: Eukaryota > Metazoa > Chordata > Actinopteri > Salmoniformes > Salmonidae > Oncorhynchus > Oncorhynchus nerka. The sequence continues at coordinate 10,723,130 of NC_088419.1, read as the reverse complement.
GGGCCACAGTGTCCCCCGACTCCCCCCATCTCAGCCTCCAGTATCTATGCTGCAATAGTCTATGTTCCGTGGGGCTAGGGTCAGTGTGTTATATCTGGTGTAATTCTCCTGTCTTATCTGGTGTAATTCTCCTGTCTTATCTGGTGTAATTCTCCAGTCTTATCTGGTGTAATTCTCCAGTCTTATCTGGTGTAATTCTCCTGTCTTATCTGGTGTAATTCTCCTGTCTTATATGGTGTAATTCTCCTGTCTTATCTGGTGTAATTCTCCTGTCTTATCTGGTGTAATTCTCCTGTCTTATATGGTGTAATTCTCCTGTCTTATATGGTGTAATTCTCCTGTCTTATCTGGTGTAATTCTCCTGTCTTATCTGGTGTCCTGTGTGAACTTAAGTATGGTCCCTCTAATTCTCCCATCTCCCACTCTCTCTCTGATCCTGTCATACTGTTGTTCTTATGAGACAGGTCAGTGTGATGGCTGTATGAGGACTGGGCTGAGGAGGTGCGTGTGTGTTGGGAGATATGTGTAGCTATGTGTTTGTGTGCGTGTGCATGCGGGTGTGTGTGTGTGCATGTGAATGTGTGTTGTGTGTGCGTGTTTTGGGAGGAATGTGAAGCCCTTTGACCTTGACAGAGGTGTGTTCAGCATTCCTTGCCATCTCTCAGTGCGGCTCAGCTTTGACCTTCACATCCACGTCACAGCAGCTCAGAACCCAGAGGTCCCTCCATGAAACAACACTTCTTTAAATGGCCATAGGCATTGAGATTTGAGGTATTGATCTCTAAGTTTAAGTGCTCCTTTGTTAGGTTAGTCCATGCATGTATATTTTATATTCTGTACATACAATATTTGAAAGGTTTCACTTGTTTTAGTGCATTGCAGGTTTTAAGTGGTATTACCTTTAATGATTACAGCCAACAGATTTGATGCGAATGTATTCTTACGAACGTCAGTCTATCAATCAGGACTTATGAACCTTTTTTTCCAGAGGTGTGTATCTGCTTGATTGTTTAAACAGAACAAAAGAGAGCTAGATCATTTCACCAGACCTGTGAAGGTAATTGCCAATCATATTTAACAAATAACAATGTTTCCTGCTAAAGCAGTAAAAAGCAGGACGCCTGGTTTTCCACTACAGCTCTGCTGGTTCCAGATCTGTTTGTCACCCCAATGACCATGGGAGTTGACAACACAAAACAGATCTGAGACCAGTCTAGTGCTGCTCGGGATGTCCATCTATTCTTCTCATGGATGCCTGGGATATCTCTGTAATTGACTGTGTTGACGGACAGGACCAGAGAGAACCATGGACATGCTCCAGACGGAAGACATCTGTTGGTGTTTAGGTGCCATGACCTGGAAAACTCTTATATGAACAGACCTGGGGCATAGAGGCCAATCAGAGGCAGCCGCTGTGTGTGTGTGTGTGTGTGTGTGTGTGTGTGTGTGTGTGCGTGTGTGTGTGCGTGTGTGTGTGTGTTTGTGTGTCTGTGTGTGTGTGTGTGTGTTTGCGTGTGTGTGTGTGTGTTTGTGTGTGTGTGTGTGTTTGCGCGTGTGTGTGTTTGCATGTGTGTGTGTGTGTGTGTGTGTGTTTGCGTGTGTGTGCGTGTGTGTGTGTGTTTGTGTGTGTGTGTGTGTGCGTGTGTGTCTGTGTGTGCGTGTGTGTGTTTGCGTGTGTGTGTGTGTGTTTGTGTGTGTGTGTTTGCGCGTGTGTGTGTTTGCATGTGTGTGTGTGTGTGTGTGTGTGTGTGTGCGTGTGTGTGCGTGTGTGTGTGTGTGTGCGTGTGTGTGTTTGCGTGTGTGTGTGTGTGTTTGTGTGTGTGTGTGTGTGTGTTTGCGCATGTGTGTGTGTTTGCATGTGTGTGTGTGTGTGTGTGTGTTTGCGTGTGTGTGTGTGTGTTTGCGTGTGTGTGTGTGTGTGTGTGTGTGCGTGTGTGTGTGTGTGTGTGTGCGTGTGTGTGTGTGTTTGCGTGTGTGTGTGTGTGTGTGTTTGCGCGTGTGTGTGTGTGTGTGCGTGTGTGTGTGTGTGTGTGTGTGTGTCGACACTGGAATAGTGGACCCTTTAGTAACACTATATTTTAGTTCTGCCTCTAGCGATGCTCAAAACAGTAATATATCTACAAACTATCATTATAATGTTACACGAATGTCTACCCACACATCTATATCATCTGCTGGACAATTTGGGTAAAGTCTAGAAATTAGCACCAGCAACCGTTCTGATTGGTCAAAAAAATATTCCAACTTTGTTTTGGTGGAAAGTGATTGTCTCGTTCAGATGAGGTGATATTCGACTCCAAACATCTGGATTCTTTGTTTATCTGATTGAGACTAAAATCAATCTAGATGATTTATGTGATTAGAACTGATGTTGGCACAAGACGGAGGGAATGTTGGAACAATGAAATTACAGTTAACGGAAGTCTATGCTTAATCCAGGATAAACTAATGTGTGGAATTTATAATACAAAATACAAAATTAACAAATTCTACAGTGTAATTGTAAAACTAACAATGACTCAATAATCCATGCCTTCTGGGAATGTTATTAGGTCAAAAAATTATGAAAAGAATTATTATTATAATCTGTCTGTCTGCAAACTTCCAGACCTGGCATGTGAGTCTGCAATGAGATACAGTGCCTTGCAAAAGTATTCACCCCCCTTGGCATTTTTCCTATTTTGTTGCATTACAACCTGTAATTTAAATTGATTTTTTATTTGCATTTCATGTAATGGATATACACAAAATAGTCAAAATTGTTGAAGTGAAAAAAAACAAAAAAACTTGTTGCACTTTTCGCATCAAAGTACGTTCATCTCTAGGAGAGAGAACGCGTCTCTGTCCTGAGCGATATGATGGCTGCGTGGTCCTATGGTGTTTATTCTTGCGTACTATTGTTTGTACAGATGAATGTAGTACCTTCAGGCGTTTGGAAATTCCCAAGGATGTACCAGACTTGTGGAGATCTACAATTAGTTTACTGAGGTCTTGGCAGATTTCTTTAGATTTTCCCATGATGTCAAACAAAGAGGCACTGAGTTTGAAGGTAGGCCTTAAAATACATCAACAGGTACACCTCCAATTAACTCAAATGATGTCAGCCTATCAGAAGCTTCTAAAGCCATGACATCATTTTCTAGAAATTTCCAAGCTGTTTAAAGGCACAGTCAACTTAGTGTATGTAAACTTCTGACCCACTGGAATTGTGATACAGTGAATTATAAGTGAAATAATCTGTCTGCCAACAATTGTTGTAAAAATTCCGTGTGTCATGCACAAAGTAGATGTCCTAACCGACTTGCCAAAACTATAGTGGAGTGGTTGAAACACGAGTTTTAATGACTCCAACCTAAGTGTATGTAAACTTCAGACTTCTGATAATGTATCCCGAGTGAGCCATATGTGGTCTCTCCTACTGAAGAGCTCTGTGTATTTGTATTTATTATGGATCCCTATAATGGATCCCCAACCTGTTGTGGAGAAGTACAGATCAGGGTTGGGTTATAAAAACATATCCAAAACTTTGAACATCCCACAGAACACCATTAAATCCATTATAAAAAAGTGGAAAGAATATGGCACCACAGCAAACCTGCCAAGAGAGGGCCCCCCACCAAAACTCACGGACCAGGCAAGGAGGGCATTAATCAGAGAGGCAACCAAGAGACCAAAGATGACCCTGAAGGAGCTGAAAAGCTCCACAGCGGAGATTGGACTATCTGCCCATAGGATTACCTTAACCCGTACACTCCACAGAGCTGGGCTTTACGTGTCCAGAAAAAGCCATTGCTTAAAGTAAAAAATAAACAAACATGTTTGGTGCTCACCAAAAGGCATGTGGGAGACTCCCCAAACATATGGAAGAAGGCACTCTGGTCAGATGAGACTAAAATGTAACTTTTTGGCCATCAAGGAAAATGTTATGTCTGGCGCAAACCCAACACCTCTCATCACCCCGAGAACACCATCCTCAAAGTGAAGCAAGGTGGTGGCAGCATCATGCTGTGGGGATGTTTTCATCGGCAGGGACTGGGAAACTGGTCAGAATTGAAGGAATGATGGATGGTGCTAAATACAGGAAAATTCTTGAGGGAAACCTGTTTCAGTCTTCCAGAGATTTGAGACTGGGACGGAGGTTCAAATTCAAGCAGGACAATGACCGTAAGCATACTGCTAAAGCAACACTTGAGTGGTTTAAGGGGAACATTTAAATCTCTTGGAATGGCCTAGTCAAAGCCCAGACGTCAATCCAATTCAGAATCTGTGGTATGACTTAAAGATTGCTGTAACCCAGCGGAACCCATCCAACTTGAAGGAGCTGGAGCAGTTTTGCCTTGAAGAATGGGCAACAGTCCCAGTGGCTAGATGTGCCAAGCTTTTAGAGACATACCCCAAGAGACTTGCAGCTGTAATTGCTGCAAAAGGAGGCTCTACAAAGTATTGACTTTCGGGGGGTGAATAGTTATGCACGCTCAAGTCTTATTTGTTGTTTCACAATAGAAAGTATTTTGCATTGTTAAAGTGGTAGGCACGTTGTGTAAATCAAATGATACAAACCCCCCAAAATACTATTTTAATTTCAGGTTGTAAGTCAACAAAATAGGAAACAGGCCAAGGGGGGTGAATACTTTTGCAAACCACTGTACCTGATGGGTTGGACGATACTTTTTTTCGTCAATCACCTTGAAAAAACTTGTGCTTAAAAACTGGAAATCAACCAATACTCCATCGTTAACACAATGGAAAGGCCAAATTCTTTATTATCTAAATGTTGAAAGTGTGTGGGTTGACAGAGAGAAAGAAATTGGTGCCTTTTGAGGCCATGTGGTAGAGAGAAAGACGCTGGCGCTGGAGATGGGGATGTGAGCAGGTGGGTCTGGGCTGGGGTAATGTTGTGGATGGAGATGGGGATGTGAGCAGATGGGTCTGGGTTGGGGTGATGTTGTGGATGGAGATGGGGATGTGAGCAGATGGGTCTGGGCTGGGGTAATGTTGTGGATGGAGATGGGGATGTGAGCAGATGGGTCTGGGCTGGGGTGATGTTGTGTTGTGGATGGAGATGGGGATGTGAGCAGATGCGTCTGGGTTGGGGTGATGTTGTGGATGGAGATGGGGATGTGAGCAGGTGGGTCTGGGCTGGGGTAATGTTGTGGATGGAGATGGGGATGTGAGCAGATGGGTCTGGGCTGGGGTGATGTTGTGGATGGAGATGGGGATGTGAGCAGATGCGTCTGGGTTGGGGTGATGTTGTGGATGGAGATGGGGATGTGAGCAGGTGGGTCTGGGCTGGGGTGATGTTGTGGATGGAGATGGGGATGTGAGCAGGTGGGTCTGGGCTGGGGTGATGTTGTGGATGGAGATGGGGATGTGAGCAGGTGGGTCTGGGCTGGGGTGATGTTGAGGATGGAGATGGAGATGTGAGCAGGTGGGTCTGGGCTGGGGTGATGTTGTGGATGGAGATGGGGATGTGAGCAGGTGGGTCTGGGCTGGGGTGATGTTGTGGATGGAGATGGGGATGTGAGCAGGTGGGTCTGAGTTGGGGTGATGTTGTGGATGGAGATGGGGATGTGAGCAGGTGGGTCTGGGCTGGGGTGATGTTGTGGATGGAGATGGGGATGTGAGCAGGTGGGTCTGGGCTGGGGTAATGTTGTGGATGGAGATGGGGATGTGAGCAGATGGGTCTGGGCTGGGGTAATGTTGTGGATGGAGATGGGGATGTGAGCAGGTGGGTCTGGGCTGGGGTGATGTTGTGGATGGAGATGGGGATGTGAGCAGATGGGTCTGGGCTGGGGTAATGTTGTGGATGGAGAAGGGGATGTGAGCAGGTGGGTCTGGGCTGGGGTGATGTTGTGGATGGAGATGGGGATGTGAGCAGGTGGGTCTGGTCAGCAGGAGGAAGAGGGAATGATGTGTGTGTGTGTGTGTGTGTGTGTGTGTGTGTGTGTGTGTGTGTCAGAACAGTGTTTTCCAGGAACACAGTGTTTTCCAGGAACTCAGCCATGTCAGACGAAGAGAGCAGGGTCTAAACCCTATTAAGACTGAGACACGTAGAGCTCTGTGTGGTCTCTCCTACTGTAGAGCTCTGTGTGGTCTCTCCTACTGTAGAGCTCTGTGTGGTCTCTCCTACTGTAGAGCTCTGTGTGGTCTCTCCTATTCTAGAGCTCTGTGTGGTCTCTCCTACTGAATATCTCTGTGTGGTCTCTCCTACTGTAGAGCTCTGTGTGGTATCTCCTACTGTAGAGCTCTGTGTGGTCTCTCCTATTGTAGAGCTCTGTGTGGTCTCTCCTACTGAAGATCTATGTGTGGTCTCTCCTACTGTAGCGCTCTGTGTGGTCTCTAATTCTGTAGAGATCTGTGTGATCTCTCCTATTGTAGAGCTCTGTGTGATCTCTCCTACTGTAGAGCTCTGTGGAGTCTCTAATTCTGTAGAGATCTGTGTGGTCTCTCCTACTGAATATCTCTGTGTGGTCTCTCCTACTGTAGAGCTCTGTGTGGTCTCTAATTCTGTAGAGATCTGTGTGATCTATCTTACTGTTAGGTCAGTGGAATAGGTGTTTGTGCCAAATGCTGTTTGTTTTGAAGTTACGCACCACAGGGATTCTAGTTCGAGTTCCCTTTAGGCCGTAGATAACTGTGACATAAACCATAGAAATCCATGTGACTTTGACATGCCATTAAAACTGAAATAGCTAAATGCCACGCACAGGTTGATAAAGTGACAACACATTGACCTCCAATCAATCTATCTATCTATCTATCTATCTATCTATCTATCTATCTATCTATCTATCTATCTATCTATCTATCTAGCCACCTAGCCACCTAGCCTCCTAGCCACCTAGCCACCTAGCCACCTAGCCACCTACCTACCTACCTACCTACAGGTTATGGAACATTTGCTATTTTAGTATTTCTCCCGTAGGTCTCCTAAAAGGCCTCCACTTCTATGTCAAAGGTAATAAAACAAAGACACTATAGTAAATTCTATAGTATTGTCCACAAAAACACTAGAGTAAATAATATAGTATTGTCCACAAAAACACTAGAGTAAATACTATAGTATTGTCCACAATAACACTAGACTAAATACTATAGTATTGTCCACAAAAACACTAGAGTAAATACTATAGTATTGTCCACAAAAACACTAGAGTAAATACTATAGTATTGTCCACAAAAACACTAGACTAAATACTATAGTATTGTCCACAAAAACACTAGACTAAATACTATAGTATTGTCCACAAAAACACTAGAGTAAATACTATAGTATTGTCCACAATAACACTCGACTAAATACTATAGTATTGTCCACAAAAACACTAGAGTAAATACTATAGTATTGTCCACAAAAACACTAGACTAAATACTATAGTATTGTCCACAAAAACACTCGACTAAATACTATAGTATTGTCCACAAAAACACTAGACTAAATACTATAGTATTGTCCACAAAAACACTAGACTAAATACTATAGTATTGTCCACAAAAACACTAGAATAAATACTATAGTATTGTCCACAAAAACACTAGAGTAAATACTATAGTATTGTCCACAAAAACACTAGACTAAATACTATAGTATTGTCCACAAAAACACTAGAATAAATACTATAGTATTGTCCACAAAAACACTAGAATAAATACTATAGTATTGTCCACAAAAACACTAGAATAAATACTATAGTATTGTCCACAAAAACACTAGAATAAATACTATAGTATTGTCCACAAAAACACTAGAATAAATACTATAGTATTGTCCACAATAACACTAGAATACATACTATAGTATTGTCCACAAAAACACTAGAATAAATACTATAGTATTGTCCACAATAACACTAGAATAAATACTATAGTATTGTCCACAATAACACTAGACTAAATACTATAGTATTGTCCACAAAAACACTAGACTAAATACTATAGTATTGTCCACAATAACACTAGACTAAATACTATAGTATTGTCCACAATAACACTAGAATAAATACTATAGTATTGTCCACAAAAACACTAGACTAAATACTATAGTATTGTCCACAAAAACACTAGACTAAATACTATAGTATTGTCCACAAAAACACTAGAATAAATACTATAGTATTGTCCACAAAAACACTAGAGTAAATACTATAGTATTGTCCACAAAAACACTAGACTAAATACTATAGTATTGTCCACAAAAACACTAGAATAAATACTATAGTATTGTCCACAAAAACACTAGAATAAATACTATAGTATTGTCCACAAAAACACTAGAATAAATACTATAGTATTGTCCACAAAAACACTAGAATATATACTATAGTATTGTCCACAAAAACACTAGAATAAATACTATAGTATTGTCCACAATAACACTAGAATAAATACTATAGTATTGTCCACAAAAACACTAGAATAAATACTATAGTATTGTCCACAAAAACACTAGAATAAATACTATAGTATTGTCCACAAAAACACTAGAATAAATACTATAGTATTGTCCACAAAAACACTAGAATAAATACTATAGTATTGTCCACAAAAACACTGGAATAAATACTATAGTATTGTCCACAATAACACTAGAATAAATACTATAGTATTGTCCACAAAAACACTAGAATAAATACTATAGTATTGTCCACAAAAACACTAGAATAAATACTATAGTATTGTCCACAAAAACACTAGAATAAATACTATAGTATTGTCCACAATAACACTAGAATAAATACTATAGTATTGTCCACAAAAACACTAGACTAAATACTATAGTATTGTCCACAAAAACACTAGAATAAATACTATAAGTTTTTAACATGTGGGTTGTCCTACTTTGCTTTTTAAATACGTAGAAATGTCACTGGGGTTCACAGTCATCGTGTTGCATCCATTTAAATAGTGTTTGGTGTGAATCTATTTAAGTATGAATATGTAGGGAGAGAGTGTGGGCCTTCCAACGAGAGACATACAGTGAGCTTCAAAAGTACGCACAAATATCATACCCCAAAGACATGCTGACCTTTCACTATTACAATAACAGGGGAGGTTAGCATTTTGGATGGGGTATGATAAATGTGCGTCTGTACCTTTCTCACTCATCATTATTGATGATTCATTAAGGACTATCCATAATCATGGTAGCATCCACATTAATGTAGAAGTGTTTAGGAGAACTTATTCTATTCTTATTTACAAGTAAAGTAAAATGACAAACTTGATGCGGGCTAGGAATATGGGACCAAAAACTAAACTTTTGACTAGTTTAATAGACATATACTGTAAATGAATTTGTCCCAATACTTTTGGTCCTCTAAAATGGGGGGAGGGGCTATGTACAAAAAGTGATGTAACATCCAAACGATTCACCCAATATGGATAAAAATACCCTCTAATTAAAGCTGACAGTCTGCACTTTAACCTCATAGTCCTTGTAGCATTTCAATAAGTGCTGGAGTACAGAGCTAAAACAACTGAAAATGTGTCACTGTCCTAATGCTTTTGGAGCTCACTGTATAGCATATTTCTGAGGGTATTTATTTCGATAGGAAACAGAGATTCTGAGGAACTCATTAAAATATTTGTACTACACTAGTGTAAACAATGTGGACATAGTGACGGTTTCTCTCTAAGGGGATTCTACTACTAAAATTGTGCGAAAATCTATCTGGATTATGTTCCATAGAAGAGTGTGGTCTCTGCATCTTTTTGTGAGCCACTGCTGTCCTGATTTGACCTTCTATACTGGATGGAATAGTTTCACAGAGACGGACAGGATGTGTTTGAGGGGGGCAGACAGACAGAGAGAGATCCCATCTGTGTGTGTCGACACAACGGCCCTAATGTGTGCTCTGTTGTGTGTGTCTACTGTCATTTTCTCTCTCTCTCTCTCTCTCTCTCTCTCTCTCTCTGTCTCTGTCTCTGTCTCTCTCTCTGTCTCTCTCTCTCTCTCTCTCTCTCTCTCTCTCTCTCTCTCTCTCTCTCTCACACACACACACACACACACACACACACACACACACACACACACACACACACACACAGCGGCTGCGTCTGATTAGCCTCTAAGCTCCGGGCACACACACACACCATCGGTCCACAGGATCAACTCATCACCCGTCCATGACACAGCTATATTTCATAACAACAGGCTGACTGTCACACTGTCGTGTCTCTCCACATTTCAAACACAATGTGCTCCTAATACACTTAGTGACGTACGTGAGGGAACTGTCTGGTTTTCCTGTGGGAAGTGGTAGAGTGCATTGCTGGGTGCACACTGTTTGCAAACAAATGTGTTCCTCAGTCCCTGACTGTGTCCAACATTAATGTGTTCCTCAGTCCCTGACTGTGTCCAACATTAATGTGTTCCTCAGTCCCTGACTGTGTCTGATGTTAATGTGTTCCTCAGTCCCTGACTGTGTCCAACATTAATGTGTTAATCAGTCCCTGACTGTGTCCAACATTAATGTGTTCCTCAGTCCCTGACTGTGTCCAACATTAATGTGTTCCTCAGTCCCTGACTGTGTCTGATGTTAATGTGTTCCTCAGTCCCTGACTGTGTCCAACATTAATGTGTTCCTCAGTCCCTGACTGTGTCCAACATTAATGTGTTCCTCAGTCCCTGACTGTGTCCAACATGAATGTGTTCCTCAGTCCCTGACTGTGTCCAACATTAATGTGTTCCTCAGTCCCTGACTGTGTCTGATTTTTCTTTTCTTTCCTTCTCCTCAAAGCTCCTCTTTCCCATCATCTCTACCTTTGGCTGGGTCAGCAGGAAGTGACAATTTCATCTGGAGTTTTTGGATGCTGGTGACTCTCGTTATTCACGCTAATGCCAGGTGTGTCCAATCATGTCCTAATGAGGAGTGAAGTGTGAATGAGAGAGCAGTGGAAATCTGGTTATGGAGCTGGGCAGGGTGGTAAGCAGAATAGAGCAGAGCAGAACAGAACAGAGCAGAATAGAGCAGAACAGAACAGAGCAGAATAGAGCAGAACAGAACAGAGCAAAACAGAACAGAGCAGAGCAGAATAGAGCAGAACAGAACAGAGCAGAATAGAGCAGAATAGAGCAGAACAGAACAGAGCAGAATAGAGCAGAACAGAACAGAACAGAGCAGAATAGAGCATAATAGAGCATAATAGAGCAGAAAAGATCAGAATAGAGCAGAACAGAACAGAGCAGAATAGAGCAGAGCAGAACAGAACAGAACAAAGCAGAACAGAGCAGAGCAGAGCAGAGCAGAACAGAACAGAACAAAGCAGAGCAGAGCAGAGCAGAGCAGAACAGAGCAGAACAGAACAGAACATAGCAGAACAGAACAGAACATAGCAGAACAGAACAGAGCAGAACAGAGCAGAACAGAACAGAACATAGCAGAACAGAACATAACAGAGCAGAGCAGAACAGAACAGAGCAGAGCAGAACAGAACAGAACAGAGCAGAACAGAACAGAGGAGAACAGAACATAACAGAGCAGAGCAGAACAGAACAGAGCAGAACAGAGCAGAACAGAACAGAACAGAATAGAACAGAACAGAACAGAACAGAGCAGAGCAGAACAGAACAGAGTAGAACAGAACAGAACAGAACAGAGCAGAACAGAACAGAGCAGAACAGAACAGAACAGCAGCAAGGCAGACCATGGAAAGTTTATGGGTCATCAATATAATATTTGTTATTATCCCTGCTGGGTTTTTCACTAAAGACAGAACCAAATTCGTTTTTATTTACACTTGACAATTTCCAGGACTTTTTAACTACATTTTGACAAGTCCAAAATAGTTATTTCAGGGGTTGAACCAGGGTTATCTATCATTTAATTTTAAGCAATTGTTTACACATGGATTCAGCAGCATGTGAAGAAGGGAATGAGGCATTGGAAGATAGTATAGTAGACTCTCTTATAACCCCCTTTGATAACAGGAAGAGAGATGACTGATGTGCATGATGTCAGGGCAGTAAGACAATGTCCCTGTAGTAGTCTGACTTTTTTGGGCCAATGTTTTGTGTATTTTTTGGCCAGTGACTTGTTTTGAGTGTGTGTATATGATGCTGACTACAAACCAAAGCTGAAGATAATGCCAGGATGTAATGGCCAGCCAGACAGATGTAACCAGCAGCAGAAGGATTGTGGTCTGGGAGACCACCATGGTACCACCATAGTCTATAATGACAGAGACTGACTTCAGAGACCAGGTTAATATGACTCTCATTAGACTATGTTATGAAGGGAAGGTCAGAGACCAGGTTAATATGACTGTCATTAGACTGTGTTGTGAAGGGAAGGTCAGAGACCAGGTTAATATGACTGTCATTAGACTGTGTTGTGAAGGGAAGGTCAGAGACCAGGTTAATATGACTGTCATTAGACTGTGTTGTGAAGGGAAGGTCAGAGACCAGGTTAATATGGCTCTCATTAGACTGTGTTGTGAAGGGAAGGTCAGAGAACAGGTTAATATGACTGTCATTAGACTGTGTTATGAAGTGAAGGTCAGAGACCAGGTTAATATGACTGTCATTAGACTGTGTTATGAAGGGAAGGTCAGAGACCAGGTTAATATGACTGTCATTAGACTGTGTTGTGAAGGGAAGGTCAGAGGCCAGGCTTATGTGGCTCTCATTAGACTGTGTTGTGAAGGGAAGGTCAGAGACCAGGTTAATATGGCTCTCATTAGACTGTGTTGTGAAGGGAAGGTCAGAGACCAGGTTAATATGGCTCTCATTAGACTGTGTTGTGAAGGGAAGGTCAGAGGCCAGGTTTATGCCACATTACAGTGTTACAGAAGCCAAAAGCAAAAAATAAATAATGATAATGCTTAATTAAGACTCTTGGAATTATCTAATTCAAACAACTTAGTATCTCGTTCAAATTGTAGTAAAAAACGAAGTCGTTCAAATGACATACTAAGTCATTCAAACAAGATACTTAGTCATTTGAAAGTTCTTATTATCTATTTTGAATTACTTAATTGTTCTTTTGTCTAATTTGGCCTCATCTGTTATGCAGCTTGTCAGTGGTTGTTGCAGCCATTCATTCACTGATTCCATCCATTGATATGATTATTGATGGACAGGTCTTTGATAGCCTGCAGCAGGGCTGCGTGTTGAATGCCAGAGCATGTTAGTGTGGAGTGAGGAGCTTAATTTGAGCAGATTAAAAAAAAAATGGTGTCAACCTTCTCTCCCGCTCCAGTTTGGCGCTGGTACTGCTCAGCCACAAGCTCTGGGCATACTCTGCCTAGGATTTTTCATTTCCTTTGTAACTATTATTTTAATTACGCCTATTTTGGATTTAATTATTTAGCCTATCCCACCCACAGTAGCCTATATCTACTTTGTATTCTACGTTTTAACATGAGCATATGTCGTTTCTAGTTCGAATGACTTGAAATGTCTTCATGGATGTTTTAGGTAGCCAATACATAGGCTACTGTAACATGTATTTTCCTTTTTTCATGGAATAGAAACGCCATAATATAAATACAGTACATTTAATCAAGCAAAAATATCACAAATAAATTGTAAATAATTAAGGCCGGTATCAGATTATTTTGAATTATTATTCATAATAAACAGATTATTCATAAATAAAAGGGAATCAATAATCTCAAACAAATTATTTGCCCAAAGAAGCAAATGAGCGTTGGAAATGGTCTCTAGAAATTAAATAGTATTTTTTATTATTATTAAAAAGAAAGAAAAATATTCATTTAAAAGCTGAATTACATAAAGGAATATTAGTGGAAATATGGCCATATTATAAACAAGAGAAAGGAGAATGGAATATATTTGAAAAGATTTAGATTTGATTGGAGAAAGAAAACAAGTAGGCCTTCAGGTTATTACTCAATACTGTCATCTGCAGGAAGATCATGAGATTCCAACATACCATAGTACTCTATTACATTTAAGAAGGGACCGGCACAGAGTCCAGTAACACAGTGTCACAAGGCTACACAGTCATGGGCCTTCACTTTACCACTGGGAATAAACAGCTGTCCTTGATTGTTGGCTAGAATGAAACGTTGAAAGAAATGTGTGCAACACAAGAGGTACCTGCCGTGGAGCTGTTTTTACTCATCAATAATCTGGGTTCTCTTTTGGTGATATCACCATTGTTCATAACCTCGGTGACGGTCTGTTTGATTACAGCCAAAAGCTGTTTTGTTGGGTTTGTAGTGAGTCTCTTCTGATCAGTTAGTTGCCTGAGTTCTAGAATGTCTGATCAGTTAGTTGCCTGAGTTCTAGAATGTCTGATCAGTTAGTTGCCTGAGTTCTAGAATGTCTGATCAGTTAGTTGCCTGAGTTCTTCGTTATTATAGACAGCGTCGTCTTGTACAGTAACAGCGCCTCCCTCTGGGCGGATGACTATAGAGGTGTTATTCTGGAGACTTCGGGGCTTGTTTCTCATAGCGGGTAAAGTTATTCCTGACATAGGGGATAGAGGCTTCTAGCTTGGATATGTCTTTACAGTTGTGCATCCTGATGTTCAGGCTGATTTGCTCCTATATGTATTCTTGTACATGTATTTTCTGTAAAGAGTTTACTAATGTATATTGCACTGTACTGGCTACCTTCTTGTTCGCTAATTCCAATCAAATCTAAACAATGTGCACAATAGACACTAAGAAATATCAACATTTTTGAGAAAAATCATCCACACACAGAGGCGGCTTAATCTCAATGTATTTTTTAAATGTTGAGCTATATTCCATTCTACTTTCTCGTGTTTATATTGTGGGTATATTCCCACTAATATGCCTTTATACAATTAAGCTTTTACATGTGTATTTTCCTGTCTTCTTAACAATAATAATTATAAAATGTTTAGAAAACACTTTGTATGCTCAATACACATTTGAAGCTTTTTGGTGCCTACATCAATGCGCAAATAATTTTACCGCTGCAGTTTGAGATGATCTATTCACTTTAATTTATGAAAAGATTGGCCTCCCGACTGGAGCAGCAGCATCACTACAGCCTGGGGTTAGATCCCGTGACCGGCGGTCCGGTAGGGCGGCGCACAATTACCTCAGCTTCCTAAGGGCCGCTAGGGGACTTTACTTGTCTCATCGCGCTCTAGCGACTCCTTGTGGCGGGCC
Organism: Oncorhynchus nerka; assembly: GCF_034236695.1. Taxonomy (NCBI): domain Eukaryota; kingdom Metazoa; phylum Chordata; class Actinopteri; order Salmoniformes; family Salmonidae; genus Oncorhynchus; species Oncorhynchus nerka. The sequence continues at coordinate 10,708,022 of NC_088419.1, read as the reverse complement.
GGGTGCCTGCAAGCTGACCTCAGTCGTCAGTTGAACGGTGTTTCCTCCGACACATTGGCGCGGCTGGCTTCCAGGTTATGCGAGCGGGTGATTAGAAGCGCGGCTTGGCGGGTCATGTTTTGGAGGACGCATGACTCAACCTTCGCCTATCCTGATCCCGTTGGGGAGTTGCAGGGATGTGTGTTTACGATTGGATATCACGAAATTGGGGAGAAAAAGGGGGTACATTTTTCTAAACATGTGTTATTACTTTATTTCTTTATTATTTACGATTGATTTATTTCTGGTATTTCAGCTTAATGAAATTGATTTATATTATGGTGTTTCTATTAAAAGAAAAAGAAAAATACATTTTACAATAGCCTTTGTATTGCCTACATAAAACAGCCATTAATACACTATATATATATATATATAAAATAAAAACAACAACAACAGAAAATAAATATATATATATATATATAGAACAATATATATATATATATATATATATATATATATTATAAAAGTATGTGGACACCCCTTCAAATTAGCAGTGGTGTAAAGTATTTAAGTAAAAATACTTCAAAGTACCAGTTAGGTAGTTTTTGGCATCTATACTTTACTATACAATTTCTATTTTTGGCAACTTTTACTTTTACTTTACCACATTCCTAAAGAAAATAATGTACTTTTTACTCCATAAATGTTTTCCTGACACTCAAAAGTATTTGTTACATTTTGAATGCTTAGCAGTACAGGAAAATGGTCAAATTCACAGCCTTATCAAGAGAACATCCCTACTGCCTCTGATCTGGTGGACTCACTAAACACACATGCTTCTTTTGTAAATTATGGCGGAGTGTCGGAGTGTGTCCCTGGCTATCCGTAAATTTAAAAAACAAGAAAATGTTGCCGTCTGACTTGCTGAATGTAAGGAGTTTGAAATGTATACTTTTAATTTTGATACTTAAGTATATTTTATCAATTACATTTACTTTTCATACTTAAGTATATTTTGAGCCAAATACATTTAGATTTTTACAGAAGTAATATTTTACTTCAAATCAAATGTATTTATAAAGCCCTTCTTATATCAGCTGATATCTCAAAGTGCTGTACAGAAACCCAGCCTAAAACCCCAAACAGCAAGCAATGCAGGTGTAGAAGCACGGTGGCTTGGAAAAACTCCCTAGAAATGCCAAAACCTAGGAAGAAACATAGAGAGGAACCAGGCTATGAGGGGTGGCCAGTCCTCTTCTGGCTGTGCCGGGTGGAGATTCTAACAGAACCAAGATGTTCATATGGCCAAGATGTTCATATGGCCAAGATGTTCAAATGTTCATAGATGACCAATAATAATAAATGTCAAATAATAATAATCACAGTAGTTGTGGAGGGCGCAGCAAGTCAGCACTTCAGGAGTAAATGTCAGTTGGCTTTTCATAGCCGAGTATCTCTACTGCTCCTGCTGTCTCTAGACAGAGGGGGGGGGGTCAGGGGCAGTGTGTTGAGGCCTGAACGGACCAGGTAGGAACCATTTCCCCTCAGAGCCCTGTGGTGGGCACACCTGAAGGAAAGTGTGTGTGTGTGTGTGTGTGTGTGTGTGTGTGTGTGTGTGTGTGTGTGTGTGTGTGTGTGTGTGTGTGTGTGTGTGTGTGTGTGTGGTTTAGTCTATAGAAGACTGTGTGTTTGTGTGTGTCTGAATGTGTATGTGTATGTGTGTGTTCGTGTGTGTGTATTTACGCATGAGCCCAGGAGACACAACTGACCTGGATCTGAACACAGACATGTCTCACAGGTGTAACGTACCCTAAGATCTAATGAATACAGTATGCTGTTCACACCACAGGAGACGGAAAGGTAAGTACAGAGATGGGGCTGTGCCTTGTACCAGTCTCTGATTGGAGCAGAAGAGATGGGGCCGGGCCTTGTACCAGTCTCTGATTGGAGCAGATGAGATGGGGCTGTGCCTTGTACCAGTCTCTGATTGGAGCAGATGAGATGGGGCTGTGCCTTGTACCAGTCTCTGATTGGAGCAGATGAGATGAGGCTGTGCCTTGTACCAGTCTCTAATGGGAGCAGATGAGATGGGGCTGTGGCTTATACCAGTCTCTGATTGGAGCAGATGAGATGGGGCTGTGCCTTGTACCAGTCTCTGATTGGAGCAGATGAGATGGGGCTGTGGCTTATACCAGTCTCTGATTGGAGCAGATGAGATGGGGCTGTGCCTTGTACCAGTCTCTGATTGGAGCAGATAAGATGGGGTTGGGCTTTGTACCAGTCTCTGATTGGAGCAGATGAGATGGGGCTGTGCCTTGTACCAGTCTCTGATTGGAGCAGATGAGATGGGGCTGTGCCTTGTACCAGTCTCTGATTGGAGCAGATGAGATGGGGCTGTGCCTTGTACCAGTCTCTGATTGGAGCAGATGAGATGGGGCTGGGCCTTGTACCAGTCTCTGATTGGAGCAGATGAGATGGGGCTGTGGCTTGTACCAGTCTCTGATTGGAGCAGATGAGATGGGGCTGTGCCTTGTACCAGTCTCTGATTGGAGCAGATGAGATGGGGTTGGGCCTTGTACCAGTCCCTGATGGGAGCAGATGAGATGGGGTTGGGCCTTGTACCAGTCTCTGATTGGAGCAGAAGAGATGGGGCTGGGATTCGTACCAGTCTCTGATTGGAGCAGATGAGATGGGGCTGGGCCTTGTACCAGTCTCTGATTGGAACAGATGAGATGGGGCTGGGCCTTGTACCAGTCTCTGATTGGAACAGATGAGATGGGGCTGGGCTTTGTACCAGTCTCTGATTGGAGCAGATGAGATGGGGCTGGGTTTTGTACCAGTCTCTGATTGGAGCAGATGAGATGGGGCTGTGCCTTGTACCAGTCTCTGATTGGAGCAGATGAGATGGGGCTGGGTTTTGTACCAGTCTCTGATTGGAGCAGATGAGATGGGGCTGTGCCTTGTACCAGTCTCTGATTGGAGCAGATGAGATGGGGCTGTGGCTTATACCAGTCTCTGATTGGAGCAGATGAGATGGGGCTGTGCCTTGTACCAGTCTCTGATTGGAGCAGATGAGATGGGGTTGGGCCTTGTACCAGTCTCTGATTGGAGCAGATGAGATGGGGCTGGGTTTTGTACCAGTCTCTGATTGGAGCAGATGAGATGGGGCTGTGCCTTGTACCAGTCTCTGATTGGAGCAGATGAGATGGGGCTGGGCTTTGTACCAGTCTCTGATTGGAGCAGATGAGATGGGGCTGTGCCTTGTACCAGTCTCTGATTGGAGCAGATGAGATGGGGCTGGGCTTTGTACCAGTCTCTGATTGGAGCAGATGAGATGGGGCTGTGCCTTGTACCAGTCTCTGATTGAAGTGATATGGGTAATGTGGTTGGGTAGCAACAACTTAGTAAGAAATGTGTAATATGTGATGTAATTTGATCTACAATATGTCATGTCATATTTGCAAATACAAATCACACAGTCACACAGTCACACAGTCACTCACAGTCACACACAGTGCAGGAGGGCTGGAGTCTGGAGAGCTGGTGGAGAAAACCGTCTTCCCAGCTCTTAAAACTTCTTATGGCTACAGGTGCAGTATTGAGTATCTTGGATGAAAGATGGATGAAAGTGTCCAGAGTAAATGGCCTGCTCCTCAGTCCCAGTTGCAAATATATGCATATTATTATTAGTATTTGGTAGAAAATACTCTGAGGTTTCTAAAACTGTTTGAATGATGTCTGTGAGTATAAAAGAACTCATATGGCAGGCAAAAACCTGAGAAGAAATCCAAACAGGAAGTGAGGAATCTGCGGTTGGTCGATTTTCAACCCAGGCCCTATTGAATTCACAGTAGAATATGGATAGAGTTGCACTTCCTTGGGCTTCCACTAGATGTCAACTGTCTTTAGAAACTTGAATGAGGCTTCTACTGTGTTGTGGGGCTGAATAAGAGCTGAATGAGTCAGGTTACTGGCAGAGAGCCATTTCGCGCATTTCACATGATATCGACCTGCGTTCCATGGTTTCTCTAGACACAAAGGAATTCTCCGGTTGGAACGTTATTGAAGATTTATGATAAAAACATACTAAAGACTGATTGTATACTTAGTTTAAAATATTTCTTCGACCTGTAATATAGCTTTTTGAAGTTTTTGTCCGAAGTTATGCTGGACTTGCACGAGCTTTTGGATATGTGTAGCTAACGCCCTAACAAAAGTAGTTACTTGGACAAAAATAATGGACATTATTGAAACAAATCAAGCGTTTATTGTGGAACTAGGGTTCCTGGTTGTGCATTCTGATGAAGGTCATCAAAGGTAAGGGAACACTTATCATGTAATTTATGGTTTATGTTGACTCTAACATAGTGGCTAATTTGACTTGATTGTTCTGAGCGCCGTCTCAGATTATTGCATGGTTTGCTTTTGCTGTAAAGTTTTTTTGAGATCTGACACAGTGGTTGCATTAAGGAGAGGTATATCTATAATTCCATGTGTATAATTTGTATTATCATATACATTTATTTTATTTTAAATCTTTTTACATTTTACCCCCTTTTCTCCCCAACCAAGCCACACTGCTTCTTAACACAGCGTGCATCCAACCCGGAAGCCAGCCACACCAATGTGTCGGAGGAAACACCGTGCACCTGGCAACCTTGGCTAGCGTGCACTGCACCCGACCCGCCACAGGAGTTGCTGGTGCGCGATGAGACAAGGATATCCCTACCAGCCAAACCCTCCCTAACCCGGACAACACTAGGCCAATTGTGCGTCGCCCCACGGACCTCCTGGTCGCGGCCGGCTGCGACAGAGCCTGGGCGCGAACACAGAGTCTCTGGTGGCACAGCTAGCGCTGCGATGCAGTGCCCTAGACCACTTCATCTACATTTATGATGAGTATTTCTGTTGAATCGATGTGGCTACTATTACTTGGAACTAGTGAATGTAACGCGCCAATGTAAACTCAGATTAAAAAAATATATAAATATGAACTTTATTAAAACAAAACATACATGTATTGTGTAACAAGAAGTCCTATGAGTGTCATCTGATGAAGATCATCAAAGGTTAGGGATTAATTTGATCTCTATTTGTGCTTTTTGTGACTCCTCTCTTTGGCTGGAAAAATGGCTGTGTTTTTCTGTGGCTTGGTGGTGACCTAACATAATCGTTTGTGGTGCGTTCGCTGTAAAGCCTATTTGAAATCTGACACTAGTGGTATAAAATACATGTATGTTTGAGGAATTTTAATTATGAGATTTCTGTTGTTTTAAATTTGGCGCCCTGCACTTTCACTGGCTGTTGTCATATCCCGTTAATGGGATTTCAACCCTAAGAAGTGTTAAACAGTGGAACTGGGAGATAACTGGGAGATTCCATTATCGTAAGAGTAGGGGTGTTTGTCCTGGCGCTCAAACCATCACGGTCACCTAATAATCCCCAATTTGCAATTGGCTCATTAATCCCCCATCCTCTCCCCTGTAACTATTCCCCAGGTCATTGCTGCAAATGAGAACGTGTTCTCAGTCAATTTACCTGGTAAACTAACGGATAAATAAATCAATAAAAGAGGGAGAGAGAGAAATAGAGGAAATAGAAGTGAGAGGGGATGTCATTAACCCCACAGGAACCACTCACAAACCATAACCAGGCCTAATACAACACTCTCAAACTCTCAAATGGGTTTCACAAACCACAACCAGGGAACTAGGAACACAGTCCTAATGCAAAACATGACCAATAATGGTTACACTCTCACTTTCAATAAGAGAGGAGTGAAACTGCAGGAAATGTCAGAGTTAAAATCAACGTATGACTAACAGACAATGGCTGTGTTTACCCAATTCTGATCTTTGCTACTAGGTAGTATTTTTACCAATACGATCAGATCATAATTGGGAAAAAGTCAGAATTAGCTTGCCTTTGTAAACCGAGCCATAATAACAAAGACCAACGTAGAATTGAAATGCTGCCATTTGTAATGATGTCACTGATTTCATATGGTGGCATGCTTGGGGACACAGTGGACTGTATATCACTCACTATAAACATGCATGTGGACGCAGTGGACTGTATATCACACACTATAAACATGCTTGGGGACACAGTGGACTGTATATCACACACTATAAACATGCTTGTGGAAGCAGTGGACTGTATATCACACGTAATCAACATGCATGTGGAAGCAGTGGACTGTATATCACACGTAATCAACATGCATGTGGACGCAGTGGACTGTATATCACACACTATAAACATGCTTGGGGACACAGTGGACTGTATATCACACACTATAAACATGCTTGGGGAAGCAGTGGACTGTATATCACACACAATAAACATGCTTGGGGAAGCAGTGGACTGTATATCACACACTATAAACATGCTTGGGGACGCAGTGGACTGTATATCACACGTAATCAACATGCATGTGGACGCAGTGGACTGTATATCACACACTATAAACATGCTTGGGGAAGGAGTGGACTGTATATCACACGTAATCAACATGCATGTGGACGCAGTGGACTGTATATCACACGTAATCAACATGCATGTGGAAGCAGTGGACTGTATATCACACGTAATCAACATGCATGTGGACGCAGTGGACTGTATATCACACGTAATCAACATGCATGTGGAAGCAGTGGACTGTATATCACACGTAATCAACATGCATGTGGAAGCAGTGGACTGTATATCACACACTATAAACATGCTTGGGGACACAGTGGACTGTATATCACACACTATAAACATGCTTGGGGAAGCAGTGGACTGTATATCACACACTATAAACATGCTTGGGGACACAGTGGACTGTATATCACACACAATAAACATGCATGTGGACGCAGTGGACTGTATATCACACGTAATCAACATGCATGTGGACGCAGTGGACTGTATATCACACACTATAAACATGCTTGGGGACACAGTGGACTGTATATCACACACTATAAACATGCATGTGGACGCAGTGGACTGTATATCACACACTATAAACATGCATGTGGACGCAGTGGACTGTATATCACACACAATAAACATGCATGTGGACGCAGTGGACTGTATATCACACACTATAAACATGCATGTGGAAGCAGTGGACTGTATATCACACACTATAAACATGCATGTGGCAGCAGTGGACTGTATATCACACACTATAAACATGCATGTGGAAGCAGTGGACTGTATATCACACACAATAAACATGCATGTGGACGCAGTGGACTGTATATCACACACTATAAACATGCATGTGGAAGCAGTGGACTGTATATCACACACTATAAACATGCATGTGGAAGCAGTGGACTGTATATCACACACTATAAACATGCATGTGGAAGCAGTGGACTGTATATCACACGTAATCAACATGCATGTGGAAGCAGTGGACTGTATATCACACACTATAAACATGCTTGGGGACGCAGTGGACTGTATATCACACGTAATCAACATGCATGTGGACGCAGTGGACTGTATATCACACACTATAAACATGCTTGGGGAAGCAGTGGACTGTATATAACACACTATAAACATGCTTGGGGACGCAGTGGACTGTATATCACACACAATAAACATGCTTGGGGACACAGTGGACTGTATATCACTCACTATAAACATGCTTGGGGACACAGTGGACTGTATATCACACACTATAAACATGCTTGGGGAAGCAGTGGACTGTATATCACACGTAATCAACATGCATGTGGAAGCAGTGGACTGTATATCACACGTAATCAACATGCATGTGGACGCAGTGGACTGTATATCACACGTAATCAACATGCATGTGGAAGCAGTGGACTGTATATCACACGTAATCAACATGCATGTGGAAGCAGTGGACTGTATATCACACGTAATCAACATGCATGTGGACGCAGTGGACTGTATATCACACACAATAAACATGCTTGTGGAAGCAGTGGCCTGTATATCACACACAATAAACATGCTTGGGGACGCAGTGGACTGTATATCACACACAATAAACATGCATGTGGAAGCAGTGGACTGTATATCACACACAATAAACATGCTTGGGGAAGCAGTGGACTGTATATCACACACTATAAACATGCATGGGGAAGCAGTGGACTGTATATCACACACTATAAACATGCATGGGGAAGCAGTGGACTGTATATCACACACTATAAACATGCTTGGGGACGCAGTGGACTGTATATCACACACTATAAACATGCTTGGGGACACAGTGGACTGTATATCACAGACTATAAACATGCTTGGGGACACAGTGGACTGTATATCACACGTAATCAACATGCATGTGGACGCAGTGGACTGTATATCACACACTATAAACATGCTTGGGGAAGCAGTGGACTGTATATCACACACTATAAACATGCTTGGGGAAGCAGTGGACTGTATATCACACACTATAAACATGCTTGGGGAAGCAGTGGACTGTATATCACACACTATAAACATGCTTGGGGAAGCAGTGGACTGTATATCACACACTATAAACATGCTTGGGGAAGCAGTGGACTGTATATCACACGTAATCAACATGCTTGTAGAAGCAGTGGACTGTATATCACACACTATAAACATGCATGTGGAAGTAGTGGACTGTATATCACACACAATAAACATGCTTGGGGACGCAGTGGACTGTATATCACACACTATAAACATGCTTGGGGACGCAGTGGACTGTATATCACACACTATAAACACACATGTGGAAGTAGTGGACTGTATATCACACACTATAAACATGCTTGGGGAAGCAGTGGACTGTATATCACACACAATAAACATGCTTGGGGAAGTAGTGGACTGTATATCACACACTATAAACACACATGTGGAAGCAGTGGACTGTATATCACACACTATAAACATGCATGGGGACACAGTGGACTGTATATCACACACTATAAACACGCATGTGGAAGTAGTGGACTGTATATCACACACTATAAACACACATGTGGAAGTAGTGGACTGTATATCACACACTATAAACACACATGTGGAAGTAGTGGACTGTATATCACACACTATAAACACACATGTGGAAGTAGTGGACTGTATATCACACACTATAAACACACATGTGGAAGCAGTGGACTGTATATCACACACTATAAACACACATGTGGAAGCAGTGGACTGTATATCACACACTATAAACACACATGTGGAAGTAGTGGACTGTATATCACACACTATAAACACACATGTGGAAGCAGTGGACTGTATATCACACACTATAAACATGCTTGGGGAAGCAGTGGACTGTATATCACACACTATAAACACACATGTGGAAGCAGTGGACTGTATATCACACACTATAAACATGCTTGGGGAAGTAGTGGACTGTATATCACACACTATAAACACACATGTGGAAGCAGTGGACTGTATATCACACACTATAAACATGCTTGTGGAAGCAGTGGACTGTATATCACACACTATAAACACACATGTGGAAGCAGTGGACTGTATATCACACACTATAAACATGCATGGGGACACAGTGGACTGTATATCACACACTATAAACATGCTTGGGGACACAGTGGACTGTATATCACACGTAATCAACATGCATGTGGACGCAGTGGACTGTATATCACACGTAATCAACATGCATGTGGACGCAGTGGACTGTATATCACACACTATAAACATGCTTGGGGAAGCAGTGGACTGTATATCACACACTATAAACATGCTTGGGGAAGTAGTGGACTGTATATCACACGTAATCAACATGCTTGTAGAAGCAGTGGACTGTATATCACACACTATAAACATGCTTGGGGAAGCAGTGGACTGTATATCACACGTAATCAACATGCTTGTAGAAGCAGTGGACTGTATATCACACGTAATCAACATGCTTGTAGAAGCAGTGGACTGTATATCACACACTATAAACATGCTTGGGGAAGCAGTGGACTGTATATCACACACTATAAACATGCTTGGGGAAGCAGTGGACTGTATATCACACGTAATCAACATGCTTGTAAAAGCAGTGGACTGTATATCACACACAATAAACACACATGTGGAAGCAGTGGACTGTATATCACACACTATAAACATGCTTGGGGAAGCAGTGGACTGTATATCACACACTGTAAACATGCATGGGGACACAGTGGACTGTATATCACACGTAATCAACATGCTTGTAGAAGCAGTGGACTGTATATCACACACAATAAACACACATGTGGAAGCAGTGGACTGTATATCACACACTATAAACATGCTTGGGGAAGCAGTGGACTGTATATCACACACTATAAACATGCATGGGGACACAGTGGACTGTATATCACACGTAATCAACATGCTTGTAGAAGCAGTGGACTGTATATCACACACAATAAACACACATGTGGAAGCAGTGGACTGTATATCACACACTATAAACATGCTTGGGGAAGCAGTGGACTGTATATCACACACTATAAACATGCTTGGGGACGCAGTGGACTGTATATCACACACTATAAACACACATGTGGAAGTAGTGGACTGTATATCACACACTATAAACACACATGTGGAAGTAGTGGACTGTATATCACACACTATAAACACACATGTGGAAGCAGTGGACTGTATATCACACACTATAAACACACATGTGGAAGCAGTGGACTGTATATCACACACTATAAACACACATGTGGAAGCAGTGGACTGTATATCACACACTATAAACATGCTTGGGGAAGCAGTGGACTGTATATCACACACAATAAACATGCTTGGGGAAGCAGTGGACTGTATATCACTCACTATAAACACACATGTGGAAGTAGTGGACTGTATATCACTCACTATAAACACACATGTGGAAGTAGTGGACTGTATATCACACACTATAAACATGCATGGGGACACAGTGGACTGTATATCACACACTATAAACACGCATGTGGAAGTAGTGGACTGTATATCACACACTATAAACACACATGTGGAAGTAGTGGACTGTATATCACACACTATAAACACACATGTGGAAGTAGTGGACTGTATATCACACACTATAAACACACATGTGGAAGTAGTGGACTGTATATCACACACTATAAACACACATGTGGAAGCAGTGGACTGTATATCACACACTATAAACACACATGTGGAAGCAGTGGACTGTATATCACACACTATAAACACACATGTGGAAGTAGTGGACTGTATATCACACACTATAAACACACATGTGGAAGCAGTGGACTGTATATCACACACTATAAACATGCTTGGGAAGCAGTGGACTGTATATCACACACTATAAACACACATGTGGAAGCAGTGGACTGTATATCACACACTATAAACATGCTTGGGGAAGTAGTGGACTGTATATCACACACTATAAACACACATGTGGAAGCAGTGGACTGTATATCACACACTATAAACATGCTTGTGGAAGCAGTGGACTGTATATCACACACTATAAACACACATGTGGAAGCAGTGGACTGTATATCACACACTATAAACATGCATGGGGACACAGTGGACTGTATATCACACACTATAAACATGCTTGGGGACACAGTGGACTGTATATCACACGTAATCAACATGCATGTGGACGCAGTGGACTGTATATCACACGTAATCAACATGCATGTGGACGCAGTGGACTGTATATCACACACTATAAACATGCTTGGGGAAGCAGTGGACTGTATATCACACACTATAAACATGCTTGGGGAAGTAGTGGACTGTATATCACACGTAATCAACATGCTTGTAGAAGCAGTGGACTGTATATCACACACTATAAACATGCTTGGGGAAGCAGTGGACTGTATATCACACGTAATCAACATGCTTGTAGAAGCAGTGGACTGTATATCACACGTAATCAACATGCTTGTAGAAGCAGTGGACTGTATATCACACACTATAAACATGCTTGGGGAAGCAGTGGACTGTATATCACACACTATAAACATGCTTGGGGAAGCAGTGGACTGTATATCACACGTAATCAACATGCTTGTAGAAGCAGTGGACTGTATATCACACACAATAAACACACATGTGGAAGCAGGGGACTGTATATCACACACTATAAACATGCTTGGGGAAGCAGTGGACTGTATATCACACACTGTAAACATGCATGGGGACACAGTGGACTGTATATCACACGTAATCAACATGCTTGTAGAAGCAGTGGACTGTATATCACACACAATAAACACACATGTGGAAGCAGTGGACTGTATATCACACACTATTAACATGCTTGGGGAAGCAGTGGACTGTATATCACACACTATAAACATGCATGGGGACACAGTGGACTGTATATCACACACTATAAACACACATGTGGAAGTAGTGGACTGTATATCACACACTATAAACACACATGTGGAAGTAGTGGACTGTATATCACACACTATAAACACACATGTGGAAGCAGTGGACTGTATATCACACACTATAAACACACATGTGGAAGCAGTGGACTGTATATCACACACTATAAACACACATGTGGAAGCAGTGGACTGTATATCACACACTATAAACATGCTTGGGGAAGCAGTGGACTGTATATCACACACAATAAACATGCTTGGGGACGCAGTGGACTGTATATCACTCACTATAAACACACATGTGGAAGTAGTGGACTGTATATCACTCACTATAAACACACATGTGGAAGTAGTGGACTGTATATCACACACTATAAACCCACATGTGGAAGTAGTGGACTGTATATCACACACAATAAACACACATGTGGAAGTAGTGGACTGTATATCACACACTATAAACACACATGTGGAAGCAGTGGACTGTATATCACACACTATAAACATGCATGGGGACACAGTGGACTGTATATCACACACTATAAACACACATGTGGAAGCAGTGGACTGTATATCACACACTATAAACACACATGTGGAAGCAGTGGACTGTATATCACACACTATAAACACACATGTGGAAGCAGTGGACTGTATATCACACACTATAAACACACATGTGGAAGCAGTGGACTGTATATCACACACTATAAACATGCTTGTGGAAGCAGTGGACTGTATATCACACACTATAAACACACATGTGGAAGCAGTGGACTGTATATCACACACTATAAACATGCTTGGGGACACAGTGGACTGTATATCACACACTATAAACACACATGTGGAAGCAGTGGACTGTATATCACACACTATAAACACACATGTGGAAGTAGTGAACTGTATATCACACACTATAAACATGCTTGGGGAAGTAGTGGACTGTATATCACACACTATAAACACACATGTGGAAGTAGTGGACTGTATATCACACACTATAAACATGCTTGGGGACACAGTGGACTGTATATCACACACTATAAACACACATGTGGAAGCAGTGGACTGTATATCACACACTATAAACATGCATGGGGACACAGTGGACTGTATATCACACACTATAAACATGCTTGGGGACACAGTGGACTGTATATCACACGTAATCAACATGCATGTGGACGCAGTGGACTGTATATCACACACTATAAACATGCTTGGGGACACAGTGGACTGTATATCACACGTAATCAACATGCATGTGGACGCAGTGGACTGTATATCACACGTAATCAACATGCATGTGGACGCAGTGGACTGTATATCACACACTATAAACATGCTTGGGGAAGCAGTGGACTGTATATCACACACTATAAACATGCATGTGGAAGCAGTGGACTGTATATCACACACTATAAACATGCTTGGGGAAGCAGTGGACTGTATATCACACACTATAAACATGCATGGGGACACAGTGGACTGTATATCACACACTATAAACATGCTTGGGGACACAGTGGACTGTATATCACACACTATAAACATGCATGTGGACGCAGTGGACTGTATATCACACACTATAAACACACATGTGGAAGTAGTGAACTGTATATCACACGTAATCAACATGCATGTGGACGCAGTGGACTGTATATCACACACTATAAACATGCTTGGGGAAGCAGTGGACTGTATATCACACACTATAAACATGCTTGGGGAAGCAGTGGACTGTATATCACAAACTATAAACATGCTTGGGGAAGCAGTGGACTGTATATCACACACTATAAACATGCTTGGGGAAGCAGTGGACTGTATATCACACACTATAAACATGCTTGGGGAAGTAGTGGACTGTATATCACACACTATAAACATGCTTGGGGAAGCAGTGGACTGTATATCACACGTAATCAACATGCTTGTAGAAGCAGTGGACTGTATATCACACACTATAAACATGCTTGGGGAAGCAGTGGACTGTATATCACTCACTATAAACATGCTTGGGGAAGCAGTGGACTGTATATCACACACTATAAACATGCATGTGGAAGTAGTGGACTGTATATCACACACAATAAACATGCTTGGGGACGCAGTGGACTGTATATCACACACTATAAACATGCTTGGGGACGCAGTGGACTGTATATCACACACTATAAACACACATGTGGAAGTAGTGGACTGTATATCACACACTATAAACACACATGTGGAAGTAGTGGACTGTATATCACACACTATAAACACACATGTGGAAGCAGTGGACTGTATATCACACACTATAAACACACATGTGGAAGCAGTGGACTGTATATCACACACTATAAACACACATGTGGAAGCAGTGGACTGTATATCACACACTATAAACATGCTTGGGGAAGCAGTGGACTGTATATCACACACTATAAACACACATGTGGAAGCAGTGGACTGTATATCACACACTATAAACACACATGTGGAAGCAGTGGACTGTATATCACACACTATAAACATGCTTGGGGAAGCAGTGGACTGTATATCACACACAATAAACATGCTTGGGGAAGTAGTGGACTGTATATCACACACTATAAACACACATGTGGAAGCAGTGGACTGTATATCACACACTATAAACATGCATGTGGAAGTAGTGGACTGTATATCACACACTATAAACACACATGTGGAAGTAGTGGACTGTATATCACACACTATAAACACACATGTGGAAGTAGTGGACTGTATATCACACACTATAAACACACATGTGGAAGTAGTGGACTGTATATCACACACTATAAACACACATGTGGAAGCAGTGGACTGTATATCACACACTATAAACACACATGTGGAAGCAGTGGACTGTATATCACACACTATAAACACACATGTGGAAGTAGTGGACTGTATATCACACACTATAAACACACATGTGGAAGCAGTGGACTGTATATCACACACTATAAACATGCTTGGGGAAGCAGTGGACTGTATATCACACACTATAAACACACATGTGGAAGCAGTGGACTGTATATCACACACTATAAACATGCATGGGGACACAGTGGACTGTATATCACACACTATAAACATGCTTGGGGACACAGTGGACTGTATATCACACACTATAAACACACATGTGGAAGCAGTGGACTGTATATCACACACTATAAACATGCTTGGGGACACAGTGGACTGTATATCACACGTAATCAACATGCATGTGGACGCAGTGGACTGTATATCACACGTAATCAACATGCATGTGGACGCAGTGGACTGTATATCACACACTATAAACATGCTTGGGGAAGTAGTGGACTGTATATCACACGTAATCAACATGCTTGTAGAAGCAGTGGACTGTATATCACACACAATAAACACACATGTGGAAGCAGTGGACTGTATATCACACACTATAAACATGCTTGGGGAAGCAGTGGACTGTATATCACACACTATAAACACACATGTGGAAGCAGTGGACTGTATATCACACACTATAAACATGCTTGTGGAAGCAGTGGACTGTATATCACACACTATAAACATGCTTGGGGAAGCAGTGGACTGTATATCACACACTATAAACATGCTTGTGGAAGCAGTGGACTGTATATCACACACTATAAACATGCTTGTGGAAGCAGTGGACTGTATATCACACACTATAAACATGCTTGGGGAAGCAGTGGACTGTATATCACACGTAATCAACATGCTTGTAGAAGCAGTGGACTGTATATCACACGTAATCAACATGCTTGTAGAAGCAGTGGACTGTATATCACACACTATAAACATGCTTGGGGAAGCAGTGGACTGTATATCACACACTATAAACATGCATGGGGACACAGTGGACTGTATATCACACGTAATCAACATACTTGTAGAAGCAGTGGACTGTATATCACACACAATAAACACACATGTGGAAGCAGTGGACTGTATATCACACACTATAAACATGCTTGGGGAAGCAGTGGACTGTATATCACACACTATAAACATGCATGGGGACACAGTGGACTGTATATCACACGTAATCAACATGCTTGTAGAAGCAGTGGACTGTATATCACACACAATAAACACACATGTGGAAGCAGTGGACTGTATATCACACACTATAAACATGCTTGGGGAAGCAGTGGACTGTATATCACACACTATAAACATGCTTGGGGAAGCAGTGGACTGTATATCACACACTATAAACATGCTTGGGGACGCAGTGGACTGTATATCACACACTATAAACACACATGTGGAAGTAGTGGACTGTATATCACACACTATAAACACACATGTGGAAGTAGTGGACTGTATATCACACACTATAAACACACATGTGGAAGTAGTGGACTGTATATCACACACTATAAACACACATGTGGAAGCAGTGGACTGTATATCACACACTATAAACACACATGTGGAAGCAGTGGACTGTATATCACACACTATAAACACACATGTGGAAGCAGTGGACTGTATATCACACACTATAAACATGCTTGGGGAAGCAGTGGACTGTATATCACACACAATAAACATGCTTGGGGACACAGTGGACTGTATATCACACACTATAAACATGCATGGGGAAGTAGTGGACTGTATATCACACACTATAAACACACATGTGGAAGTAGTGGACTGTATATCACACACTATAAACACACATGTGGAAGCAGTGGACTGTATATCACACACTATAAACATGCATGTGGAAGTAGTGGACTGTATATCACACACTATAAACACACATGTGGAAGTAGTGGACTGTATATCACACACTATAAACACACATGTGGAAGCAGTGGACTGTATATCACACACTATAAACATGCTTGGGGAAGTAGTGGACTGTATATCACACACTATAAACACACATGTGGAAGTAGTGGACTGTATATCACACACTATAAACACACATGTGGAAGCAGTGGACTGTATATCACACACTATAAACATGCATGTGGAAGTAGTGGACTGTATATCACACACTATAAACACACATGTGGAAGTAGTGGACTGTATATCACACACTATAAACACACATGTGGAAGCAGTGGACTGTATATCACACACTATAAACATGCTTGGGGACACAGTGGACTGTATATCACACACTATAAACATGCTTGGGGAAGCAGTGGACTGTATATCACACGTAATCAACATGCTTGTAGAAGCAGTGGACTGTATATCACACACAATAAACATGCTTGGGGAAGCAGTGGACTGTATATCACACACTATAAACATGCTTGGGGAAGCAGTGGACTGTATATCACACACTATAAACATGCTTGTGGAAGCAGTGGACTGTATATCACACACTATAAACATGCATGGGGAAGCAGTGGACTGTATATCACACATTATAAACATGCATGGGGAAGCAGTGGACTGTATATCACTCACTATAAACATGCTTGGGGAAGCAGTGGACTGTATATCACACACTATAAACATGCTTGGGGACGCAGTGGACTGTATATCACACACTATAAACACACATGTGGAAGTAGTGGACTGTATATCACACACTATAAACACACATGTGGAAGTAGTGGACTGTATATCACACACTATAAACACACATGTGGAAGTAGTGGACTGTATATCACACACTATAAACACACATGTGGAAGTAGTGGACTGTATATCACACACTATAAACACACATGTGGAAGCAGTGGACTGTATATCACACACTATAAACACACATGTGGAAGCAGTGGACTGTATATCACACACTATAAACACACATGTGGAAGCAGTGGACTGTATATCACACACTATAAACATGCTTGGGGAAGCAGTGGACTGTATATCACACACTATAAACACACATGTGGAAGCAGTGGACTGTATATCACACACTATAAACACACATGTGGAAGCAGTGGACTGTATATCACACACTATAAACATGCTTGGGGAAGCAGTGGACTGTATATCACACACTATAAACACACATGTGGAAGCAGTGGACTGTATATCACACACTATAAACATGCATGGGGACACAGTGGACTGTATATCACACACTATAAACACACATGTGGAAGTAGTGGACTGTATATCACACACTATAAACACACATGTGGAAGTAGTGGACTGTATATCACACACTATAAACACACATGTGGAAGCAGTGGACTGTATATCACTCACTATAAACATGCTTGTGGAAGCAGTGGACTGTATATCACACACTATAAACATGCTTGGGGACGCAGTGGACTGTATATCACACACTATAAACACACATGTGGAAGCAGTGGACTGTATATCACACACTATAAACACACATGTGGAAGTAGTGGAATGTATATCACACACTATAAACACACATGTGGAAGCAGTGGACTGTATATCACACACTATAAACATGCTTGGGGAAGCAGTGGACTGTATATCACACACTATAAACACACATGTGGAAGCAGTGGACTGTATATCACACACTATAAACATGCTTGGGGAAGTAGTGGACTGTATATCACACACTATAAACACACATGTGGAAGCAGTGGACTGTATATCACACACTATAAACATGCTTGTGGAAGCAGTGGACTGTATATCACACACTATAAACACACATGTGGAAGCAGTGGACTGTATATCACACACTATAAACATGCATGGGGACACAGTGGACTGTATATCACACACTATAAACACACATGTGGAAGCAGTGGACTGTATATCACACACTATAAACATGCTTGGGGACACAGTGGACTGTATATCACACACTATAAACATGCTTGGGGAAGCAGTGGACTGTATATCACACACTATAAACATGCTTGGGGAAGCAGTGGACTGTATATCACACACTATAAACATGCTTGTGGAAGCAGTGGACTGTATATCACACGTAATCAACATGCTTGTAGAAGCAGTGGACTGTATATCACACACTATAAACATGCTTGGGGAAGCAGTGGACTGTATATCACACGTAATCAACATGCTTGTAGAAGCAGTGGACTGTATATCACACACAATAAACATGCTTGGGGAAGCAGTGGACTGTATATCACTCACTATAAACATGCTTGGGGAAGCAGTGGACTGTATATCACACACTATAAACATGCTTGGGGACACAGTGGACTGTATATCACACACTATAAACATGCATGTGGAAGCAGTGGACTGTATATCACTCACTATAAACATGCTTGTGGAAGCAGTGGACTGTATATCACACACTATAAACATGCTTGGGGACGCAGTGGACTGTATATCACACACTATAAACATGCTTGGGGACACAGTGGACTGTATATCACACGTAATCAACATGCATGTGGACGCAGTGGACTGTATATCACACGTAATCAACATGCATGTGGACGCAGTGGACTGTATATCACACACTATAAACATGCTTGGGGAAGCAGTGGACTGTATATCACACACTATAAACATGCTTGGGGAAGCAGTGGACTGTATATCACACACTATAAACATGCTTGGGGAAGTAGTGGACTGTATATCACACACAATAAACATGCTTGGGGAAGCAGTGGACTGTATATCACACACAATAAACATGCTTGGGGAAGCAGTGGACTGTATATCACTCACTATAAACATGCTTGTGGAAGCAGTGGACTGTATATCACACGTAATCAACATGCTTGTAGAAGCAGTGGACTGTATATCACACACAATAAACACACATGTGGAAGCAGTGGACTGTATATCACACACTATAAACATGCTTGGGGAAGCAGTGGACTGTATATCACACACTATAAACACACATGTGGAAGCAGTGGACTGTATATCACACACTATAAACATGCTTGGGGAAGTAGTGGACTGTATATCACACACTATAAACACACATGTGGAAGCAGTGGACTGTATATCACACACTATAAACATGCTTGTGGAAGCAGTGGACTGTATATCACACACTATAAACACACATGTGGAAGCAGTGGACTGTATATCACACACTATAAACATGCATGGGGACACAGTGGACTGTATATCACACACTATAAACACACATGTGGAAGCAGTGGACTGTATATCACACACTATAAACATGCTTGGGGACACAGTGGACTGTATATCACACACTATAAACATGCTTGGGGAAGCAGTGGACTGTATATCACACACTATAAACATGCTTGGGGAAGCAGTGGACTGTATATCACACACTATAAACATGCTTGGGGAAGCAGTGGACTGTATATCACACACTATAAACATGCTTGGGGACACAGTGGACTGTATATCACACACTATAAACATGCATGTGGAAGCAGTGGACTGTATATCACTCACTATAAACATGCTTGTGGAAGCAGTGGACTGTATATCACACACTATAAACATGCTTGGGGACGCAGTGGACTGTATATCACACACTATAAACATGCTTGGGGACACAGTGGACTGTATATCACACGTAATCAACATGCATGTGGACGCAGTGGACTGTATATCACACGTAATCAACATGCATGTGGACGCAGTGGACTGTATATCACACACTATAAACATGCTTGGGGAAGCAGTGGACTGTATATCACACACTATAAACATGCTTGGGGGAACAGTGGACTGTATATCACACACTATAAACATGCTTGGGGAAGTAGTGGACTGTATATCACACACAATAAACATGCTTGGGGAAGCAGTGGACTGTATATCACACACAATAAACATGCTTGGGGAAGCAGTGGACTGTATATCACTCACTATAAACATGCTTGTGGAAGCAGTGGACTGTATATCACACGTAATCAACATGCTTGTAGAAGCAGTGGACTGTATATCACACACAATAAACACACATGTGGAAGCAGTGGACTGTATATCACACACTATAAACATGCTTGGGGAAGCAGTGGACTGTATATCACACACTATAAACACACATGTGGAAGCAGTGGACTGTATATCACACACTATAAACATGCTTGGGGAAGTAGTGGACTGTATATCACACACTATAAACACACATGTGGAAGCAGTGGACTGTATATCACACACTATAAACATGCTTGTGGAAGCAGTGGACTGTATATCACACACTATAAACACACATGTGGAAGCAGTGGACTGTATATCACACACTATAAACATGCATGGGGACACAGTGGACTGTATATCACACACTATAAACACACATGTGGAAGCAGTGGACTGTATATCACACACTATAAACATGCTTGGGGACACAGTGGACTGTATATCACACACTATAAACATGCTTGGGGAAGCAGTGGACTGTATATCACACACTATAAACATGCTTGGGGAAGCAGTGGACTGTATATCACACACTATAAACATGCTTGTGGAAGCAGTGGACTGTATATCACACGTAATCAACATGCTTGTAGAAGCAGTGGACTGTATATCACTCACTATAAACATGCTTGGGGAAGCAGTGGACTGTATATCACACACTATAAACATGCTTGGGGACACAGTGGACTGTATATCACACACTATAAACATGCATGTGGAAGCAGTGGACTGTATATCACTCACTATAAACATGCTTGTGGAAGCAGTGGACTGTATATCACACACTATAAACATGCTTGGGGACGCAGTGGACTGTATATCACACACTATAAACATGCTTGGGGACACAGTGGACTGTATATCACACGTAATCAACATGCATGTGGACGCAGTGGACTGTATATCACACGTAATCAACATGCATGTGGACGCAGTGGACTGTATATCACACACTATAAACATGCTTGGGGAAGCAGTGGACTGTATATCACACACTATAAACATGCTTGGGGAAGCAGTGGACTGTATATCACACACTATAAACATGCTTGGGGAAGTAGTGGACTGTATATCACACACAATAAACATGCTTGGGGAAGCAGTGGACTGTATATCACACACAATAAACATGCTTGGGGAAGCAGTGGACTGTATATCACTCACTATAAACATGCTTGTGGAAGCAGTGGACTGTATATCACACGTAATCAACATGCTTGTAGAAGCAGTGGACTGTATATCACACACAATAAACACACATGTGGAAGCAGTGGACTGTATATCACACACTATAAACATGCTTGGGGAAGCAGTGGACTGTATATCACACACTATAAACATGCTTGGGGAAGTAGTGGACTGTATATCACACACTATAAACACACATGTGGAAGCAGTGGACTGTATATCACACACTATAAACATGCTTGGGGACACAGTGGACTGTATATCACACGTAATCAACATGCTTGTAGAAGCAGTGGACTGTATATCACACACAATAAACACACATGTGGAAGCAGTGGACTGTATATCACACACTATAAACATGCTTGGGGAAGCAGTGGACTGTATATCACACACAATAAACACACATGTGGAAGCAGTGGACTGTATATCACACACTATAAACATGCTTGGGGACGCAGTGGACTGTATATCACACACTATAAACACACATGTGGAAGCAGTGGACTGTATATCACACACTATAAACACACATGTGGAAGCAGTGGACTGTATATCACACACTATAAACACACATGTGGAAGCAGTGGACTGTATATCACACACTATAAACATGCATGTGGAAGTAGTGGACTGTATATCACACACTATAAACACACATGTGGAAGTAGTGGACTGTATATCACACACTATAAACACACATGTGGAAGCAGTGGACTGTATATCACACACTATAAACATGCATGGGGACACAGTGGACTGTATATCACACACTATAAACACACATGTGGAAGCAGTGGACTGTATATCACACACTATAAACATGCATGGGGAAGTAGTGGACTGTATATCACACACTATAAACATGCATGGGGACACAGTGGACTGTATATCACACACAATAAACATGCATGGGGACACAGTGGACTGTATATCACACACTACAAACACACATGTGGAAGCAGTGGACTGTATATCACACACTATAAACATGCTTGGGGACACAGTGGACTGTATATCACACACAATAAACATGCATGGGGAAGCAGTGGACTGTATATCACACACTATAAACATGCATGGGGAAGCAGTGGACTGTATATCACACACTATAAACATGCATGGGGACACAGTGGACTGTATATCACACACAATAAACATGCATGGGGACACAGTGGACTGTATATCACACACAATAAACATGCATGGGGACACAGTGGACTGTATATCACACACTATAAACATGCTTGGGGACACAGTGGACTGTATATCACACGTAATCAACATGCATGTGGACGCAGTGGACTGTATATCACACACTATAAACATGCTTGGGGACACAGTGGACTGTATATCACACGTAATCAACATGCATGTGGACGCAGTGGACTGTATATCACACGTAATCAACATGCATGTGGACGCAGTGGACTGTATATCACACACTATAAACATGCTTGGGGAAGCAGTGGACTGTATATCACACACAATAAACATGCATGTGGAAGTAGTGGACTGTATATCACACGTAATCAACATGCTTGTAGAAGCAGTGGACTGTATATCACACACTATAAACATGCTTGGGGAAGCAGTGGACTGTATATCACACGTAATCAACATGCTTGTAGAAGCAGTGGACTGTATATCACATACTATAAACATGCTTGGGGAAGCAGTGGACTGTATATCACACGTAATCAACATGCTTGTAGAAGCAGTGGACTGTATATCACTCACTATAAACATGCTTGGGGAAGCAGTGGACTGTATATCACACACTATAAACATGCATGTGGAAGCAGTGGACTGTATATCACACGTAATCAACATGCTTGTAGAAGCAGTGGACTGTATATCACACACTATAAACATGCTTGGGGAAGCAGTGGACTGTATATCACACGTAATCAACATGCTTGTAGAAGCAGTGGACTGTATATCACACGTAATCAACATGCTTGTAGAAGCAGTGGACTGTATATCACACACTATAAACATGCTTGGGGAAGCAGTGGACTGTATATCACACACTATAAACACACATGTGGAAGTAGTGGACTGTATATCACACACTATAAACACACATGTGGAAGCAGTGGACTGTATATCACACACAATAAACATGCATGTGGAAGTAGTGGACTGTATATCACACGTAATCAACATGCTTGTAGAAGCAGTGGACTGTATATCACACACTATAAACATGCTTGGGGAAGCAGTGGACTGTATATCACACGTAATCAACATGCTTGTAGAAGCAGTGGACTGTATATCACTCACTATAAACATGCTTGGGGAAGCAGTGGACTGTATATCACACACTATAAACATGCATGGGGACACAGTGGACTGTATATCACACACTATAAACACACATGTGGAAGTAGTGGACTGTATATCACACACTATAAACACACATGGGGAAGTAGTGGACTGTATATCACACACTATAAACATGCTTGGGGACACAGTGGACTGTATATCACACACTATAAACACACATGTGGAAGCAGTGGACTGTATATCACACACTATAAACACACATGTGGAAGTAGTGGACTGTATATCACACACTATAAACACACATGTGGAAGCAGTGGACTGTATATCACACACTATAAACATGCTTGGGGAAGCAGTGGACTGTATATCACACGTAATCAACATGCTTGTAGAAGCAGTGGACTGTATATCACACACAATAAACATGCTTGGGGAAGCAGTGGACTGTATATCACTCACTATAAACATGCATGTGGAAGCAGTGGACTGTATATCACTCACTATAAACATGCTTGTGGAAGCAGTGGACTGTATATCACACACTATAAACATGCTTGGGGACGCAGTGGTTATCTGATTTGATAATGCTGTAATAGCTCTGTATGTGCTGTAATAGCTCTGTGGGTGATAATGGGTGATCATGTTAGAATGAATAACGCAGACTATAATGTTAAATAATAGACGCAACTACTCCTAGTCTCACCTTCATATCTCCTGTTAGCACTTTGTTATTCTTCAATAATGCAAAACCCAAAGCAAATCGGGGGAGAAGAATAGTTTTATTTGAGAAGGACAAATCAAGATGTCATGCTGGGAGGTAGATGTTCAGTCTCCCCTGTCCTCAGCTTTTCTCCACCGAGCAAAGGAACAGGAGGCCATTTATAACCCCCCACCCTAGCCTGGGGTTGATCAATCAGAAGTCCTTGCAGTACGACTGGACCAATGGCCAAATAACAAGTATCCTGCTCCCGGCTCAATGTACAGACTGTAACACACGTAGCTCTGAGTTCAGGACTGACATTCCACAGATTCT
Source organism: Oncorhynchus nerka (assembly GCF_034236695.1). Classification (NCBI taxonomy): domain Eukaryota; kingdom Metazoa; phylum Chordata; class Actinopteri; order Salmoniformes; family Salmonidae; genus Oncorhynchus; species Oncorhynchus nerka. The sequence goes on along the minus strand of NC_088419.1, from coordinate 10,682,312 downwards.
AAACAGATGTTGAACTGAAAACCAACTCCTATTGATCGTTAATCCTAGTCCTCTCGTCCTCTGCATTGTGTATTTATCTTCAAAATATTCTTATACTCCCAGCTACTCCTAGCCTCATCTTCATACCTCCTAACTACTCATAATCTCACTTTAATTCCTCCTAACTACTCATAATCTCACTTTAATTCCTCCTAACTACTCATAATCTCACTTTAATTTCTCCTAACTACTCATAATCTCACTTTAATTCCTCCTAACTACTCATAATCTCACCTTAATTCCTCCTATCTACTCATAATCTCACTTTAATTCCTCCTAACTACTCATAATCTCACCTTAATTACTCCTAACTACTTATAGCAGCATACCACCCTGCATACCACTGCTGGCTTGCTTCTGAAGCTAAGCAGGGTTGGTCTTGGTCAGTTCCTGTATGGGAGACCAGATGCTGCTGGAAGTGGTGTTGGAGGGCCAGTAGGAGGCACTCTTTCCTCTGGTCTAAAAAAATATCCCAATGCCCCAGGGCAGTGATTGGGACACTGCCCTGTGTAGGGTGCCGTCTTTTGGATGGGACGTTAAAACGGGTGTCCTGACTCTCTGAGGTCATTAAAGATCCCATGGCACTTAATCGTATGAGTAGGGGTGTTAACCCCGGTGTCCTGGCTAAATTCCCAATCTGCCCCTCAAACCATCATGGTCACCTAATAATCCCCAGTTTACAATTGGCTCATTCATCCCCCTCCTCTCCCCTGTAACTATTCCCCAGGTCATTGCTGCAAATGAGAACGTGTTCTCAGTCAACTTACCTGGTAAAATAACGGATAAATAAATAAATTGTCTCACCTTCATACCTCCCAACTACTTCTAGTCTCACCTTCTTACACCCGTAGTGTCTGGTAATTAGCTTTAATTGAGTGGTAGTTAATTGGTTACTATATGTAGTCAATAAGGTGCAAGCAAGCATTACATCATGCAAAAGGGCCCTCCCTCGTCTTCACTCATTTACTAAGGCCCAGAAACACACATGGAGCGTTAATGTAGTTTAATATAATGTGTGTGTGTGTGTATCTGTGTGTGTGTGTGTGTATCTGTGTGTGTGTGTGTGTGTGTGTGTGTGTGTGTGTGTGTGTGTCTGTATCTGTATGTGTGTGTGTGTGTGTGTGTGTGTGTGTCTGTGTGTATGTCTGTATCTGTGTATGTGTGTGTGTGTCTGTGTGTGTATGTCTGTATCTGTATGTGTGTGTGTGTGTGTGTGTGAGTGTCTATGTCTGTAAAGCTGTGTGTGTGTGTTAAGGTAGTTTAATATAAAGTGTATTAACTTCTGTGTCCTCTATGGGACTTATTAACTACCTCCTCGGCCTGGATAGAAGCCATAGCATGTCAAACCTGACCTTGTCATTTCACCCCCCCCCCCCCCCCCACACACACACACACTGGAATCCCTCACAGGGTTTGGCCTGCACTCGCACTGCCATGTCAAACTATAACTTGCCAATGAACTAGTTCACCAGCACTTTGACCTCATAGACAGCTACTGTATACCTGCAGGTCCCCCACAAACTGCTGAGCTCATATTTTTCGCAAATATATCTTACTTACTTTTTTTTTTAAACTCTGCATTGTTTAGATAAGGGTGTGCAAGTAAGCATTTTACGGTAAGGCCTACACCTGTTGTATTCAGCATTTTACGGTAAGGCCTACACCTGTTGTATTCGGCATTTTACGGTAAGGCCTACACCTGTTGTATTCGGCATTTTACGGTAAGGCCTACACCTGTTGTATTCGGCATTTTACGGTAAGGCCTACACCTGTTGTATTCAGCATTTTACGGTAAGGCCTACACCTGTTGTATTCGGCATTTTACGGTAAGGCCTACACCTGTTGTATTCGGCATTTTACGGTAAGGCCTACACCTGTTGTATTCAGCATTTTACGGTAAGGCCTACACCTGTTGTATTCAGCATTTTACGGTAAGGCCTACACCTGTTGTATTCGGCATTTTCCGGTAAGGCCTACACCTGTTGTATTCAGCATTTTACGGTAAGGCCTACACCTGTTGTATTCAGCATTTTACGGTAAGGCCTACACCTGTTGTATTCAGCATTTTACGGTAAGGCCTACACCTGTTGTATTCGGCATTTTACGGTAAGGCCTACACCTGTTATATTCAGCATTTTACGGTAAGGCCTACACCTGTTGTATTCAGCATTTTACGGTAAGGCCTACACCTGTTGTATTCAGCATTTTACGGTAAGGCCTACACCTGTTGTATTCGCTTACGGTAAGGCCTACACCTGTTGTATTCGGCATTTTACGGTAAGGCCTACACCTGTTGTATTCAGCATTTTACGGTAAGGCCTACACCTGTTGTATTCAGCATTTTACGGTAAGGCCTACACCTGTTGTATTCAGCATTTTACGGTAAGGCCTACACCTGTTGTATTCGGCATTTTACGGTAAGGCCTACACCTGTTGTATTCAGCATTTTACGGTAAGGCCTACACCTGTTGTATTCAGCATTTTACGGTAAGGCCTACACCTGTTGTATTCGGCATTTTCCGGTAAGGCCTACACCTGTTGTATTCAGCATTTTACGGTAAGGCCTACACCTGTTGTATTCAGCATTTTACGGTAAGGCCTACACCTGTTGTATTCAGCATTTTACGGTAAGGCCTACACCTGTTGTATTCGGCATTTTACGGTAAGGCCTACACCTGTTATATTCAGCATTTTACGGTAAGGCCTACACCTGTTGTATTCAGCATTTTACGGTAAGGCCTACACCTGTTGTATTCAGCATTTTACGGTAAGGCCTACACCTGTTGTATTCGCTTACGGTAAGGCCTACACCTGTTGTATTCGGCATTTTACGGTAAGGCCTACACCTGTTGTATTCAGCAATTTACGGTAAGGCCTACACCTGTTGTATTCGCTTACGGTAAGGCCTATTCTCCTGCATCGGTGCCTGTGTTCTCCTGCATCGGTGCCTGTGTTCTCCTGCATCTCTCCCTTACAACGCTGCTGTTGATGTTCCTAGGACTAGACGTCATTGGTCAACACTGCTGTTGATGTTCCTAGGACTAGACGTCATTGGTCAACGCTGCTGTTGATGTTCCTAGGACTAGACGTCATTGGTCAACACTGCTGTTGATGTTCCTAGGACTAGACGTCATTGGTCAACGCTGCTGTTGATGTTCCTAGGACTAGACGTCATTGGTCAACGCTGCTGTTGATGTTCCTAGGACTAGACGTCATTGGTCAACGCTGCTGTTAATGTTCCTAGGACTAGACGTCATTGGTCAACGCTGCTGTTGATGTTCCTAGGACTAGACGTCATTGGTCAACGCTGCTGTTGATGTTCCTAGGACTAGACGTCATTGGTCAACGCTGCTGTTGATGTTCCTAGGACTAGACGTCATTGGTAAACGCTGCTGTTGATGTTCCTAGGACTAGACGTCATTGGTCAACGCTGCTGTTGATGTTCCTAGGACTAGACGTCATTGGTCAACGCTGCTGTTGGTTTTGGTTTTCAGAAAGACTTACATTCGGTTCCTGCTCTGGGATATTCTGGAGTTCTGTTTCAGTACGCTCGCCATATTCCTGATAGCAAAATCAGAATTAAGATCAGGTTCAGGATCATAGGGAATTCTGCACTGAATCGTATCTGATCCCAAAGATAATTTGGGATTCGGCATCAGGAGTGTTGAATCGAATCAGTCAATAAATCAAATCAAATCAAATAGGTCACATACATGTGTTTAGCTGATGTTATTGTGGGTGTAGCGAAATGATTGTTTTTCTATTTCCAGCAGTGCAGTAATATCTAACAAGTAATATCTAACAGTTTCACAACAATTTTTACCTTTATTTAACTAGGCAAGTCAGTTAAGAACAAATTCTTATTTTCAATGATGGCCTAGGAACAGTGGGTTAACTGCCTGTTCAGGGGCAGAACGACAGATTTGTACCTTGAACTTGCAACCTTCCGGTTACTAGTCCAACGCCCTAACCACTAGGCTACCCTGCCGCCCCAATAATACACACAAATCTAAGGGAATAGAATAAAAAATATATAAATATATGGACGAGCAATGTCAGAGAGGCATAGACTAAGATACAGTAGAATAGTATAGAACACAGTATATACTTTTGAAGTCAGAAGTTTACATACACTTAGGATGGAGTCAATAAAACTTGTTTTTCAACCACAGGTACAAAAGTATCTATATCCACAGTAAAACAAGTCCTATATCGACATAACCTGAAAGGCTGCTCAGCAAGGAGGAAGCCACTGCTCCAAAACCACCATAAAAAAGCCAGACTATGGTTTGCAACTGCACATGGGGACAAAGATCGCACTTTTTGTCCTCTGGTCTGATGAAACAAAAATATAACTGTTTAGCTATAATGACCATCGTTATGTTTTCAGGAAAAGGAGGAGGCTTGCAAAGCCGAAGAACACCATCCCAACCGTGAAGCACGGGGTGGCAGCATCATGTTGTGGCGGTGCTTTGCTGCAGGAGGGACTGGTGCACTTCACAAAATAGATGGCATCATGACGAAGGACAATTATGTGGATATATTGAAGCAACATCTCAAGACATTAGTCAGGAAGTTAAAGCTTGGTCGCAAATGGGTCTTCCAAATGGACAATGACCCCAAGCATACTTCCAAAGTTGTGGCAAAACGGCTTAAGGACAACAAAGTCAAGGTATTGGAGTGGCCATCACAAAGCCCTGACCTCTGCTATAGAAAATGTGTGGGCAGAACTGAAAAAGCGTGTGCGAGCAAGGAGGCCTACAAACCTGACTGAGTTTTAATGTATTTGGCTAAGGTGTACGTAAACTTACGACTTCAACTGTTCATATGAGATGTTTCATCTGTTTGGTTTCATTACAAGATGAGTCAGAAGTACCAACATCACTTAACCTACAGCCAAGGACTTATTGGTTCAGACAGACAGACAGAAAGGGGCATGAATACACTATAATTTGGGACTTTAAGGCTAACCCTACCAGCATATGGTCCTTTTAGGCAGGGGTTTCAGACAAGGGGGTTCGTTTCAGACAGGGGTTAGTTTCAGACAGGGGGTTAGTTTCAGACAAGGGGTTAGTTTCAGACAAGGGGTTAGTTTCAGACAAGGGGGTTAGTTTCAGATAAGGGGTTAGTTTCAGACAGGGGTTAGTTTCAGACAGGGGTTAGTTTCAGACAGGGGTTAGTTTCAGATAAGGGGTTAGTTTCAGACAGGGGGTTAGTTTCAGACAAGGGGTTAGTTTCAGACAAGGGGTTAGTTTCAGACAGGGGTTAGTTTCAGACAGGGGGTTAGTTTCAGACAGGGGTTAGTTTCAGATAAGGGGTTAGTTTCAGACAGGGGTTAGTTTCAGACAGGGGGTTAGTTTCAGACAGGGGTTAGTTTCAGACAGGGGTTAGTTTCAGACAAGGGGGTTAGTTTCAGACAGGGGTTAGTTTCAGACAGGGGTTAGTTTCAGACAGGGGGTTAGTTTCAGACAGGGGGGTTAGTTTCAGACAAGGGGGTTAGTTTCAGACAGGGGTTCGTTTCAGATAAGGGGGTTAGTTTCAGACAAGGGGGTTAGTTTCAGACAGGGGGTTAGTTTCAGACAAGGGGGTTAGTTTCAGACAAGGGGGTTCGTTTCAGACAGGGGTTAGTTTCAGACAGGGATTAGTTTCAGACAAGGGGGTTAGTTTCAGACAAGGGGGTTAGTTTCAGACAGGGGGTTAGATGATTTAGTGGGCCCAAAGTCTATTTGTGTGTGTGTGTACGTGTATGTGCATGTGAGTGTGTGTGTATGTGTATATGTGTATGCGTGCATGTGTATGTGCATGTGAGTGTGTGTGTACATGAGTCCGAATACCCTAGTCTTGTGTTAGTGAGCTCTATTATCATGTCCCTAGGGGGACATTCCGAACGTGTTCGGGGATCTGGAGGAACTAGATATTATACCCCTCCAGCTCAGAGCTAACAGACACTTCTCAGGCAATGCCCTCTACTTTGCCCCATTCACCTCCTCCTCTGTCCCCTCTCCCCTCACCTCCTCCTTGGCCCACTCTCCCCTCACCTCCTCCTCTGTCCCCTCTCCCCTCACCTCCTCCTCTGTCCCCTCTCCCCTGACCTCCTCCTCTGTCCACTCTCCCGCCACCTCCTCCTCTGTCCCCTCTCCCCTCACCTCCTCCTCTGTCCCCTCTCCCCTCACCTCCTCCTCTGTCCACTCTCCCCTCACCTCCTCCTCTGTCCCCTCTCCCCTCACCTCCTCCTCTGTCCACTCTCCCCTCACCTCCTCCTCTGTCCCCTCTCCCCTCACCTCTTCCTCTGTCCCCTCTCCCCTCACCTCCTCCTCTGTCCCCTCTCCCCTCACCTCCTCCTCTGTCCCCTCTCCCCTCACCTCCTCCTTGGCCCACTCTCCCCTCACCTCCTCCTCTGTCCCCTCTCCCCTCACCTCCTCCTTGGCCCACTCTCCCCTCACCTCCTCCTCTGTCCCCTCTCCCCTCACCTCCTCCATGGCCCACTCTCCCCTCACCTCCTCCTCTGTCCCCTCTCCCCTCACCTCCTCCTCTGTCCCCTCTCCCATCACCTCCTTCTCTGTCCACTCTCCCCTGACCTCCTCCTCTGTCCACTCTCCCCTCACCTCCTCCTCTGTCCCCTCTCCCCTCACCTCCTCCTCTGTCCACTCTCCCCTCACCTCCTCCTCTGTCCCCTCTCCCCTCACCTCCTCCTCTGTCCCCTCTCCCCTCACCTCCTCCTCTCTGTCCCCTCTCCCCTCACCTCCTCCTTTGTCCCCTCTCCCCTCACCTCCTCCTCTGTCCCCTCTCCCCCTCACCTCCTCCTCTGTCCCCTCTCCCCTCACCTCCTCCTCTGTCCACTCTCCCCTCACCTCCTCCTCTGTCCCCTCTCCCCTCACCTCCTCCTCTGTCCCCTCTCCCCTCACCTCCTCCTCTGTCCCCTCTCCCCTCACCTCCTCCTTTGTCCCCTCTCCCTCACCTCCTCCTATGTCCCCTCTCCCCTCACCTCCTCCTCTGTCCCCTCTCCCCTCACCTCCTCCTCTGTCCCCTCTCCCCTCACCTCCTCCTTTGTCCCCTCTCCCCTCACCTCCTCCTATGTCCCCTCTCCCCTCACCTCCTTCTCTGTCCCCTCTCCCCTGACCTCCTCCTCTGTCCACTCTCCCCTCACCTCCTCCTCTGTCCCCTCTCCCATCACCTCCTTCTCTGTCCCCTCTCCCCTGACCTCCTCCTCTGTCCACTCTCCCCTCACCTCCTCCTCTGTCCCCTCTCCCCTCACCTCCTCCTCTGTCCACTCTCCCCTCACCTCCTCCTCTGTCCCCTCTCCCCTCACCTCCTCCTCTGTCCCCTCTCCCCTCACCTCCTCCTCTGTCCCCTCTCCCCTCACCTCCTCCTTTGTCCCCTCTCCCCTCACCTCCTCCTCTGTCCACTCTCCCCTCACCTCCTCCTCTGTCCCCTCTCCCCTCACCTCCTCCTCTGTCCACTCTCCCCTCACCTCCTCCTCTGTCCCCTCTCCCCTCACCTCCTCCTCTGTCCCCTCTCCCCTCACCTCCTCCTCTGTCCCCTCTCCCCTCACCTCCTCATTTGTCCCCTCTCCCCTCACCTCCTCCTATGTCCCCTCTCCCCTCACCTCCTTCTCTGTCCCCTCTCCCCTGACCTCCTCCTCTGTCCACTCTCCCCTCACCTCCTCCTCTGTCCCCTCTCCCCTCACCTCCTCCTCTGTCCACTCTCCCCTCACCTCCTCCTCTGTCCCCTCTCCCCTCACCTCCTCCTCTGTCCCCTCTCCCCTCACCTCCTCCTTTGTCCCCTCTCCCCTCACCTCCTCCTCTGTCCCCTCTCCCCTCACCTCCTCCTTTGTCCCCTCTCCCCTGACCTCCTCCTCTGTCCACTCTCCCCTCACCTCCTCCTATGTCCCCTCTCCCCTCACCTCCTCCTCTGTCCCCTCTCCCCTCACCTCCTCCTTGGCCCACTCTCCCCTCACCTCCTCCTTGGCCCACTCTCCCATCACCTCCTCCTTGGCCCATTCTCCCCTCACCTCCTCCTTGGCCCACTCTCCCCTCACCTCCTCCTCTGCCCCCTCTCCCCTGCCTCCTCCTTGGCCCCTCTCCCCTCACCTCCTCCTTGGCCCACTCTCCCCTCACCTCCTCCTCTGCCCCCTCTCCCCTGCCTCCTCCTTGGCCCACTCTCCCATCACCTCCTCCTCTGCCCCCTCTCCCCTCACCTCCTCCTTGGCCCACTCTCCCCTCACCTCCTCCTCTGCCCCCTCTCCCCTGCCTCCTCCTTGGCCCACTCTCCCCTCACCTCCTCCTCTGCCCCCTCTCCCCTTCTTCCTCCTTGGCCCCTCTCCCCTCACCTCCTCCTTGGCCCACTCTCCCCTCACCTCCTCCTTGGCCCACTCTCCCATCACCTCCTCCTCTGCCCCCTCTCCCCTCACCTCCTCCTTGGCCCACTCTCCCCTCACCTCCTCCTCTGCCCCCTCTCCCCTGCCTCCTCCTTGGCCCACTCTCCCCTCACCTCCTCCTCTGCCCCCCCTCTCCCCTGCCTCCTCCTTGGCCCCTCTCCCCTCACCTCCTCCTTGGCCCACTCTCCCCTCACCTCCTCCTCTGCCCCCTCTCCCCTCACCTCCTCCTTGGCCCACTCTCCCCTCACCTCCTCCTCTGCCCCCCTCTCCCCTGCCTCCTCCGTGGCCCACTCTCCCCTGCCTCCTCCTCTGCCCTCCTCCACACCCCTCACCCCCCCCATCTAAATCCCATCAGCCCTTTTAACACTTCTTCAAACGGGAGTTGTATTCCTCCACCCTGCTGACTGATCGGTCCTGGACTGACTAATGAACATGGGAGTTATATGCCTCCACTCTGGGGACTGAACAGCCCTGGACTGACTAATGAACATGGGAGTTATATTCCTCCACCCTGCAGACTGATCGGTCCTGGACTGACTAATGAACATGGGAGTTATATTCCTCCACCCTGGGGACTGAACAGCCCTGGACTGACTAATGAACATGGGAGTTATATTCCTCCACCCTGGGGACTGATCGGTACTGGACTGACTAATGAACATGGGAGTTATATTCCTCCACCCTGGGGACTGAACAGCCCTGGACTGACTAATGAACATGGGAGTTATATTCCTCCACCCTGGGGACTGAACGGCCCTGGACTGAC